>NW_008804545.1:366073-394198 GCF_000145635.1 Gaeumannomyces tritici R3-111a-1
ACGACGACGACGCGCCGCCGCCNCCCNCCCNCCCCCCCCCACCCAAAAGGGCCAGGCGCGCGTGCCTGGTCAGGGGTCTACCAGGCTTGTTCGATTTACTTGCTCCTCTGGTTGACGTGTACGCGGCTGACCAGACCGCCGCCAGCCCACAATCAATAGCGATATGCAGAGTATGCCGCTGCAAAACTGTACAGGCGAGCAAGTCTGCTCCACCAATTCGATGCGGCCAGAGGACATGACAAAATCCCAGGGCCTCGGCTACGATGGCAATTTCTCAGAGTACAATGGCCGGGTTCTTGTGTCGGTGATAGAATGGCTAGCACTATCAAGGCATAGCACGACGACCTCGGATTATGGCAAGGCTCGTGGCAAGTCACTGACAACAAACGACCCGGCCTCTGAGGAGCACCCCTTTCCCCGTGGTACCGAGTCGTCGTGATGAAGCCCAATATTGGGAGCCTTGAGAGGGATGATTGAGGAATACCAGCGATAATCACCTCCTTGCCGGCGCGCTCTTCTGGGGATCAACGACGGAGTGTCAACTCTAGGGCAAAGGAAACGGGTATATATTCTGGTCCATCCTCCCGTCCATGGTCCAGATATTTCCTTCTCTTCAGGCCACAAGTCTCAACCTCATCATCTCATCAGCTCCTTCATCTTCATCTTCAGCTTCATCACCTGCTTCTTGCACACATCCCACCTGACAGCCAGGAATCACATCCAGCATCTTCATTCCTCGCAGCCTTTCAGCCCCCTTTTCTATTCTTTGACCGCACCAGCCCAGCATCAAAATGCAGATCGTCAAGTTCGCCCAGCTCATCGCCCTCCTCGCCGCCGCCGGCCCCGTCATGGGCGAGCCGGTTAACGAGGGCCGGCGCCGCTGCCTCTCGGTCCGGGACCTCGCCCAGGCCGTCGAGGAGGAGGCCCGGCGCTGCCTCTCGGGCGTCGACGCCGCCGCCGCTGCCTCGAGGTGCGCGACACTATCGACGCCGCCGCGGCCGACAACGAGGAGGCCAAAAAGAAGAAGAAGTGTGCCGGGAAGAAGAAGTGCCTCGCCGAGCTTGAGTCCCGCGACGTCGAGGAGGGCCGCCGCCGGTGCCTGGCTGCCCTTCAAGAGGGCGACGTTGAGGGTCGCCGCCGGTGCCTCGAGGCTCGTGACATCAGCGTGGCCGACGAGGAGGCCAAGAAAAAGAAGAAGAAGTGCGCCCTGGAGACCCGCGACGTTGAGGCGGCCGATGAGGAGGCCAAGAAGAAGAAGAAGAAGTGCGCTCTCAACGAGCAGTAGGGAGCCGGCGCGACACTTGGGCGGATGCGGCGGTGGAGGATGGGTGAATTGGAGCAGAAGCGGGCACGAGGCTAAGGGGATTCGAGGGCGAGCGGGCAGGAGACGCAGCCTAGAGACGAGGCTGGCCGGTATCAGATTAACACCACATCTAGAGGTTTGTCCTTGGGGGTCCTTGCATTTGCATTTGCATCGGGTCGGGTTGCTTTGTGCTTCTTTACGTTTCTCTTCCTTCTCGGTCACAATTCTTGTTACCCAGCTCGTCTTCTCTCTTTTCCTGCTCCTTCTTCGGCATCTTGGAATTTATGCGGCTTCTTTCCAACGTTTCCCCGGCGCTGGCATGGGTTCTGGTTTAGCTACATCTTTGGTCGACGACTTGTTGGTCCGAGTCCCACCTTCGGTATTTAGGAGCTACCTAGCTCCCATATGAATTCACGCGCAGTCTTTACCGCACATATAATCAAGCATTGCCATGAATGCTCAACCCATTTTTGCGTGTTTATACATAAAATGAACTTGACATAAAGTAGCCAACGCCGCTTTTTTCATTATATAATTATAAATGCAACAGTGCACATAATTGTTACGACCACCACCAACAGACCAGCAATCGGAGGGGTAGAGGCCCGCTGGGACCCACACCACTAGGATCGCACGCCCCGGAGCTTGGGCACATACAAGTTATGGAAGCAACAGTGATATGTCTGCTCGGAGACATAGCAGGAACTCAGTGTACGTACCTCAAGGCCAACGGGCCAAGGCATAAGAAGGAGGATTTCCTAGTGTCCTAGATAGCTTTTGACAGATGCACTGGCATCAGTTAACCTAAGTTAGCTTCCAAGTATCCCTTGGAGCAAGCATCTAGACCTGCACCCAAGATCTTTGTGAATCGCCTCAGTCTTCAAGTCGCGTGTTACTGCTTGTGACCTCCAAAGGTGCCCTACCTTAGGAGCAGAGGCCTGTTTGTAACAATAATCTGGAAATCACCGTTCGACAAAAGGGGTTTTCCACTTACTGTCCCGTGCAAATTGAGCCCCACCTAGCTATATGTTATTGGGCCAATTCTGGGCCAACCCCTTGGAGGTGGTAGGTGCGCTGCCCGAATATCGCCAGAACCTACGCACCAACTGAAAAAAAACCTGAACGGCACAAAAGGGCCATCATTTCAAAGTCAATTAACACCACCAAAAAAAAATTTAACTGTAATTTATGTGCGAATTAATGGGCAGTTATTTTGCCCTCGCTTTTTATTATTGGGGAAAGGATCCGTGCTGTTTTGGGCGTGTTATAGTGCTTTAGTATGTTGCAATTAAATTGTTTGAGTTTGTTTTGATGTTTTTTTTGCTGTAGAGTTTGGGTGGGGAAAAGCATTTTGCGGTTCTGAATTTTTTTTCTTTTCAGTTGGTGCTCCGGTGCATAGCCGCCACAGCTTGTGTCAAATCCTGCTGGCAGAATGGGAGAGATCACGACAGACCTCACGGCCAAACTGGCTGGCAAGTTCTCCAAGACGACATCACAGCTCATCCAAGATGACAAGCATCGAGATCTCCTTGACATAGTCGATAAGCTGCGGCTGAGTGGAGTCAGCAATTATGTCGACCTCCCCCAGATAATCGTCTGCGGCAGCCAGTCGTCGGGAAAAAGCTCGACCCTCGAGTCCATCTCAGGCGTGGCCTTCCCGACGGCCGAGGGGCTCTGCACCCGCTTCGCCACGGAGCTGATCCTGCGTCGCTGCGCCGACGCCGAGCAGTCCCAGGTCAGCGTGCGCATCATCCCGGACAAGAGCCGCTCGGAGGGGGAGAGGGAGACGCTCGCGGCCTTTGGCTCAAAGTCCAGCCATTTCGACGACATCGGGGAGATCATCGAGGGGGCCAAGGTGGCCATGGGGCTCACGGGGGCGGAGGGCGGTCGGCACTTTTGCGCCGACGTGCTCCGCATCGAGTGCTCCTCGCCGGACCAGCCCAACCTCACCATCGTCGACCTGCCCGGCCTGTTTGGCGCAGCGGACAAGAACCAGTCCGACGACGATTCGGCGATGGTCCAGGAGCTCGTGACTTCCTACATGCGCCAGCGCCGCAGCATCATCCTGGCTGTTGTCAGCGCCGACGTTCCCTTCACCAACCAGCCTGTCACCAAGTTCGCGAGGGAGATCGACCCCAACGGTGTCCGGACCCTCGGCCTGATCACCAAGCCCGACCGACTGGACGAGGGGTCGGAGAGCGAGCGGTACTATGTGGACCTTGCGCAGAACCGAAACGTCAAGCTCAAGCTCGGCTGGCACGTCCTGCGCAACAGAAGCTACGACACGCGCAAGGAGACGGCCGGGGAGCGCGACGCGCGCGAGCAAAAGTTTTTTGACGACTCGGCCTGGCGAGACCTGGAGCCCTCACAGCTGGGAGTCAAGACGCTGAGGGAGCGACTCCGCGAGGTGCTCTGGCATCAGATCCAGGTGGAGATGCCTCGCGTCAAGTCCGAAGTCGGCGCCGGCATTGCCGACTGCAAGTCCAAGCTTTCTCAGCTGGGGAAGGCCCGGGACACGCTAAAAGAGAGAAGGGACTATCTCATGCGGATCAGCACGCAGCTCCACAAGGTTATGAAGGAGGCCATCGACGGCGTCTACGCCGACCGCTTCTTCGAGTCTCTGCCCGGGCAGAGCGACGCGTTCGACAGGCGGCTGAGGGCGCATGTGCAGCACATCCTTGACAAGTACTCCAAGGAGATGAGCAAGTACGGTCACAGGCTTGAGATCGTCGAGGAGGGCACGTTGCCGACTCGCGCTTCCTCGTTCATTATGAGAGACGTGTATATCGACACGACGGTGCGCGCGGCCATGATTGAGTGCCGTGGCAGGGAGCTTCCTGGAAATTACAACCCCATGGTTGTGGCGGACCTGTTCAGCAGGCAGTGCAAGCCGTGGGAAGGCATCACGCAGCAGCTCGTCGAGGAGATCCACGGAGCCGCGATGGCGACTTTCAACGCCGCTCTCTCAGATCTTTGCGACCAGAACACCAAAGCCCTTTTGATGAGGCACCTCGTCCAGCAAGCCCTTCACTCCCTGCGCGATGAGCTGAAGCAGAAGGTCGCCGACTTTCTCGAACCTCACCTCTCGGTCCATCCAATCACATATAACGAAAGTCTCACCGATGCCGTATTCGACGCGCAAGCACGCCGACACAACCGTCACTTCCACCATTGTGTCTTGGATTCGGACCTGGCAATCGACCTTGATGCAAAAATAACAAGTTCCCAGCTTTCATCGACCAGCGTAGTCTCGGCCCTCCGGCATCTCAGGGCACAGATAGGGCTCTCCATCGAAGGTTATTCGGCCTCTCTAGCAGCAGACACTGCTGCTGCGTACTACACTGTGGCACTGAAGAAATTCGTCGACGACGTGAGCGTCAATGCCGTGGAGACGTCTCTTGTGCAGCAGCTTCCTGACGTGTAAGTATCAAGGTTTTCCCCGTGAGGTTTTCCCACAGAACTGACATGGAGAACTCTCACTGGACCGTGCAGTTTTTCGCCCCAGGTCCTCTGGGAGCTCTGCTACGAAGACCCTGACCGCATCGACATCCTCGGAGCCGAGAGCGAAAAGACGGTCAAGGATCGGGCAGATTTGACCGAGAAGCTCCGGGTCCTTGAGACGGGTCTTCGGGAGCTGGATGCGTTCACGGCCCGATCTGGCCAACTGCGTGGGCAGAACAAAGATTATGGTTGGCGCTAGCTGCTGGATCCGGCCGACGTGCGCGTGCTTGGAAGAAAGGCGGAAGGGCCGGGGGCCGGGGGCCGGGACCGAGAGCACGTAACCACGGTCCATCCCTGGCGCGGAGGATCAGCTCTTGGGTGATCTGTATCATGTATATCATGTATATACAGGCAGCGCCTACTCCGTATCGCTCACATATATTCCTTCACTCTTGGTTGCACAATCATTGATGGGAGATCATGGGGCTCATAGTTGAGTACGAAATTCCTGCCAACTGAGGCTGGGTGAAGAGGTTCCTTCTACGGAGAGTTGGCGCTAGGCTTTGCCGTCTCTTCGCTGCAAACAAGCCCAGGCGGGCCAAACATCAATCGGGGATATCAAACAATGCCATGCTCATTGCGCTTTTCATGCTAACAATACACGCAAGGAGCCTAACCGCTCCAAGAGAGCCCCCGAGCTTACAGTCCGCTCCACCAGAACGTCTCGGGGATCTTGAACGACCCCCTGAGCGTCCTGCCCTCCTCGGCGGCGCTGCTGTCGCTGACGATGACCTCGTACTCGCCCTTCTCGGCACACCACTGGCCCCGGTCCTCGTCCCAGTAGCTGGCCGCGTACCGGACGTCCAGCTCGACGGCCACGCGCCTCGTCTCGCCCGGCGCCAGGCGCGCCTTTGCGAAGCCCTTGAGCTCCTTGAGCGGCCGGTTGACCCTGGCCGCCTGCTTGGGCGCCACGTAGACCTGCACGACCTGGGCGCCGGCCACGGCGCCAGTGTTGGCCACGTTGACCTCGACGTCGACGCGGTGGCCACCCTCGTCGGCGCGCACCTCGAGCCCGCTGAGCGCAAAGGTGGTGTAGCTAAGGCCGTGGCCAAAGGGGAAGAGCACGTCGCGGTCGGCGAACTCGTAGTAGCGGTAGCCGACGTAGACGTCCTCGCCGTACAGCACGCGGGCGCCCTCGGTGCGGTAGTTGAGGAAGGCCGGGTTGTCGCGGCAGCGGACGGGGAAGGACAGGGGCAGCTTGCCGCTCGGGTTGGCGTCGCCGAAGAGCACGTCGGCGATGACGTTGCCCGTCTCGTTGCCGCCGTACCAGGCCTGCACGAGGGCCGCCACGTCGCGGACCCAGGGCATGTGCACGGGCGTGCCCGACTGCATCACCACCACGGTGCGCGGGTTGGCGGCCGCCACGGCGGCGATGAGGTCGTCCATGGGCGGCGGCAGGTCCATGCCCGCCCGGTCCTGGCCCTCGCCCTCCCAGTCGGCGTTGAGGCCCGCGCACACGATGACCTGGTCCGCGCCCCTGGCCAGCTCGGCCGCCCGCCGGATCTCCGAGGCGACGTCAATGACCCTGCAGCCGCCCAAGCGCATCGCGCCCTGGCCGGGCAGGCCGCTTTCGTTGGCGAGCTCGGAGGTCGGGGCGCTGCCGAACTGGATCTTGACGTGGTACTTTTGGCCCTTGGACAGTTTGTACCTGCCCTTCTCCTCCATGGTGCCGCTTCCGAAGAAGGCGGTGCCCTGGCGCTGGTGGGTGGTGTTGTCGACGACGACTTGATGGCGCACCGTGGCATGTCAGTAAATAGCCTCTGTAATACGTGACAGCACCGGAGAGGAGACGATTCAGAATGCAAAAACTCACGCTCGTCGTTGATATACAGGTTGGCGGTGCCATGCACGACAATGCCAAACTCCCACTCCTCGTCGGCCTCGGGCACCATGAAGCCCTCAAAGTCGGCGTACCACAGGTTGGACCGCAGCTTCTTGTTGTAGTAGTCGATAAAGAAAAATTCGGTCTTGGTGAAGACGTACTCGTCCGTCATCTCGCGGTGCGACGACGTGGGCGGCTCGTTGTAGACGCGCATCGTCATGCCGAGCTCGCCCTTGTCCGTGACGGTGGCCATGCCCAGCAGCGGCAGCATCTTGTGCGAGTACGACCCGATGGCGTAGCCCGGCTCGCTCTCGAGCTTGGCCTTAATGCCGTCCCAGGGGGTGACGGCGTAAAAGGCCGCGAGCGAGGCGGAGCCGCCGCCGTGGTAGGTCGCCACCTTTGCGTTGGGCCCGATGACGACCGTCTTCTTGTCCCTCTTCAGCGGCAGCACGCCGCCGTCGTTCTTGAGCAGCACCAGCGACTCGTTGCCGATGCGGCGCAGGAACGCGGCCGTCTCGGGTGTGTCGAGGGCCGTGGTCTCGGGCCCGTTCTCCTCGACGCCCGCGGCGGCGCACCTGTTGACGAACTTGAGCACGGCGCGCACGCGCTCGTCCAGGACGTGCCGGCGCACCTTGTCCGTCTGCACGTTGAACTTGAGCAGCTCGCCGCGGAACTTTGACGGGCCCGGCATCTCGAGGTCGAGCCCGGCGACGGCCGCGTCGGTGGTGCTGTAGGTGCCGTACCAGTCGCTCATGACGAGGCCATCCCAGCCCCACTCGCCGCGCAGCAGCTTCCCCAGGAGCTCGTCGCTCTCGCTGCAGTAGGTGCCGTTGACACCGTTGTAGCCCGTCATGATGGCGGCGGGTTGCCCGTCGCGCACGGCCAGCTGGAAGGCGAGCGCGTAGATCTCGCGCAGGGCCCGGTCCGTCAGGATGCTCTGGCAGGCGTTGCGGCGGTGCTCCTGGTCGTTGCACACAAAGTGCTTGACCGTCGCCTGCACCCCCGTGCTCTGGATGCCGCGGATCAGCGCCGCCGCCCCGAGCCCGGTCACGACCGGGTCCTCGCTGAGCGACTCGAACCCGCGGCCGCCCAGGGGCGAGCGCTGGATGTTGATGGTCGGCCCCAGGATGGCGTGCGCGCTCTTGGTCTTGGCGTCGGCCCCCATGGTCTTGCCGGCCTCCTCCAGCAGCGCCAGGTTGAAGGTGGCGCCCATGGCGGTGCCGCACGGGAAGCAGGCCGCCTTGACGCTGTTGAAGAACTTGGTGCCGCGCACGCCATTGGGCCCGTCAGACAGCCGCACCGACGGGACGCCCAGTCTGTGGACTGGCCTGGTGTGCCAGAAGTCGATGCCTGTGGGTGCGCTGTTAGCAGATGCATGCTTGGTTTGACGACAAAGGGGCCACCACCTACCCGACAGTAGCTCAACCTTCTCAACAAGTGTGAGCTTCTTTAGCACATCCTCAACGTCGATTTGCTTCGCCATAGTGCTATCCTGTGGTGATGAGCAACACGAGCCTGTACAACGCATTCTAAGATTCATGCGAGATGTTTCAAGTCAAGTCAACACAAGAGAAAAGAGGAGGGAAAAGCTGGCTTTATATGTAGATGTAGTGGTCTATCGGCCGTCGGGAGGCCGCGGACACAGACACGAGGCGGAGAGCGCCCTCTTATATAACCCCAAGCCCGCGTGACAAGCAGGGCAATGTACACGGTAGCGAGCTGCCCAGGTAGGCCGTTATTGGTACTCGTATGGAGACAACACAGGACCGGATCCGGGGATGGCGGGGCGGATGGGGGAGACCAGGGATGCACCCCCGAGCCGAGCCTGCGCTGTTTTCTGCCCCTTGTCTTCTGGTGGCTCCCCAGCGGCCGGACGACATGGCGGCTTGCCCACGCGAAGACAGAAGCCCGCCCGAGGATTCGACAACAAATAAGGGCCCAAACATCGCCAGACATCGGTCTGCCTGGTGGAAACGTGGAAACGCCAGGGGTAGCCTCCTCCTTCAGATGGATCCCCAGCCCGGTTCCTCGCTGCCGAGGAATAGCCCTGGGCCGAACTTCAGCCGACTGTCCCGGCCTTCTCCCGGCCGTCGATGCGTCAGTCAGGTGCGAGCTGGGCGGGGCCGCGGGGCCGTCAGTGCTGGGGAGCTGGGGCGAGCTGGCACGGCTGCATGGCACAGGTGGGCCGAAACCCCGACAGCCAAGAACTATACACATGCACACCAAACACACACACAGCATCCCCCGCCAGCCCGGCCTGACACCGGCATTGATCCCTGGAAGGCTCAAAAACGCCTTGTGGGGCAATAAGATGCCAAGGCCGTCGCTTCGCCAGACTAAACAACATGAATGAGCTTGAGATGAAAGCTGCAAAAAAGGCGCTCAGGAGATTCGCGTTGTGCTGGTTCTCGAGAGCAAGCGTTAAATCAGGACTGTCAATGTGCAAAGCGAGAAAGCCCGCCGCCCTTGGTGCATTGATCCGAACAATATGACCTCCAGATCTATTCATCCGTTCGTTCCTTGCAGCTTGTTCCACGTCATCAACAATTACCAAACTTCAAGAGCCCAGTCCCAGCCCCAGCCCCAGCCCAAAATCCCACATCACATCCGCTGAACCCTCCCTCATCAACCCAAACACGGCATTTACAACACAAGAAAGCAAATAGAAAGTGACTGAAAACACAAAGTCGTGCCGGATATATTGGCCGAGACCAAGGTAGAACCACGGGACAAAAGATAGACTCATCCTCCCCTTTACGCGCTGGCCGTCGCAGTGGCCCTTCCCTTGCCACGACCAGCCCCAACTCGGCGACCGGCCCCGGCTCCGGGACGCGCCAGCGTGTACTTGGCAAAGGCCCGGGCCAGTGCCTTCTTGCAGCTGACCTTTTGGCTGCCCACAAACGACTCGACCGTGACGGCGATGGCCCTGTCAATGTCCTGCGCTGAGCAGTACTCTGACAGCCGCATACGGCAAAAGGCCTCGCTAATCCGGATGATAGCTTCCAAGTGACGCACCTGTTTGGGGTATCTTGTTAGAAGTCATGTTTCCGTGGCGCATCATGGATCACGGATGCCCAGGGCCGCTTCCAAAACTTACAGTAATTGGGTAGGCGCCAGTCGCCTTCGACTCCCGACGCATGTCGGAGAAGAGCCTTGCGACCTTGTCCTCATCCATGTGGTACAGCTTCGGCGAGCACCTCTCGCGAGCATACTTGATGTACTTGCGCAGGAGGTCCTGGGGAATCTCGCCCTCCTTGTCCCGGCCATCCGACGCCTGTGTCTCGGTCTGCTCCGAGTCGTGCTCGACCTCCATCGAGCCGTCCCCGCCCTGAGTCTCGCCCGAAGATGACGGGTGGCTGCGGCTGTGCGAGCCAACAATGAAGCGCGCCAGTCGCTCGTCCTCGGCCGGGTCGACCGTGTCACGCACAACGCAGAGTATGTCGAAACGCGACAAAATGGGCTCCGTCAGTTCCACGTTGGCCGAGAACGGGATGGTCGAGTTGTAGCGTCCTCCGATCGGGTTCGCCGCTGCTATAATGCCACACCTGGCTTGCAGCGTCGTCACGATACCGGCCTTGGAAATGGAAATGGTCTGCTGCTCCATGGCCTCATGGATTGACGTCCGATCTTGGTCGTTCATCTTGTCGAACTCGTCGATTAAGCAGGTGCCCTTGTCGGCAAGCACCAGAGCACCGCCTTCCAGTGTCCATTCGCTCGTCAGAGGATCCCGTCGTACACTCGCCGTGAGACCGACTGCACTGGCGCCCTGGCCCGTAGCAAAGACAGCCCGGTGCGCCGTCTTCTCGGCGTACTTTAGAACCTGAGACTTGGCCGTTCCCGGATCTCCCAAGACTAGCACGTTGATATCACCACGCACATGGTGCTTGCCCTTGGCCGTCTTGGCCACACCACCAAACAACGACAGGGCGACGGCGGTCTTGATGTCGGTGTGCCCGTAAATGCTGGGGGCGATGGAGTTGATGAGCTTGTCCACAATCTGCGGGTCCTTGGACAGCTTGCGAATTTGCTGTTCGTCCTCCTCGGTCATGCGGAAACCGGCCAACTGATCATGAGCCTTGACGATGTTGTTGGCCTCCAGGATGGTAGCGAAAACGGGAAAGCCGTTTCGGTTGTTCAGCTGCGCGTCGTAGTTGTTCCTGTACACACCCGTCACCTCGATCTCCTCGCCGGGCTTGGCCTTGTCTATCAAGTCCCACAGGAGCACGATATCCCTGTGCCGTGGGAGACGGCCGGCGGGAACAGTGCCGGGGGACTCTTGCAGAGTAAGCTTCTGGTAATTACGGTACACCGTCTTCTCCGAGTTGAGTGTGAACGGGCCGCGAGACTGGCAGTTTTGGCAGTACGTGACCTTGACCTCGACGTTGGACTCCTGCTGGAACGGGCCAAGGGTGACGCCGCACTTGGTGCAGTCAACCTTGACATACTTGAGCTGGGGGAAGACGCCAGTACGCCGGGTGACGACGCCACTGACGCGGACCAGGCAGTTCAGGTGCGACTGGCGAAGCTGGCGGAGGGTGTAGTGCACAGGAAGATCGAAGATGCGAACGTGGATCTCCGAGTGGATGCGCTCGTAGTCGGGGTAGTGCAGGAGCACGACGTCCATGGCCACCTCGTCGAATAGCTTGAGCATCTCAGTCGGGGCGTTGGCCAGGAAATAGGCCAGGATAGCCTTGGACGCCGACAGATGGTCGTACGAAACCTCGAGCGATTCGGCATTGATCTCACCGAGAGTGCGGATGCGGCTTCCGTAGACCGAAGAACCGTGCTCGTCCGTGTACTCGGTGAGGAAGGCCTTGAACTCGCGCTTGATGGTGCGCTGGACAGACAGCTGCGAAACCCACTCGGTCAAACTGGACGCCTTGACGTCCTGCAGAGCCTCAAGCGAGAGCTCCTCATCCATGATGTCGGCATCCATGTCCTCGTCCAGATCCTCATCATATCGGTGACGACGCCGGCGCGGCTGGGCCGTAAGGTCGATATCGCCATCCTCGTCTTCTCCAGGAAGAAAGGCAGCGGGGATGCGTTGGCGGCGGGCCACCTCACGATCCCTGCGGTTGAGCTGAGCCTCGAGGCGCCTCCTCTCGCCAAGACTCATGGCGTCGTAGTCGGCCTCGTCGTCGATATCGATACGCTCATATTCGTCGTTCTCCCTGTCCTTGTAGTCTCCCTCGAAGCCCTCACCAAAGAGATCCACATCATCCTCGGCCATCTCGTCGAGGTCTTCAATGTCGTCCTGGACCTCATCCTCCTCGATGTCGTCATTGTCATCTGCCCCGTGCGCCATGTTAAAGGCGGGGGGAGAGGAGGGGATCGGCGGGCTCGAGGCCGCGGCGCTCGGAGTGTTACCATCATCGCCAGCGCCGGATCTGGCTCGCTTCCGGCTCCCGCCTGCCGCGGCGGACAGGCCGCGGTTCGCAGAGTTCGAATTGCTTCTCAGCGGAGAACTAGAGATGGAGCGGTTAGCGATGAGGGGAAACTAGGGAGGCGGTATCTAAATTCCCCAAAACAAATGCTGCATAGGGCTGAACTCACCTCATATTGGATAGTGACCCAGCCTAATCTCAGGGTTTGTCGTTGTGCGACGCCTGCGAATCGTAAATCGTGAATTACGCCTGCTAGTATCGCTGTCGCTGCAACGTGAATCGGGTTGCTGGGGGAATGCGAATGCAAAGAAAGAGCTGAAAGAGGGGCCGCCTGCAGGGAGGATTGTGGTCCCAGTCTGGAACGTAGACAAGGGGTCGAATTGGAGACGCGTAAAGTGGCCTTGACGCGTCTTCTCGCGTTAAGTGGTGGGGCGTTTGGTAGCTGCCGCCTTGATTTGAGGACTGGGATTGGTCCAAGCTTCCTCCAGGAGGGACCACCTCCAGCTTCCTGCAGCCTCCATCCCAAGGCGTTGCGCGCATCGCATCTCGCATCCTTTCATTGCGAAATAGTATTCAATGTCAGCGGAGCTTCCATCTTCAGACAATTGATTGATGCATGAGATTCGGCAAACGAACTGAAGCTTCCCCCTCCGACCGCAAAACAACCACCTCGTTACCACATACAACCGTCGCAATCGCGAAACCACAAACATTCCAAGGCAGACAGACAGCAAGCCAACCTCAGGCCCCGCAGCCTTCACCAATCAACCATGTCGCAGTCCGATGCATCGACTGCCGTCGCAAATGGCGATGCCGACACCACCACTCAGGTGCCATCTCTGAAGCGCCGCGAGAGCTCGTCGCAGCAATCCCAGACGTCCCAGACAGCTGCAGAGTAATACGACCCCCCATCATTGGCTCGTCCGCTGTGGACCAGGAACATGGACTAACACGGGACCTCTCAACAGCTTCATCCGCGAGCAGATGCAACTAGAGGCGGATGCGCGTGAGGCTCTACCATACGTATGTCTCGGGATCAATATCCTACAGTCTTATCACGAGCATGGCAGTGAGACGATCGCTAACTCGTTATGATCACCAGAGCATCCAAAACTGCACCAAACCCTTGGGATCGCTACGCCAGGCTGTTTTCGCTTGCCTCACATGCAACCCCCCACCCGCCGACACGAAGGATCCCTACAATGCTGCCGGCGTGTGCTACTCGTGCTCCGTCCAGTGCCACGGCGAGCACACCCTCGTCGAGATCTTCACCAAGCGCAACTTCACATGTGACTGCGGCACCACCCGCTTCCCAGCCACAGCCCCCTGCACCCTGCGCGAAGACCCAAACACCAAAGAGAAGGGCGCTCATTCGGAGAAACCGGACATGAACAACAAGTACAACCAGAACTTCCGCAATCGCTTCTGTGGCTGCGAGTGCGACTACGACCCCTTTCAGCAGAAGGGTACCATGTACCAGTGCCTCGGTCTAGGTACCCACGAGACCGGGGGCTGCGGAGAGGACTGGTGGCATCCCGGCTGCGTCGTGGGGCTCGGCTCAAAATGGTTTGAGAAGGAAGACGCCCAGGTCAAGGAGAAGTCGTCGGCCAACGATACGGCCACAGCCCCAGCAGCAGCTGTAGCCAGCCGGCCGCTGGCAACCATCTCGGAGGACGCAGAGGCCAGCGGTGATGCTCCCCCGACCGCACAGGCTGGCCCCGATGACGCCAGTGCGGACGGCAACGACGACGACGACCCTCCCGTGCCGCCTGGGTTCCCCGAGGAAGACTCGTTCGAGGCTTTCCTGTGCTACAAGTGTGTTGACGCCTATCCATGGATCAAACGCTATGTCGGGACCGAGGGCTTCCTACCGGCCGTGTTTAGCAAACCGGCTGTAGTTGAGGCTGTCCCCGAGGCCAAATCCCCCGAAACTCCGGCAACAGGCTCATCACTCAAGCGAAAGGCAGATGACGAAGGAGAGGAGGAGCCTCAGGAGTCTAAGCGTCACAAGAGCGAGGAGGATGCCTCGCCTGCCCCACAGCCCCCGCAGCAGTCTAGCATTCCCAACACTACAGACTCGGCACAGGCACCGAAGGTTACTTCAGGTTCCAGCTCCACCTGCAAGCTAGAGAAGCTGCCGCCGGCGCCCAGCGGCCAGCTCTCCCTATTCATGAAGGAGGACTTCCGCGAACATTTCTGCCGGTGCGCCGAGTGCTTTCCACACCTCAAGCCACACCCACAGCTTCTGGAGGAGGAGGATACATACGAGCCGCCAGTGTCGGAGAACGGCGGCTCCGAGCACGGCGGGTCGACACAGGGCAGCCTCCTGGAGATGGGCGAGAGCGCGCTGCGCGGCGTGGACCGTGTGCGCGCCATCGAGGGTGTCATGGCGTACAACCACCTCAAGGACAAGCTCAAGACGTTCCTCCAGCCGTTCGCGCAGAGCGGCGAGGCCGTCTCGGCCGAGCACATCAAGGAGATATTCGCCAAGCTGCGCGGAGACGACCAGGCGATCAAGGAGGCAGGCGAGTCAGCCAACAAGTCGGCCGACTCGCGCCGCGAGCAGAGCGGCTACTAGCTCGCTTGAGACTGGCAATTTCCCCGTTATCTTCGTTTCCCGCCGTGAGCTTTGTTCATGATTTACCATTTGTCGTGTAACATCCATATCGACACCACATCGCGCCAGTATATATGCTTCTAATACGTCCTCCTTCCTTTGCCTCCATTTGCCTCCATTTGGTACGTGATGTCTATAGGGTAGGCAGTGAATAGTACTATCCCATTATGACGAAACTTATGTTCTGGTGGACTTGCTATCGCATGCCCGTAGATTCGACAACCCCATAGAATGCAAGCGCCGTTCAGGTCTACAGCGTTCGAACAAGCTTTTGGCTTCTATCAGGAACCGGCATTTTATCAGCGTCTATGTATACATGGCGATTTCCCAAGATATCGATAGCTAGGGAATTGGGACCTAATCATCTCGAGTTTGTGAATTCCGTTTTACGCCACGGAACGCTGATATGCTCGCGTGACCACTTGGAAGGAAGCCCTAATAGCCCTGTTCCCAAGCCGCCACCAACCACGCCTACCTTTTTTTCTCTCGCGATACAGAGTGTTGACGACATATCGGGGAAGTTTATTACCAGCCCGTGCTTTCCATGTTTTTGTCACCGCGCAGTACCGCTTTCCCCATGGGCACCTACCCAGCCGAGCCCTTCCCACCTTCCCAACCATGATAAGAGTGGTTCTGGAACTCTGCTCCAGGTGGCTGGAAACTCTGTCTCTGTTGCCAGACTTCGTATTCGCATTTAAGGCCCAGGCCCGCCCTGACAAAGCCCCATCTCGGCGTCACCACTCTTTTCATCATTGCCCGTCCATGTATGCAACTGTTCCGGCCAGGTATCGCTATTGAGTACACTATAAAGTCGGGCATCACCTCGTCCCGAGAGCCTCGTTCTTTCTCCAGCTCCTCCAACCCATCACTCCCTCACCCTCGAAGAGACCCGCGGAGATGGCATTTGGCTTTATCAACAGGGCCTTCGCGGCCCTGTCCTCCGGGCGGCGCGGCAGCACGCAGAGCGGCCACAGCGACAGCACGACGGCGACCGCGACCGCCAAGGACGGCCAGGCCGCCACTGGGGCGGCAGCGGCAGCGGCCGAGGCGCAGGACGGCCTCAAGCGGCAGATCAACGCGCGGCAGATGGTGTTCATGGCGCTGTCAAGCTCCATCGGCGCGGGCCTGCTGGTGGCGTCGGGCCAGGCGCTGCACAACGCTGGGCCGGGCAATATGGTGCTCGGCTTCGCGGCCGTAGGCTTCGGCGTCGTGTGCACCATGGCGGCGCTGGGCGAGATGGCGGCGACGCTGCCGCTCAGCGGGTCCTTCTACACGTACACGCACCGGTTCGTGGGGCCCGCGGCCGGCTTCGCCATGGCCTGGAACTTTGCTTTCAACTGGCTCATCATCCTGCCCTTCGAGATCGTCACCATCTCGGCCCAGGTGCGGCTCTGGGACACAACGGGCGCGGCGCACCCGGCGCTGGTCATGGCGGGCTTCCTCGCCTTCGTCTCGCTCGTGTCCATGATGGGGTCCCGCTGGTTCAGCGAAGCCGAGAACTTCCTGGGCGGGCTCAAGATCATCGCCATCGCCATCTTCATCTGTCTCGCCCTCTCGCTCACCACGACCGGCCGCCCCTACGTCGCGGACCGCGCCATGACCCTGCCGCCGGGCAGGATCGCCTACGGCACCACGTGGTGGCAGCGCCCGGGCGCTTTCCTGCACGGATTCCAGGGCTTCCTGACCGTCTTCAAGATCGCGGGCATGGCCTACGGCGGCACCGAGACGCTGGGCCTGACGGCGGCCGAGTGCCTGCGGCCCGCGCGGCTGATGCGCATCGCCACCTACGTCACCTTTGTCCGCATCTTCCTCTTCTACCTCGTCGGCCTCACCATGCTCGGCTTCCTGCTGCCGTCGGACGCCAAGGAGCTGACGCCCTCGGGCGGCGGCGCCAACCCGTCCCCCTTCGTGCTCGCCATGCGGCTGGCCGGGCTCACGGCCGTCGAGCACATCATCAGCGCGTGCATCGTGGCCGCGCTGACGTCCATGGCCAACGTGGCCATCTTCGCCTCGTCGCGCGCCCTGCACGCCCTCAGCAGCAAGGGCATGGCCCCCAAGTTCCTCTCGCGCACCACGCGCGGCGGCGTGCCCCTCCCCGCCACGGTCGTGGCCATCTGCTTCGGCCTGCTCGCCTTCGTCGGCGCCGCGCCCGGCGGCCGCGTCATCTTCTTCTGGCTCCTCTCGCTCGCCGGCATGTCAAACTACTTCACGTGGCTCGCCATCTGCATCAGCCACGTGCGCTTCCGCGCCGCGCTCCGCCACAACGGCCGCGCCGTGTCGTCGCTCAGCTTCGCGAGCCCGTTCGGCACCTGGGGCTCGTGGGTCGGCATCGCCACGTCGCTCGTCGGGCTCTGCTCCCAGATCGCCATGGCCTTCTGGCCCCTGACCCCGGGCCAGCCCATCAACACCAAGGACGTGCTCATGGACGTCACGGGCGCGCCGGCCATCCTGATACTCTTCGCCGCCTACTGGATATACCAGAGGCGCACGGGCCGCGACAGCCGCATCCTGCGCCCCGTCGCCGAGATCGACGTCGACACGGGCTTCCGCGGCCGCGCCGAGGTCGAGCGCGAGAAGGAGGAGCTGTCGGCCGCCGAGGCCGCCGCCACCGGCTCCACCCAGGCCCCCCGCCTGAGCAGCTAGAGGCGCTGGGCACTCCCCAGGGAGCTGAGAGCGGGGGTTGGCACAAATGCGTAGAGGATGGCTCCCCGCGAGAACACACTGGGTGGATCTTGCCGAGACCGAACTACCTGAGCGGTCCTGGCAAGAGGAGTGAGGAGAAGAACCCGGCTTGAATTCCCTAGGGTCCCAATAGCATTTGTATTTGAGAAAACATCAGTAATAGCTGATGTTCTTCTTTGTCTCCTTTTTGTTGTCCTAACACGGCGTTTGGCGGAGGGGTGGTTGGTTGGTTGGTTAAACAGGGTTGTGTCAACGGGAGAATCTAGTACATCAGTTTTTATTTAACATTGCTTTGCAGTAAAAACGCCACAAGGGTCCAAAACACGCTAGGTCCGATTCAGTGCGCTCTTTGCGTAAAAAAACAAAAAAACAAAAAAAACAAGGGTGATCACCTTGAGCAAGTACTAGAAAGCGATACTTGATGTCAAGACAGATGGGGCATGAAGTAAAAAAAAAAGAGACAAAGACCACGACTAAAGATTGGGATCATCCCTTTGCATGGCAACTCCCCCCATCGAGAACCCAACTCCGGCCTGTGGTTGTTGGCCCTTGACATCTGGTGGTTGCTGATTCGGTGGCTGTCCATTAACTGCCGAGCCATCACCGGGCCCTTGAGCCGAGACGGCGTTCGAGCCCAATTCGTCTTGCTGCTGCTGCTGCTGCTGCTGCTGCTGCTGCTGTTGCTGTTGCTGCTCCTGGTAATCCTGAAACTCCTGCTGCTGCTGCTGCTGGGTCTCCTGATCCATGGCCGCCTGCTCCTCCTCGAGCTGCATCTTGAGCTGCTGTTCGGCGGCGAGCGCCGCGGCGGCGCGCTCGACCTCGGCCAGGCGCCTGGTCTCGGCCGGGTCGATGAGGTCGTCGTCGTCGCTCCAGCAGGGGTCGTCGTCCGGGACCTCGGGCATGGCCATGCGCTTCCAGAAGCGCACCTCCTGGCGCAGGGCGGCGTGCTCGACGCGGGACTCGTAGCGCGAGGGCTCGGCGTCGTAGCGGGCGCGGAAGCGGCGCGCGAGCTCGTTGAGGCGGCCGCCGCGCTCCTGCATGTCCCAGACCTGCTCGCGCAGCCGCGAGTTCTCCTCGCGCGCCTCGGCCAGCTGCTCGCGGTACGACCGGTGCCACGACGAGACGTCCGACACGTTGCGCGCCTTGTACTCGTGCGCCTGCCGCACCATGGTGCCGAGCACTGCCGCGTACTGCTGCAGGAGCGCCATGTTGGTGTCCCTCTCGTGCGTCGCACGATCTAGTGCCTCTGACAGGGCTGATACTAGCACGTCGAGGTTCTCCGCTGTGTCATTGGTAGAGTATCATGTTAGCCACGACTTGTGCGTAAACTTCACCCCGCTGGATGCCTTCTCGTGCTGTACTTACGATTCAGGTCCTCAGCATTTGTTATAATCTCCTCGTTGGACACATTCGCCGCCCGAGCCTTGGATCGGATCTTGCCGACCAGCGAGACGACCTCCTCGAGGACTCTCCTGTTGTCTGCCAGCTGCCTACTGAGGTCGTCGACCATGGCGTAGATGTAGTTAAGTTCCGTCTGGTGTCCGGCCGGTGTAGGGCCTACCATGCCGGCACCCATGCCCCCACCGTTAATGCCGTTCATGGTGACTGCAGTGTCGTAGTCCTGAAGTGTAAGCCGCGCAGGAGGGCGGGGGTCGGTCTTGCGCCCCTCGTCGCGGAGAGGCGACGGCGACGGCAAGGAGCGAATAGGCCAGGAGCCGCGAGGTGGCGGGAGAGGCCCGTCCGAATCAAGTGGCTCAGGCGAGATGTCGTCGCGGCTTTGGCGATCAGAGAGGACGTGGAGGCGATCTAGGCCTTGGGGGGCTGCCGACGACTTCTGCCGACCAAGTCTGATGGACTTCGCCTTGTGCTTGCCCTCGCCCGACTTCGCTGGAACTCGTAATCGAAATTTGGGCGGCCCCTGGCCCTGAGATCCGGATGGCTGGTAGCTCGGTGTGGGTAGCGGATCGCGGGGTCGGCGCAAGGGAAATGCAGGGCCGTCGTCGGCGAAGGGATCTGGCAGGTCGGTTTGGGTGGAATCGGCGGCAGTAAGGGATTGCGATTGAAGCGGTCTGGGGCCACGGGGAGCGCTGGGGAGAGCTCGTAGCGCAGATGAAAGCTCTGTATTGCGCGATGTTGATAAAAGCGGCGGTTGTGTGCTCGAGCCCAAGAAGCCTACGTTGCCGGTGTCCTGACTGCCAATGTGCTGCAGCGCCGCGTCCAGATCTCGCAGCCAAGCACGCCGCAAAGCATCGCGGCTCGACTCGCTGTCCAGAGCAGGGGCTGTCGTGGTAGGTAGATCTGCGTCAGCCCGCGCGCTCTCATTGGATAGAGAGTCCGGGGTGGATCTAACGACCCTGTCGGCCATGTTGGCTAGCGGAGCAAGCACTGGGCGTGGGCCTAGCGCGAGCGGCGGGGCGCTGTTAGCACATCACCAGCTGGAAATGGCAGTTGCAAACCCTTACTCACTTCCACATCAGTTGCTCATCACGATATGCCAGGGCAGGTGCGGTCACGGCGACCAAGTCGATGACAAGCAAAAGGCTGTAGACAAAGATGAAGAGCAGATACTTGAAGGCGCAGACTGTCACGCTCTTCTCAACTGCTTCGGCGTAGGTATTCCCTGTGGCAACAGATGTCAGGGGGTGGAAATCGGGCGGTGGCGATGAGGAAGAGAGAAGGGAAAGAAAAGAAAAGAAACAAAGGGATTGGGTCTGGGCGAGTGTTCAGATGATAAATATTACAGAATGAATGTAGGTCAGCACTAAAGAGAGCAATATCAAACAGCCCGGTTGACTGTACTGAAAGGTTGGCTGTTTGCAGTGTCTGCGACTGGTCAGGACCAGGTAGCTGACCCAGCTCGAAGTTGTAGACGGGCGAACTTTACATGTTTACTCTGTTTACCATGCAGTCCTCTGCTGCCCATGCCACGCCATCAGAATCCCATCAGATGAAAGACGCACGCTCTTTTATTTTAGGAAGCTGCGTTCCAGTCCCACCAATATCCAGACGCTCACTCCGCTCCATGTTCTCAAACACATACAACCAGAAATCCCAGATGCGTAAGGTCAGGCGTGATCCTGGCCAGTAACTGATCCTCCACCACCAGCCTCCCACTGCTGCTCATCCTCCAGTTGCGCCGCCACCGCCAGCCCGCCGCTCTCCAACCTCTCCCTCGCCCTCTCCACCTCGCGCTCCCACTTGCTCATGCCGACGATGAGCCACTCAAAGGCCCCGACCAGATAGAGCGCGACGCACTGCCCGACCCACAGGCCCCCGAGCCCCCAGCCGTGGAACGCCAGGTATATCCCCATGGGCAGCGCGCCGCCGTAGTAGCTCACCATGTTGACCGCCGCGCCCACCGACTGCCGCCCCATGCCGCGGAGCGCGCCGCCGCACGAGCCGTTGAGCCCGTCCGCGATCTGGAAGAGCGCGACCCAGGGCATGACCTCGCTCACGAGCCGCACCACGCGCTCGTCGTCGTTGAACAGGCGCCCGAACACGTCCTTGCTGGCCCAGAGCGCCGCCAGGATCGCGCCCCCGTTGAGCACGCTCAGCAGCGCGGCGCAGTGCGCCGCCCGCTCCGCGTCCCCGGCCCGCCGCGCCCCCAGCAGGTTGCCCAGGTGCGACGACGTCGCCACGCCGAGGCCGAAGGGGATCGTGTTGATGATCTGGTCGGCCGTCATGATGACGCTCTGCGCCGCGAGCGGGATGGTGCCCAGCCGGCCCGCCGCCAGCGCCACGATCTCGAAGGCCCACCACTCGGTGCCCACGTGCATGATGCCGAGGAGGGCCAGCTTCGCAAAGGGGGCCATGTGGGCCGGCCGTAGGGCTCGCCGGAGATCGAGGCCGCCCCAGCATTCGTGTCCCCGCACGAAGGCTGCGTAGAGCACGAGCAGTAGGAACGAGACCCAGTACGCGATTCCGGTCGCTACGGGTGCGCCGTAGAGCCCGAGCCCGAGATTATGGATGAAAAAGTAGTTGAGAGCTGCGCTCAGTGGTGAGGTTATCAAAAGGACATAGGTCCCGGGCTGATATATCTCTGCAGGTCCGCAAATACCGTCAGGAAAAACGTATCCCTTTCCCTGTTTCATCGAGTTGGGAGTGGACAGGCATGTGTTTCTGATGGGAACATCTGACGTGTCCTAGCAGGGACTACTCACCCTGAGCTTGAAGGTACTTTTTCATTGCCTCAAACCAGATGTACCCGAACCCGCCTGGGATCATGCAACGCAGAAACCGGGAGCTCTGCACGCATATAAACTCCTCCTGGCCAAGCGCCCGGAATAGGGGCTCGGAGAACCACCACATACAGGCGACGGCAACGTAAAATGCCGTCAGAATAACGACGCCGCGCTGCAGGAGGATCCCGAGGTCGTGCTTGCTGGCCGAGCCCGTGTAGCTGCTCGAGGCCAGGGTGTCCAGAGCCGTGGCCCCGCCCAGCGCGATCAGCCAGGCCGTCGACATGGCGAACATGTACGAGAAGGCTGCCGTGGCGAGGGCCTCGGGGCTCAGGCGGCCCACTATCAGCACCGACACCGTCTGCACCGAGTTCTGCAGCGTGTAGGCCATGATGACGGGTATGGAGGCCTTGACCAGGAACCATATCTCCGAGAGCCACTGGGGGTACTGTGAGGGCCCGGGAAGCTCGCCCGTGCCGGCCGAGGTGCTGTCGGGCGTGGACAGCGCCGATGTAGAGCTAGCAACAGAGGCGGGTTTCGGCAGGAGGCTGGTTGTCTCGGTTGGTTCATTTTCGGGATCGAGCGGCCGACCTCGGCCACCATGAGCTGCGGACATTTGCGAGGTCAAGGACCACAGCTAGCAATGCAGCATGCAGGACAGAGTATCAAAAGAAGTGAAATCAAGAATGAGCCTGTCCGAGCGAAGCCCCAAGATGGTATATGATAAATGATTCCAATGACACAAAATCGAAAGCAAAACAGAAACTAAGAAATGATAGTGAAACCAGCAGGCGGCGACTTTTAACAGACCGCCAGTTTTACCTTGGAGACACTAGGAATGATATGGGACAGTGAAGGAAGGCAAAATTGGAGTCGGCAACACATACTCGACGAGGCAGGCCCTCGGGGAGGTGATATAACAGACAGTAGGGCGACTCTAGTGCTTGAATATGGAGCCCAAGTCATGCGGGAGTGTCTGCCTACATACCTCGGGGCATTTCCCCGCGGGCAGGCCCCTATCAGGAGCTACTGCTAAGCAAGCCCGCCCATCCATTCTTGACTCGCTTGGCACCCTACCATTGGCTAACGAGTCCCAAACTTCTGCCTCGCCGGCCAGCCATAACTGCACACAGCAAATGTACGACATGTCCGACTGTTGGGCCTGGGAAGTTGTTGCTGACCCAAAGACGGGCGGGCGGGCTATCTGGGGTCTGGTCTTGGCCCCGCCCCATCAACCTGCAGGACCACAACGGGGGTGAGCGGGACGGACGGCGGTGACGGGGCCTGGTGCAGGCAAGCCTTGGGCTGTTCGGGCGGGGGAAGTCCGAGCCCACCCCGGGAGGCTGCCCCCGCCGTCCTTATCAAGGCCCAATGGCGGGAAAGAATGGATGCCGGGCGTGGCGTAATGGCATTATGTCGCCGACGACTCTGCCTTGTGCGTCGGTTTTTGAATTTTCCGACGCAGATCGTGGTGGTTATTTACGTAAATCATGGCGATTGGCCTACATGTTGGTGCGAGCTAATCGAGGCCAAACGCGAGATTGACAAGATCAATGGCGAAAACATAAGTGATGGGAATTTCAATATTCGCGGGGAAATCAATAGTGACTGACTTACACCGTTACACAGGTATATGGATATCGCTACAGGGGACCACTCACCGCAAAATTTAGGGCCAGATCCCATTATGGAAGGACAGGAAAAAGGACGACGCTGAGACGCAGCGAATCCAGATCCAAGACTAGACTTTTCATCCTAACAGCCTGCATAGAGATGGAATAAGTAAGACGAGCCCCATGTCAGGCATGGAATAACATGACCATTTCGCACAAGAAAACCTCTCGAATGGGCTAGCCTAAACTCCGCGCCTGCTGGGGTGACATGTTTGGACATTATGGTGATGAGAACATGACTGATAATATCAAAAGGAAACGGAAGGAAAACCAAAGAGCTAAAAGTCGTACTGACGCGATGGAAAAAGAAGGAAAAATGGAAACAGAGAAAAAGTCAAAAGCATTAGTACGGCAGAGCGATTAAAAAAATATAAGTTTCGAACCCGGCAGTCCCGCCTTTTTCCCAATCCCACACCTTGACACCACCGCCCAAGCCAACCTTGACGTTGCGTCACCACGGCGATATCGCCCTCCCCTCCTTTCTCCCACCACCCCCAGTGCCGGCACCGGGGCTGAGGCCCTCTGCAACCCGCCCGCCGGTCGCATCGTCCGAGCTGGCGCGGCGCTTGCCCTCCGCAACCGCAGACAGCCCCCCCTCGGGAGGCGCCGCAACACCCCCGTCACTACCACCTCCACCTCCACCTCCACCTCCACCTCCACCTCCTCCGCTGCCTTCTGCCGCCGTCGCCCCACCACCGCCGTCCCCAAGCCACTCCTGCAGCCGCAGGGCGGAGCGGAGGGCGCGGCCGGCGATCTCCCAGTTGTCGAGGCTCATCTGGATGCCCCAAATGTTGAGCATGCTCTTGATGAGGCGGTCGTGGGGGGAACCCCTGGCCGATGACACGATGGGCAGCACGATCCAGCCAAAGACGCCCAGCGCTCCGCGCCACCGCGTCAGCGGCACCCGCCACGCCGCCGCCCAGAGCCGGGTCAGGTCCCGCGCGCCCACGACGGCGCTGAAGGGCCGCCGCGACGCCACGGCCCGGCAGTACAGGAGCGCCGCCTGCCGCACCGGCTCGTACATGTAGTCGGGCGCCTCCGTCGTCGCCGCCCTACTGCCCTCTGTTGCGCCGCCCTGGGGCTTGGCCGCCGCTGCCGTCTCGGGCGAGCCGAACGAGCGCGCATCGTCTACCTCGGGCGACTCGTGCTTGATGATGACCGGGGTCCTGGCCCTCGCGCCGCCGCCGCCGCCGCCGCCTCCGTCTTCGGATATGGGAGAGCTGCCGCAGTAACTCGGAGCCGCCCAGCCGCCGACGACATCTCCCAGACCAGAACCCATCGCGTCATCGTGGTCGCCGTCGTCGTCGTCGTCGTCGTCGTCGTCGTCGCGGGACGCGTGCGCGGGCAGCTTGGAAATCCTCTCGAGCATCCACGCGGCCAGCTTGCCGAGCTTGCGCAACTCGGCGGCCGACGGGTCCGGCGGCATGCCCAGCACGCGCGAGATGAGGAAGCGCATGTCGTCGAGGATCGAGGCCGTGACGGGGTCGACGGCGAGCGCCTCGGCGCAGTCGGCAAAGGGCACCAGCGGGGACACGAGGGGCGTGTTGTAGGCGACGCGGAACGGCACGTGCCCTCCGCCGCCGCCGCCGGCCTCGCGGTACTCAAACTCGTCCCCTTTCCTGAGAAAGGGCGGCACCTCGAACGAGAGCGCGATGGCCACGTCGGCCACGATGGCCAGCTTGCCCACCAGCCCGTTCATGCCCAGGCACCGAATGCCGCCGCGCAGGCGGATCATCTCGCGCAGCCCCCGCAGGTGCGCGCGCAGGTCGCTCGTCTCGCCCCAGTACCACTCGTCCAGGATGAGCTGTAGGACGGCCGTGATGGCCTCGTCGCTCGTCGACGACCGCGACGACCGGAGCAGCTCGTTGAGCATGCGGATCGCCTGCCCCTTGTGCGCCATGGTCGTCGTCTTGTCCATGTGGCCCGTCTCGTGCAGGAAGCACGAGGCCGTGTAGATGGCCACCTGCGCCAGCAGCGGCGTCTGGATCGCGAACGGGACGTAGAACTTTACGTACTGGTTCTTTTCGGGGTCGGGGTTTCCGTCCAGGGCCATCTTGAACCTGGAGATGAGGCCGATGACTAGGGGGGGGTGCGAGAGTATTGCAACACATTTAGTAACCCGCCCAAAGCTTCTTTGGCTTGAAAACAGCCGGGGGGCGGCACTCACATATCCGGAGCAGGTCCGCGTTCTGCTTGGTCGCCGGCACCGGCACCATACTCATATCCCGGTGTGCTGCGTCGCCGGCAGCCTGGCCCGATGGCCCGCCGAGCCGGGCGCTTGTGTCCAGCGTCATCAGCCACGACACGATCTCCTCAGTCCTCTCCAGGTTCCAGCTCCCGCCCATGAACCGATCAATAATGGGGCCCCGCACGTTCATCACACCCGCCGTCGCCTTGGCCAGCTGTGGGTGGATCTCGCACTTTGAGCTGCACAGTATTTCGGCCGGGCCGGGGCCGCCGGCGGTCGGCGGCCCCGGGGAAGTCATCCAGGGGAGCGCCTCGTAGGCCGAAGGGCCGGGGAACTGCGTTAGTATGTCGATGCCGGTCCACCGCACGAGCTCGCCGGCGTCGAAGCCTGAGCACATGCGCTCGCGCCAGGACCGCGCCGCCGCCGCGACGTCGAGGTCGATCCATTCCGACGCCACCTGTCCGATCTGCAGTAGCGGCTGCTGCTGCACCCCCGCGCCATCGAGGCCCTCGTCCTCCCCGAAGCCCGCGGGGATGGTCGAGAGCGTGAAGGCCGGCTGCGGGTCGGTCCCTGCCGGTTGTCTGGTATAGCCGTAGACGTCAGAATACGGGGTCGCTCGTCGCGCCGCTTTTCTCCCTTCCCCTTCCCCCCGCCTTTTGGCCTCTAGATACGATGGAATGAAATAGCGAAAATGGGAAAAGGGCATCATACCGGTGTGCACTCGCCGTGTATTCACAAGGTGGTTGTGGGAATCTCCTCGCACAGTTGCTGCAAGGCTGTGCTTGGTTGCACTGCAAGTGTGTCGCGACAGTTAGCGAGCCAAGTACACAGGATCAAGCTTGTGTTGCCCCATCCCCACCCCCCTTGTCGATACTGCAGCCTAATTCATCGTAGCCATAGGCATCCCAAGAAGGAAAGAAAGACCTGAAAAAAACATCGAGCTCTAGGGTTCTCGCTACAAGCGAGAGAAAAACCCCGGCATTTTGGTTCTTGCCCGGAGGGTGGAGGCCGAGGGGTCGGACGGCTTTGGGGAGGCCTTCAAGAAAGCACTAGCTTTCTTTGCACGCCCAGGCACGACATCGCATGCACAAAACTCACTCTCTGCTTTCTCCTCCTGCATTCCGAGCAGGAGGTTGTGGTACGCTCGACACGTGAGCCGCGGGAGATCCGTATCTGCATGGCTTCGGACATGAAAAAGAGAGAGAGAAAAAAAGGAATGGACGCGGGCAGCGTTTCGGCCGTTGGTGCGGGTGTGGGCGGGATGCTGCTGCTGCTGCTGCTGCTGCTGCTGCTGCTGCTTGCTGCTGGATAGAGACGGGATCCCTATTTCTGGGCGGCCGTAGGGCTGGCTGGCTGGCCTGGGCTGGCTGGCGAGAAGGGGGGTATATTAAAGACTTGGCCCCGCCCCGGCCGGGCCTTGCATCGCTGGGACTCCGTGCTCCTGGTACTGGGACGAACGCTAGCTACCTAGTTGGGAAGGACCCTTTGGGGGGGGAACGAGGGAGGGCGGCCCCCGGGTCGAGCCTGCTTGAGCCTGGGGGGCGGGAATCCAGGCCCTTGGAGGAGGCGCATGCGAGACGTCGGAAATGAGCCGTTTCGGGACTAGCGCTATGTCTCAACGGGCGACTTGGTGGGCTGCGGGCGTGGCTCGTGAAAAAAGAAAAAAAAGTAGCTTGCTTTCCTCTGACCAGGGGTAGGGGAGAGGAACCAAGATCCAACCTGCGTGCAGATCACGGGAGTGAATTGCGAAGGGAGACACAGAATGGCAAGGAGAGGGAGGAGGAAAAAAAAAAGATTAAATGGTAGCAGTAATTCGCTCGTGCGTGTTGAGGCTCGGTATTCTCCGCTAGGGGACGTTGCTGGTATCCATGTCCATCTCCAGGTCGTCGTAGATGTGGTGATTCCCTGTAGAGGGAAATAGCGGGGATGTAAGCACAACAATTCCAGCAGAACACTATGAAATATGGTTGACGGCGAGTTTGGATATGCGCTTGGACGAGGACCAGTCGATGTGGCTCATATGGTCGACAGTGTCGAGCTCAAGAGCAACCAACAATAACCACACTCACGGGTTCGTAGCTGGGACGAGTCGGCTTGGAAGAACCAATCCACTTGATATATGCAAAATGGCCCTCATCTCCTTATTTCTTTTGTTCCCATCAGGCACCACTCACGAGCTGGCCGTGGCGCCCTCCCTCATCAGGCTCGCCGTCATGACCCATCCCCCTCCCGGCGCCCCGGATTCAGCTTCTGATTCGCAGGAGTTTTCCGTCTGCTCGACAAGGGGCGGTGCACACACCACATCACACCACACCAAACCACACGGCCGGCACCTGCTACCCACCTTCCAGCCATCAGGCTGCCGGACGAAGAGGAGGGTGGGTGGGCACCCCAAAAACGAAACCACAAACGCGCGTTGTGGTGATTGGTGATTGTCCGCTAGCTAGGTCAACTCACTGCCGGCAGGGGGGGTCGTTTCCGGCCAGGGGACATGACGATCCATTTCCAGATCAGTGGCCCTGCAGATTCCCGGGTGACATCGTGCGAGAAGAGACAGCAAACACGACAAAGCAACAAAAAAAAAAAACGTGCCAAGATCGGGAGCTATGGAGACATCTAGAGCTTGAATTCACCACAAGCGCCAGACCTTAGATTCGACTCTGGCTTTCTGATTCTGCTGGCGCGGTTGCCTAGGAATCGCGGGTGCCCGCCCGCGCGCTGAGGAAGGACTTGTGTGTGTCCTCGGCTGCCAGCCAGTCACAGAATCCCATATGGGG
>NW_008804545.1:394307-406210 GCF_000145635.1 Gaeumannomyces tritici R3-111a-1
CCGGGTCCCCCCCCCCCCCCCCCCCCAACATGCTGGTCGCGTGGCTCCTCTCTACACTACTAGCCCGACTGCCTATAACGTAGACCTGCATGATGGAAGAGAGGGACATTGTGTCATCAATCCCACTCACATTAGATCCCCACCCTCCCTCCCCCTTTTCAATGTGGATGTCCTATCACTTTGGTCCTAGCCGGGCTCTATTTTCTTCTCTGATTGCCCTGGCCCCCTGATGCCCTCCAACTGCCGCCGGCCTCGAGAAGCAACCAACCAGGGCGGACGGAGGTCAGGCCATCAGTCTCAGCCTTTCTGGTTCCCAAAACACACCGACCCCCGCCGGCAGACCACAAAGATGGGGACAAACACGAGGGAAAACGGCGAGGCGGAATTGGGGCCTGGGCCAAGCCATGGAAGCGGTCTGCGTGTGCCCCCTCGTATGGGGGAGGGGGGCTTTTCAGGCAAGGCACCCATCTCTAGAGAGCTCCTTCGTCCTAGCAGCTAGCCCAGGCGGTGGCGTTTGTGGCGCTTGCTAGCCCCTCGACTTGTTCAGGTTCACCACCGGCTGGACCTGCCTGAGAAGGGATGAAAGGAAACGTATACCGACATCGAAGGAACCGAAAAGAAAAACTAAGAGTGAGAAATGATAATAAGAAACACAGGAAGGGGAGAGAAGCGAGATGATGGCGTGTGTCCCAAGCCTCAGGTGTTGCACATCAACAACCCTGAACTTTGGGTTCATGTCCGCGGGGTAGGATTATTGCCTGGTTCGACTGCGTTGCACCACCTGAGGCGGCTAGGCGGCAAATGCCGGCGGGGCTGGAAAGCCACGGGGCTGGACCGCCAAAGGACATCATCGCACCTCCCCTCAAAGCGCGAAATCGAGATGGTCCGTCCGGTTGGCATTTTTCGGCAGCTGAGCGCCTCCATGCCAGTGCGTGGGGGACTGAAGTCAGTGCCACCTCGGCTACCGCCATCATCCATCGTGCCTATACATGGTACTTTTCGTTGCTAGTCAGTTAGTGTTTGGCCCGGTCCCAAGATCGGGGCCCCGTTGGTGCCTAACCCTTTTTTTTTTCTTTCTTTCTTTCTTTCCCTACTGACTTTGACTTTGACGGTCACCGCTGTTGGCTCGTGGCCGCGGAAAAGCCAAAACAGAAGACGGACAGACGGACAGGCGGGCGACCCGGCCCATTCACCAAAATGGCTCCAGGCCGGACCAGGCTAGGTGGCAGAATTCAGCGCGCCGTCTTTCTTTTTTGTCACTCTCTATCGGCTTAGCTGAAAGAGCTGAAGACGAAGACGCAAGACGCAGGGCTTTTTTTTTTTTTGCTTTTTTTTTGGAAGATGCACCACGGACCAAATGGATCCTGGCTGCGGCGCGCCAGCGTCCGTCGATGGGCGTCTAGCCTAGACGGAATTTCCCATGCCAAGGACACTCTAAAAGATCCAAGGCACACACGCGCACATGCCTGCCCCCCGAGAGCTCTTGGTGACCTCCACTAGTTTCCCCCTTTCAAACCAACTCGATGCTTTATCAAATCTCGAACTAGGCCCAGACTGCTGGCAGTTTGCTTACATGCAGCAATTTTGTCCACGCCTTCCTTGGCCATGCCTGACGTCACTAGCACGATTGCCGGGAGTCCGTTTTTTGACCGGACATTTATCAAGTGTAACTACCTATGGAACGATACCGGTAGAAAGTGGAAAACAGTTGCTGTATAATGGTATCCGCGGAAATGAATAGACAATGGGAAAAAGAAATCGTTGACAGGCACAACAGCCAGATCATGGAAAGACGGAAATGAACCAGTCATATGAGAGAAATTGACAGCCCAGACGCCTTCGTTTGTCGCCAAGTCATCATCAGGGATTTGTGGAAGAGACAAGGGTGTCATCAAGAAATAACGACGAAGGAAAGGCCAGAAAAAGGGGAAGGTTTGATGCGGCCTTCAAGGTCTTTCGCGATACTTGGGCTTCCTCGCCATGTCGACAACCGGCGGGGGCTCGTCCTCCATCGGGTAGGGCAGCGTCGGGGCCCCCGGTCGTCGCCCGCCGGCGGCTTGGTGCTCTGGAAGGGGTGTCTTGGGTGGGAGCGGAGGCGGGTAGTTCGGGTGAGCTCCGTGAGGCGGCCGAAGCGTACCCGCCCTGTTCCTGTCATCCGCGCGACGCCTTGGCTGCTCGTCAGCCCCCATGATGGCGATCTTGTCTTGCCCCGTCGCGTTCCGCCATTGAGCCGGCGTCGGTGCCTTCTCCACGAGACGGTCCCCATCATCCTCCGAATCTGTCAGCGCGCTGACAGTGCTGAGGGTGCTGCCCGCCATCGACGGGGTCTGTTGATGGGACGGTTGCCGCGGACTGCCCGTTCCTGCGGGACGGATTCCAGTCGGAAGACCCGCCATGGCGCCGGCGGGCGGAGCCGGCAACGGGCGGTCTGTCAAACGGTCTCCCGAACTCCGTGGAGAAGAGGCCGACACAGGCACACCGAGACTGTCCCGTCCCGACTCATATGACTGCCTGCTCGAGGGTGTCATGGGGGCGTGGCCATAGCTCGGCGGGCCGTTCGGCGGGCCGGCGGGCATGTCGCCTGGCAGTTCGACCGCGAACGGCATCGAGACCTCGGACGGCGTCTGAATCAGCTCCGGCACGGGGCCTACGCGTTCCCATCGCATCTTGGCACGGTGAATCTTGGCGAGCTTCGCCGAGGCGCCCTGAACCATGCTATTCTCGTCGCGACGGCCCAAGTACTGCCTCGTGCCTGTGCTGATATCGGCGAGGCGGTGCCACTCGTTCATACCAAACTCCCCCACGCCCATCTCCACGTTGAGGCGATAGTAGTTCTCGACGTTGACGCCACGCTTGATGAGGTGCTCCTTGTAGACGTACTGGTGGATGGTCTCGCACCCCTCGATCTTGGCGATCAGCTTCCTCCTCGCCTCGGCAAACTCGCCCAGAAAGCCCTCATACCAAACCGACTGGTTCGCATCGCTACTCTTGGGGCGCTTTCCCGTTCCTACGCTGATGAAAACGCCGACTTCACGACCCGGCCACTCGTTGACTACGGCCTCGTCCAGGGCCTGTATCGCGGGGTTGAAGGTGCCGGCACCGTCATCGTGGAACATCGACTGGCCGATTCGGATGGGTTTGAACGCGAGGCCGATGGCGCACGTCGCCCTTCCCGCTTCCCAGATCCTGCAATCGAACTCTGGCGCCGGCTCCTTCCTTGAATCGTAAGATCTTAGTATCGCCGGCTCGGCGCCTTTCTGGGTGCCCTTGTATACGGCGGTGACAGCCCTGTTCGTGGAAACGGAAACTCCAGTTAGTAAACCAGGGTCACGACTTTGAGTCCGAAGCGCCATGTAAAATGTCTTATATCTCAGGGGCTCTCACGTTTTCGTTCTGTGCTCTCGTGCGTCGTAGAGACTGGCTTCCGGGTCGCCTCCCCGCGAGTTGTATGCTGGGCGGGCCATCTGCGTTGTTGGACTCCTGGCGCTGAAGCTGACAACGCTCGCATTGCTGGAATGCCTGCGAGGGTATCCCTGACCGTTCGGGCGCGATAATCTGTTACGATGGGAGGGGTTTATGTTGCTCGTGGCCGGTGACTCGGATCCGTCATTGCCCTCGGCCTCGTCGATTGTGTGTTCCCTCACGGCCTCCTTGATGGCGAGCTCGAGCATCGAGGCCTTGAAAAGAGTCGACCGCGTGGGTATTCCGAGTATCGTCTTGTCCGTCTCAAAAACCATACGTGTCAGGCGCACGTACAGCTCCTTGCACGTCTCGAGGTCAAGTCGCAAACGCCCAAGCATAAGAGCGATCAGTCCGCCCGTGCCCGTGCCCACGATGAGGTCAAAGTGGTCGGCCGGCTTCGGGATTTCGGAGCGGCGCGGGGCACGCCCTTCGATCTCGACAAACGTCCTGTGCATGATTTCTTGGAGTATGATAAAGATGCTATAGCCGCGCACTCCTCCTCCATCTGCGTTCGCGGTCAGTCGGCGATACGTCAGCCACCATCGTCGCCAAACCGGGTCTGCGCGAGAAGTGAAGGGGAAAAAATGGAAAGGCGGCGGAACCGCACGCCTTGTCGCGTTGCGTGCGCGCGCACTCACCTAAAGAAAGAACCCGGAGGGGAGGGCCCTTGGTGGTGTCCTTCCTGCGCACATAGCTGCTATCCATGGCCGCGTTGATGTCTCACACGCCTCGTCGCTGACGCCGTTGACTGCTGAGAGCCTCTGGTAAATTTGCGCCCGGGCGCGACTGTTTGGACGCCGAGGACAGTGATAAGTCTTGCTCGTGCTACTAATCGACCAGCGGGGAAAAGTTGGGCAGCGGAGTGGCTACGTCCAGATCGATGGTGGCGAAGCAGAAGACGCGCGGGTCGGCGGGTTGGGTCGACTCGACTCGAATGAATGGATCAATGATGGCAAACAAGCCGCGGGATTCAATCGGATGGAACTCCCCACAGCGACAGCGGGCCCTTGACTGACGGTGACGCACGACGCAGGGCAAGGTGCGGCGGTGCCGGAGCTTGGGCCAGAAGGAGGGGTGTTTCTCGCAGATCCAAAATAAACTCGAATCAAAAAGAGGGTCGCTGCCGAAAAGTTGGGTTCGTCGATATTGCAGCTTGGGTTGACCAGGATGGAGAGCGGATCGCAGAACAGAACAGAAGGCGATTTTCGCAGTTGAGGGAGCCAGAATTGTGTTGGTCGCTCTTTTTTTTCTTCCCAGTCAGGGGACACGAGGGTGTATTGACGCTGCCTGGCAGGTGTTCTTGTGACGACTGCGTTTCTGGGCATGCAGACTCGTGTGGCCTTGGGCGACCCCGATGTGGGTGGCAGTGCAGGCTGGGGTTTCCCTGCTTCAATCGTATTTGGTCGATCAGGCACCCGCCAAACCTCGGGCTTCCTGGTGGCGGCCCCCTCTTCAAAGATGGCCCCCTTGGCTGCCAAGGTTGTCAAGCGAGTGTCGAGCAGATTTTGCGTCCCAGCCCTGACATGCAGATGTTCCGTTCTCCAGCGGAATGAGCGAGACACATTTTTCACGCTTACATTGTGGATATCTGTCCTGGCTGACCTCTTCCTAGAGGGGCTCCAAACGGTGAGGTCTCATGTAGGGTCTCCCGAAGAGTCCTCTCATGGTCAGGTCAGGTCAGCACATGCACCGGACACGAAGCCGCCGCGGACTTGGTGCAGATGTCAGAAATCCATATCCGTCCCAAGCGTTGACGTTGGCAGTCTAGCCGTGCTAGCCTAGAAGAACGGCGAGGTTTAACCGCTTCCAGACCATGTAACGAGCCGCCGCTTGCGCCATGGTCGCCCGTCTAGGGACCTCCCACGCCCGGATAAAAAAAAACGGGACACTTTTCAATTGGTGGTGGTGGTATGCACTGGGGCAAAAATTGAAAAGTGTCTCGTTTTTTTGATCCGGTCGTGCCTCCTAGGCTAAGGCTTCCCGCAAGTCAAGTAGGCAAGGAAGAGCGGTTAGACTTTCGGCATCTTGCGATCTTGCATCTGCAGGTGTGGTATCGCAGACACGCGGCGGCCAGGAACCGGGAGGGGCGAACGTCATGGCAAGTCTCTGCTCCCTCGTTGGGTCGAACGGGCTGCGCGTGAATGTCCCCCGTCTCTGAGGTCGCCACGCCAAGCCCGCATGCGCCGGGCCAGTCCACTCGGGCAGCTGAGCGGACTTGATTGGCTCCCAGCGCCGCAATTTTCATTCCTCCCGCGTCTCCCCCTCCTCTCTCCGCTGGGCTGGAGGTGGCGCAGCCTGCAGCGCCAGTCTGCGAAGGAGAACGCGCGCGCGTTCCGACCAACGGTCCCCTGGTGTTTGATCGATTCGATTTAAGTTCGCCACGGAGTGAGCGTGGGATGGCAATGTTACTCCGTATAAGCACGAGGCGTGAACCCGGCTGGCACGACGTTACATCCGCCAACCAGAACACTATTGCTTTTCGACCATCAGTGCCAATCTCAGCAAAAACGGTTATCCGCATCCCCTCACCAATTTATTTTTCTGCGGCCTGGCCTTGTCAGCATTGGGTATGAATGTGTGGTGCGTGATGCCGTAGTTGTCGGAAATGACGAGGTTGGCGAGTTCTCACCTTGGGCGACAATAATGCCCCATCCCGAACACGAAGTGCCATGGAATGTCTGCCAACCGACACCTCGTGTGTTCAAGAACCACCTCGTCAAAGCCGACGTCTGCAGCTTAATACAAAGTCTAGCCCTATTAGACAGAGGAGGAAAACGTGGAAGATCCTTGGACGACGTCCCAGATTATAATCACGAGGACGTGCTTGACCAGACCCAATTCCCCAGCTGTGCCATTCTAGCCTTGGCGGAGGATCAAATGGGAGACCGCGTTGAAACTCGGGGGCTTTGCAAAAGGCATCAGCCGCTCCTTCCCGCTCCTTCCCGCTCCAAACACAAGCCACAGATAGCAGCACAGTAATGCCTACTAAAACTTCGTTCCCGCCAGAGACCCGTCAAGAGGGGCTAGCGTTTCTCTGCAGCCTGACGTGTGTGATCCTTTGGAGCCAAAGGCTCCTTTTTGGAAACCACCACCAGCTTTCTCCGCAGGTGGTCTTAGGCCCACATCATCATTTCACAGGGTACACATTCACCAGGCACTCATCCAGGTGAATTGTGGCCGTGTAATTCCATGATCCTCAAGCAGTGTCTGTTGTTTTTACTGTAATGCTTTACCAAGTAGATATTTACCTACGATTTGCTTAACTGTCAGATATTGCCATATGGAAACTACCTCTCCGTCAGTTCGTCTGATGTCGCCGTTCCTTCTGGCAGCAAAGGAGGCTCGGGCTAGCCTCAGCCCTATTGCAGGTGGGCCCATCCATATTCAGGACCGAGGAGGGTGGGGAGCACAGCACGCATGGGGCCGATACTCTACTTAGGCAGCCACACAGCTTTGGAGCTAAACCTCCATCCAATGCCATCATCCTTGCATGATTCCCGACAACCCACCTGGACAAACACCACGGAGGTCTCGAAATCCAGACATGGAGACAGGCTAGCAGCCAGAAAAGTGTCTTGCTCACCCCCTTGGCCAGTGCTGCCTGGGCAGTGTAGCATCCATTTATTGGAAATGTAGCGATGTGGGTGGAACATACGACATTGCGGATGGCGGAGATGATCATTACCAACCTATGGCAGGCGCAGCTCGAGTCCGTCCCAAGACCGGCACCAAAGCCTTCCACAGCCTGGCCGGTCGACGAGCGGGGAAGGCATGGCCCTTTTTTTTTCTCAGCCTGCAGTGCCCTTCGTGGAAGGATCCAGCCTTTCACGAACTAGCATGGGCCGGGGACTTGTCAAACGCTCCTTCCTGCCGTGACATGGTCCTCCGCCCCTGCAGGGCCGCCCGGTACCTGACACTTGTTGATTAGCAGCAAGTGACCTCGACAATGTGCCGGGCACAGCGGGCAGCTCGGGGCAACCCCCATTGATCTTTTCGGTGCTGTTAAACTCCTTGGTATAGCCCCAGTCGTCTCTCTTCGATAATAACCTGTTCATACCCAGCCCGTCCAGCTTTCCAGGTACCTACTACGCCTACACCTACACCTATCTGGGCTACCATTCATTGCCCGACCAGGAAAAAAACCACATCCTCCATTGTGTCAAGCTTTCGCATACGAGTTCGATCGATCGCCCGCCGCTCCTCCGAGATCCATAAAGATCAGATCCAACATGTTGAACCTCGTCGCATTGGGCCTTCGAGGCTTTATGGTACGATCAACCCGGCTCTCTCCCTCTCTCCCCAGTCTTCTTTGATGCCCCAGCTCCGAAATTCTGCGTTTATATATTGACATCTGGGCCATGGAATCCGTAGTTCCTCGCTGCTGCCGTCGTTCTCGGTCTCTCGGTCACTCTCGCCAAACACCAGGTTGTCGGGGGGCCTCCCGCCGAAACCTCGTTCGCTAGTTTTACTGGTGGATTTGGGGTGTTCGCTGCCGCCGTCGGGATCGCCGCTATATTCTTCGAAGCAATCCCCTCACTGGTGCCCCTGGCCCTCGATGGCTTGTCCGCGCTCTTCTTCCTCGCGGGCGGAATCGTCAGTCTCCCAATCCCTCCATTGATGCCTAGCCATCGCCACCGTGCCAGCTCGTCAACGCTGCCCCGAAATTCTGCTGTACGGTGATTGCTTGTGAAAATATCGCTAATTTTGCAACGAACATGGTTCCAGGCCCTCACCATGGCAATGAAGGACGTTTCATGCACTTCCACCGCCAACGGACAGGACCTTGTACGATACCTAAACAAGATCTTGAACGGCGGATGCTACACACCTGATAATTGTGGCGTAAACGAGGGCTTTCGGAGAAGCGAAGACCTGGTCAACGAACTCAAAGGTCGATGCGTGAGGGTACAGGCAGACTTCTCGTTCCAGTACATCGCCTTCGTCGCTGCTCTCGCTTGCCTCGTGGTAACATTCCTCTCCGTGAGGAGGTCTGGTACGAGGGTTTTCGCCTGATATCCATATAAGGCGTGCCTCTATGGGCTACATCCTGGAACGCTATATCATCTCTTGAAGTAGCCAACCCGGACCCGCTTTGTTTGGAGCCCTTCCTAGCACGAGCATTACGGAGTATCCGAGGACGGGGCCAGCCACTCCGCAGGAAAAGATGCGATGCTTTCTACGAATTTTCATGGCAAATCTGATTTACGGCAGTTAACATACCCCGTTCTTTACTTCGTTCGCTCTCTAAGCCTCTTTCTCTTCCTCTATGCAACAATTAGATCCTGGGCAAGTGTGTGGAAATATTGGAGATTACGGATTCCCCCCACAGAGATGACGAGGCAGATAGCACAAGGCGTTTGTGAGGGAGACGGACTCGGGAAGGACATGGGCTCATATTCATATTGCGTAGTTGGGCTTAATTAACGCCATTCACGCTTTGCTCATGTATGTATCTCTGTGAACCCGAGCCTGTTCCGAAGAATGTATGGTCTACGGAGGATATTCACCTTCGAGATTAGACGCCCAAATATCATGTGGGGAGATGGGCACCAGTCACAGTGCTGGATAGCAATCCCGGAGTTCTAGCCACTTGGTGAGACGTAGTTGAGTGAAACTCAAGTCGATATTGGGTATAGCCACATCTCCCGATTCATGCGACGAAGGCAATGACATGGACCCTACTCAGCGTTGGCCTAGAGCAGGCTAGTAGTATCGTTTTTTTTTTTTTTTTTTGGCAGAGGAGGACGACAGCATTGGCGACGGGGGCAGTGGCGAGCAGCCAGACAAGCCGCTTGGCCTGTTGAGGCAGGCAAACAGGTGGTTGAATAATAGAAGAGATTACGTTATTATGGAACTCCGGTGCCGGAGGACGACGGCGGCTAGCTGTATATTATATATTGAGCCTATCATTCGTCATGTTACGCTTTAGCCCTCGAGAGTTGACGAGTTTAGTCACAGATTTAACTTGGAGTGCTTGTGGCTTCGATTTCTAGCCGAGAATCTCACGAGTTTCAAGAAACCAGGTGGTAGAGAAGGCTCGGGAGAGAGGGAGCGTAAAGGCATGGCAACACGGCTGACAGACGTAACCCTATGTCGGAGAGACAGAATTACGTCAACGCCACGACTTGGCTGCTTTGGGGATGCTGCTTATACGAGATCATGTACCTCTGTGGACAAGAAGATAGGTAAAATGTCGTCTGCGGACCCACTTCACCATGCACTCCCACGCGGCTGCAAAAGAGGTCAGCAGCCACGCTCAAGAAGCCGGACGTAGCACCATGACGAGGGCTACCGCTGTTCAGAGCCATGGCGACGCAGAGTTGGGCGGCTGACAACGGTGAGGTGTGAGGACAGCCAACCGGTGGGTCAAATATTTTGCACACCGACAATTGCTGGGGGGGGGGGCACTCGATGTGGGAGGCGTGGAGCGGGTGGGTTGCGTGAGTTTGGGCTGGCGCTGCTGCTGCTGGGTGCCGGTGGTGGCTGATTTTCTGGATGGAGCCGAGATGCCCAGGTGTGGCCTTTGATGGTCCGAAGCGGAATGTGAGCTTGTGTGGGTTTTTAGCGCCGGACATTAGGGATACGTGCAACGTGCAGCGGTGGACTTGGACTGGCAAATATTGATTCCACCACAGACGTTTTTGACAAGGGCTCCAGGCTGCTTGCTCCCGCCAAGAAAACGAGGTGAGGGAGGCAGCTGCACGTGCGCCCGTTTGTCACAGGCCCCCCCCCCCGCAAGCAAACAAAAGGGAGAGCGCGAGGCGCGGGAGTCGCGACCACCTACCCCAAACCCTCCCTCGAGGCCCGGAAGGTCGAATGGGGTAGGGGTGGTGATCCGGTGGCGTCAAACTGCAGGCGCATGAAGTGGGATGACCTGGTCCAATCGGGGCTGGAGGCGACGGGCGTTGTGTGGCCACCTCTTTGGCCGCCCTGCAAACAGACCAGAACCCTTTGGCCTTCTGGATTCGCAGCCGGCTCTGCACCGCTGACTGCCTGTGGTTGGACGGCTGCACTTATCGAGCTGCATGGATGTCGAGTCAGGGATGCATTGCTGTCAGTGGGGAGGCAGAGAACCGCGCTGCGGCCACAAGCAGAAGCCTGTGGTTCCGACAACGCTCGTTGGAATCCCAGTTATTACTTCCAACCGACCTGGCATGTGCGTTTCGTTTCCCCGTGTCTTATATATACACCGAAACAACCAGGCCAAACGGGAACGTGACAACCTCGGTGGGCAAGTCGCTGGAAGGAGGGGGATGGAGACTGGGGAATGGGTCATGGCAGACAAGGAAGCAACACCGGCAATGAATCAAAAAACAAACGGAATAAAATCAAACAGGAAGCTGGCAATCTACAATGCAGCATTCACTCGCGCGTCCCCAGCGCTAAGTGATGTGCCTAGTGTCCCGTCCTTTAGGCTGGCTGCAGCAGATCACCAATCACCCAGACCGAGTGGGCCGATACACCACGTAGCCGAGGCGCGGCGGCCCTAGACACCCAAACAAAGGCTGGATGGGACGGCCAGCCAGAGGCGGCAGCAGGCCTATGTAGTAGGTATGGGGCCTCGTTGAAGCCTGAAAGGCAGCCGGTGCGCGGTCGGTGTGGTCTCGGCTCACGTGTCGGTCTGTCGTGGAGTCTTCCCACTGTTTTTGTCCTGCGTGTCCACGGCGACGGGACGACAATTCCGGAGGGAGGGAGGCAGGCATTGGTGGGAGACAGGCAGCAAACAGTAGGGCCTAGCTGCATGTGTTGCGTTGCGTCGCGTTGAGCGAGAAACGGCGGCGGCATGGGTGCGCCAAGGCCGAATGACAGCCCCAGCTACCAGCCAGGCTGCTGCCCGTGGAGCTGCCCCCTCGGGGCTCTGCGTCTGCAAAACCTCGTGCGTGCTACAAACCCAAGGGGCCCCAAGGGACTCGGCGGCAAATCAATTGAGCCTGTCGCCGTCGAGGAGGGAGGGGAGGGGAGGAGTCGAGCCGGGATGGATGGAGACTCGTGCCGGGAGGGGGGGGGGGGAAGGAAGCGATTCCGTCAACGGTGGACATGAGGGATCTGATTGGCGGACGTCGAATGGCTGGCTGGGCCTTGGTCGCAACAGAGCAGCCTCCTTCGGGCGATTCCATCAGGCCGCGGGCAGGTTGGAGCGGGTTGGGCATGGATCGAGGTGTGCGACGGCGTGTCCTTGGCCGGTCGCCCTGCGCGGGCCCCACCCGAGCCCTGATGGCGCCTTCTCACAGGTGCCCGCCTGGGCGTTTCCAGGTCATGCCCTCCCCCTGGATGCACTGGCTGCACTGGCTGCAACCATCGAGTCTGGCCGGCTGCAAGATGCTGCACTCTCAACTGCAGCAGCACTGCTGGCTGGCGCCCACTCCCGGCCCCAGAGCTCCGCTGCTGGCTCAATGCCAGGCCCCAGTCTGGCTGCTGGCGCTGGCTGGCCTGGCCCCCCC
>NW_008804545.1:406756-420430 GCF_000145635.1 Gaeumannomyces tritici R3-111a-1
CGCCCCCCCCCCTCCTCCATGTCACCACGAGGCTAAGTGGTAGCCGAACCTCCTCGCCAGGAGCTCTCGTGCAGCCTTCTCCCACCCCCCAAACCTCGGATTCCTGGCCGCCACGCCCGCCCGCTCGTTCCCATGCTCCCTTGTCCCTTTTTGCCTTTTTTTCTTTGCTGCTCCCGCCGCCAAGTCCACCACCCGCCGCCGCCACGCCAATTGCCTGCTTTGTCGCTGCCTTTTCTTCGTTTCTAGCCCGTCGACACGTCCTTGGCTGGTGCCAGCCTCATTGCATTCTGCCTTGCTACACAGCCTGCCGCCTCTCCCTGGCCCACCCTCACCGTCTTCTCCCGGCAGCTCCTGCTCGCCTGCGATCACGACCACGACCACGACCACGACCACGATCGCGACCGCGACCACGAACGTGGCTGCGACTGCGACTGCACGAGCCCATCCCACCTCGCTGTTCCCGCCATTGCGACCGTCCTGACGACTGCCGCCATTGCCCCTCGAATGGACCACCCGAGCAAGCGCCGGCGACTGGCGCCAAAAATGCCCGACATGCCACCGCCGCCGCTGCCCTCTCCAGCTCCTTCTGCTGCGGCTGCGGCTGCCGCGGCGGCAGTCACCACGGCTGCCGCCGCCGCCGCTGCTGCTGCCGCCTCGATAGCACCCACGCCGGCTCCTAGCATAGGAACCTCGGCCGGCCAGCATCCACCGCCATACACCAACGAACAGGTGATTGATAATTATCTCGATTCGGCGCTCCGGGGGGACGACAAGTCCGCCCGGCTGCAGGCCGTATGGGCGCCGTGCCATGCTAACGTCTCGCCACAGCTACTGCAATTGCAACATTCCCAACAGTACCAAGGCCCCGAGGCCATCCACGTCCCTGAGCGCCACGACTTTGAGGCCTTTGCGCGCCACCTTCAGGACGCCGCCATGCTCATTTTCCGCCAGACCCAGCGGTCGCCCTACTCGGGCGTCTCGGTCCTACTACTCCGCTGGGAAGAGGATTTGTCGGTCGAGAAGGACCTAGCCAATCTCGAGGCCGTCCTGCGCGAGCGCTACAACTACCACACCGACCGCTGGTCCATACCAACCGTCCCGAACCCCAGCATCAAACTCGGAATCCAGATGGCCACCTTCCTGGAGCATGCCCGCACCGACCACCTACTTATCATATACTACGCAGGCCATGGCTACGTTGGGGCCGATAACCACTTGTACTGGGCGTGGTGAGTTGACTATTGAGTGCGACCAGGGGGTGATGGTGCCCCCCTTGATCTGTCGCTTTTTTTTTCTTTCCTAATTTTTCCAACCCTGCATGATAGTTTGCTGACGTCTTCTTTCATTTCCCTCGCTCCCAGCCACAAAGGAGACGATGCCTCGAAACTAAAATGGGACGGTGTGAGGTGCTGGTTTGAGGATGCGCAGTCAGACGTGCTCCTGCTGCTCGACTCATGCGCTCCCAGAGAAGCTCCAATAGCTGGCAGCCACGGAGTTAAACAGGCCATTGCGGCTTATACTTCGGACCAAATCCCCCGCGAAGCGCCCGCCCGCTCGTTTACCTCCTGCCTGGCAGAGTCCTTCTCGAAGCTTTCGGCCGGTCGACCCTTCACTACCCAGAGGTTACAAGAGGAGGTCGCCCTTCTACAACAACAAAGCGTACCGGAGCGGGCCCTGACTAATGGAACTGCCGGCCCCCCCACTCCGCAACAGGACGTCTACCCTCCGGTGCTCTTCACCCTGACGGCGGGCAAGGGGCATGGCATAAGCCTGCCTGTCTTGCCTCCACCTGGCAGTGCCCGCGGTCAGGCCGAGCAAACGAATGGCGACAGCGATGCCAGGATCAAGCGTGAGGACGAGCTCATTGGCCCCGAGGCCGTCGCTGACCTTACCTTTGACGAGGCTAGGGCCCTGGTGTGCACCACATTTGTAGGCGATGCGAGCCAGGACATGACCTTCTTCAACAGCTGGTTGCAAAACGCCACCCCCGTTGGGATAAAGCTCACGGTGGAGGGCATGTTCCTCGGACCCCCAACAATGCTCCTCGTCTCGATGCCTCACTCGGTCTGGAATGTAGTGCAACACGACAAGGTCTGCTGTTTCCTGGGCTACATCACTTCACACAACATGACCCACCTATACAAGCGCTTGGTTGGATCCATCACGACCGCCCCGGCGGCATCGGCAAAGGACGTCGAGGACGGCAAGATTCTTCTGGAGGCTAGAGAAGCCTTGGTTCGGCACGAGCAGGGAGCACAGGCGCAGAGCACCCAGGCACAGGGCGCACATCACGCTCCAAACGGCAACCACATAAAGCCAGAGGTCACGTCCACCACGCCTGCGCGCCCCCGAACCGGTGTCAGACATGGCCTCCCGTCATCGGCGCCGTCGTCCGCCTCGAAGGCAGCCGCGCCGGCCGTGGCCAACAAGGAGGTTGAAGATTCGGCAGAAATGCAGGAGGCGGCTGAACAACTGAAGGCGCTGAGCCATCTGGGACATGCGGGCGGCGAACCTCAGACGGGACAGAAGCGGGCTCACGGCGAAGGGAGCAGCCGCTCCTCGCACGATGCAGCTGAGTCGGGCGCCGAGGAGGCCATGTCTGTTATGGGCTCGGGCAACACGACGCCGCCCGCAAAGCACAAGCCACGAAAGTCTCTGGGGAAACAGGCAACACCAAAGCAGGAGACGAGGTGCACCATGTGCAGTCATGCCCCTTTCAAAGACTCGTCCTCGCTGCGGAAGCACATCGCGGCCGCGCATACGCGACCCTTTCCATGCGCCTTCTCCTTCGCCGGCTGTACGAGCACCTTTGGGTCCAAAAACGAGTGGAAGCGCCACATATCTTCTCAGCACCTCTGTCTCCAGTACTACCGCTGCTCCTCGTGTCCGCTGAGTGCCATCGAGGGCAAAGGGAACGAGTTCAACCGGAAGGATCTCTTCACACAGCACCTTCGGCGCATGCACGCACCTTTTGCCATTAAAAAGGCCATCAAGAGCGACGGGAAGCTGCAGACAGAGTGGGAGAACCACGTCAAGGATATGCAGCAGTCGTGTCTGGTGACGCGCCGAAAACCCCCGCAGCGGTCGGCCTGCCCCAAACCCGGCTGCCAGACCGTGTTCGAGGGCCCGACATCGTGGGATGAGTGGACCGAGCACGTCGGCCGGCATATGGAGAAGGGCGAGGGCCAGCAGATTGGGGTCGACCGACTCCTTGCCAAGTGGGCGCTTGACGAGGGCATCATCGAGAGGAAGGACGACGGCGAATACCGACTCTGCAACCAGGACGAACTGCCGGGCAGGAAGGACGCCAGCATAAACTCGTTCACAAGGCCCGAGACGCCCAAGGATCAGCTTGAGCTACGAGAGGAGTCGCCGCACAGGGAACACCAGGAACCACCAGAGCAGCCGCAACCGCAAGAGCAGCAGGAGCAGCAAAAACAAGAATCACCACAACGACAACTGCAGCAGGAGCAGCAGAAGAGGAAACATGATGCCGAGGACGAGGGTTCTATTACCGTCGCGACCACACGCGCCGAAGATGATCGCATGGATGTTGATGACTGAGAGGTATGCTGGATACATCCCCATGTTCCGAGACACGACGCAATATGATTATAGTTATTCTTTTTATTTATTTCCCCCCTTCTCTTTGCCAGAGGCAATGTTGTCTTTTTTTTTCTTCCCTTCTTGCTTCGTCTACATTGCAATCTTTCTATTTTTCTGGCGGGCTGCGGCTGTCGTTTTAGGTTTCATCAGCATTACACGGAGCGTGCGCATTTAACGGATCATTTTTTTCGCATTTATATCTCAGCATTGCGGATATCCCCAAGTTCGGAGTATAAAGGGAATGATGGGCTTGGAGGGGAGTTGCTGTAGTCACGAACGTCCATGTTCTGGGGATGTTTGTTGTGACTTTGTTGGTCGCGTGGTTCCATTGTCAAGGTAGCGCCGTCAAGCTGGAAGATGGAGCACAAGATGTCTCCACGCACGCTTTTGTTATTGCCCACCGAGGCTGCCCATGTCCCCATCTGCGATGCGCAAGCAGCTGGCGTTGTTCCCAGCGTTGGTATATACCCCTGTCTCCAGCTCAGATACTTGTATACCTAGGTAGCCAGCAATCTCTTTCCGACCACAACCTCTCCGGCGTCTGGGGTCTGGCGAGTCGCGCATCGTTATGCCTGCCTTGTCTGTGCACGCTGCCTGCCCTGGGTCACGTCAAAGTAGATGAACAAGCTCTTCGAGGCTCGGAATCAGACCTTTCTCAAGCCAAGTCTACTTGGCTGAGAACGGAGCCATCAAAATGCGCAACCATGCATACCTAGCTAGGTAGTTAGTGGCTTTGTATCGCTCCCTGTCCGAAGTCCTCAAATTCGTCCATAAAAGATGCCTGGAGAAACACTCCCGTTTGTACATCACAGCGACGACATAACAGTCAAAACGATAAAACAACCCACAACAAAAACAGATCAGAAGAGGAGACGGCCTGCTGGCAAAAGTCAGCTTTTGTTACAAGCATCAATATCAGCGATGCCGAGGTAGAAAATACAAAACAAAAGAAAACATGCAATATCTCTGTAAGAACCCCCACCGCAAGGGAGAGTTCTGGACGTGCTTCCCATCCTATGCGAGCAAAAAGAAGAAAAAAAAGTCTAACAAAAGTAAAACAGGATAAATGGGGGCTATCCCACCCGAGATCAAGAAAAAAAAAAAAGGTCCAGCTAGTTCGAGGCCTTGGTCACGTCCAGACTCATCCCATCCACGTTAGATGTAAAAGCAATGACGCGAGTAAACCGGCCTAGTTCCTGCTAGGAAATCCAGACGTCCCGCGAGCAGAGTCCATGGTGCCGTGGCCTTCCTAAGCACCAGCATTACCGCTTCCGGGAGCGCCTCCGTTCGCCCCACCCCGCTGCCTCTTTCCTCCAGGCCCGCCGACTCCAACCTCGTCGTTGCGCGGGCGCTTGTTGCCCGGTTGGAAGTCGTTGACGCCGGGGTTGAGGGAGGCGCTGGGATTGCGTTGGGCTCCACCCCTGCCGCCCCTGCCGGCCTGGCCACCCCCGCGCGCGTTAGGTGCCTGATATACACCGGCTCCTCTTCCGCCACGCTGAGCATTGCCACCTCGGCCTGCCGGTACCGGGATGCCTGTGCGAGCAGCTGGTTGCTGTGGTTGCGCCTGTTGTTGTCCCGCTGCTGGCTGCGGCACTTGAGAGGCAAAAGGGTTTGCCTTGGGAGGGCCGTTGGCGTTGGCGTTGGCGTTCGCGTTGGCATTCTGCGCGAACGGATTGTTCAAAGGAGCAGCGGCCGAAATCGCAGGCTGCGGCTTCATGGGTAGGGATTTAGGTGCTGGCGTTCCCGTGACACCAGGTGTGGCTGCGTTGGCGGAAACAGCCGTTGGGGTGGCGGGGGCTAGTAGTTGGAAAGAAATGTTAGCTTCGGAGAGCAGCATGGTCGTCATGAATCTGGAACGAAGTAACAGCAGAAGTACATACCTGGTTGAGGTGGACGGCTAGTTGGAGGAACAACCGCCGACGGGGGAGCTGCAGAAGAAGCTTTGGGGGTTCCCGGCACAGGTGTGCCCGGGGCAGTGACAGCCGCTTGCTGAGAAGCTGCGGCAGGTAGTGCAGGAGGCGGCTTGTACTGACAGACCACCTCCCACACCTGGGCAACAGGACGCTCCGGCGTTTCCTTGGCTGCGGTCTCGACAACGCCCAGCTTGCCCGTCGCCAGTTTGAACTTGTTGTCCAGCATGTTGATTCTCAAGGCTGACTTCTTCTCCGTCATCATTGTCGCCTGCTCCTTTGCCTGTGCCAGCTTGACAACCTCTTCCTCGTCTCGAATCTTCTTGTTCTCCTCTATCTTCTTCCGGATATTGTTCGCGATGATCGACTTGATGGTAGCGTTCTCCGCCAAGAATCTCCGAACATCCGCATCGCTCAGTTTGGTCATATCCACAAGATTGGGTGGCGCCTGCTCAGCCTTGATAGGTGTGGCGGGGACTGCGTCTGGATTAGATGCGGCCGCGGGCGCCGAGGCCGAGTTTTCGAGGAGCCATATCTTCCGCTCCTGCTCTAGCCGAAGATCATACTCCTGCTGAAGCTTCGTCTTCTCGTCTTCGAGTTCCTTGGCCATGGTCTCCCTGGAGTCCTTGAGGCGCTGGTTGAGAGCTTCCTTCATTTTGTTGGAGCGCTGATCAAGCGTAGCCTTGATATTGGCTTCAACAGCCGCCGCCTGCTTCTCAGCCTCCTCCGCTTTGGCCACGGCGGCATATATCTGCTGGCGGAGGGCCGCTACCTCGGCTTCAGGCAAACCAGCTGCTGCCGCCGCCGAAGACTGGGCTTCACCAGCCTCGTTGCCGTTGGCGACCTGCTGCTGCCCGTCCGGTTGAGATTGTGCAAGAGCTTGCAGCCGGTCCCGATCCTCAATGGCAGCCGCCAATTTCTCGCTGAGAATCGCGACCTCTTGCTCTGTCGCTGCCTTCAGAGCGAACGTTGCTTCAAGCTCCTGTCGAACAGCGGCCAGGTCTTTCTCCAGCTGAGAGATCCTACCGTCATCCACAGAAGTGGCGCCCGATGAAGCGGTCGGAGCAGCAACATTCTCGGAGGTAGCCGCACTCTGAGTTTGTTGCTGGAGCTGTTGTTGAGCCTCTTGCAGGCGACTCTCGACAGTCATCTTCTCTTGTGCCGCAGTCTCCAGCTGGACCTGAACAGTGGCAAGATTGTCGGCTGTAATCTTGAGCTGCTCCTCGGCGGCATTCTTCTCGGCTTGCAGGGCATTGATCCTGCCTGCTTGCTGCCGAGACTTGTCCTTGGCCTGCTCAACCAGTTTCTGCCTAGATTCTCTCCAAGCAATGGCGTTCGCCTCATTCCTGGCCTCCAGCTCGGCGATCTGGGCCTTGAGAGGCTCCTGGCTCTGCGCCAGGGCATCACGTTGACCCTCCAGGTCCGTGATGGTCTGCTTGAGCTGCTCGAGCTCTGCTGGATCGACGCGACCATACTTCGTAAGGATGGAGTTCGTGCGCTCCTGCCACCTATCGCGATCTTCCTGCAGCTGCTTCACCTCGTCTTGCAAAAACAGATTCTGGTTCTCAATCTCGGCAAGGCGAGCCTCCAGAGGCTGCAACTTATCCCGGAGCTCCTGTACCGTCTTGTTTTTGATGGTGAGCTGCCTCTGTGCGTGCTGGACTTCGTTGCGGAGCGTCACGTTGCTCTCACGCACAACGTTCATCTCGTTGACCTTGTCCATCAGCTCCGCGTATGCCCGCGAGCTGGTTCCCGTCTCCGACTGGGCCCGCCGTTCTTGCTCCAACTTCAGGCGTGCCTCGTCGAGCTGTGACTGCAGGTAATTCACCTGCTGCTGAAGCCTCTTGGAGTCTTGAAGCTTGAGCTCGTACTGATACTCCAGGATCTCCTTCTCCTTGCGTAGGTAGCTGTTGAGCTCCCTGAGTCCTTCGATGGCCGTGTCAGAGGAGAGCGGCGCTGTGGCGGCCGCGTCATCACCCCAAGACCGGCTCTGCTGAAGATCCGAGATTTGAGTTGTGACATTCTCAATCTGCTGGTGGAGAAGCTTGTTCTGCGCGTTCGCGTCTTCCCGCCGCGCGCGGAGTTCCACCAGCTCTTGCTCCATCTGCTTCGCCCGCTCCTCCCACGAGGTCTGGCCCTGAGCAAGAGACACCTTGGCCGACTCAGCTTCTGCCCGCCACTTTGCAGCCTCCGACTTGAGCTTGTCCTGCTCCGCCCGCAGCTTTTGCGCCAGCTTGGCGGCCTCGGCATGCTTGAGAAGCTCCTGCTCATAGTCTTGTTGGGCCTTGGCAGTGATCTCACACTGCGACCGCAGGTTGGCTTGATGGTGCTTTGCCTTCTCCTTGTACGTGGCATCTTGGTCACGGAGGCGAGTGATCTCAGAGTCGAGGATTCGCTTTTCGTCCTCGAACCGGCGAGTAGTCTCTGCCTGCGAGTCTCGGAGCGTCGAAAGCTGTGTGTTGGTAGTGGAGAGTTCTGCAGACATGTCAGCGATGCGCTGCTCGAGCTCCTTGATCTTAGAGTCCTTTGAATTGATCGCGGCATCGAAATCCTGTCGGTATGCGTCTTGTGCACTCTCCAGGGTGCGGAGGTCTTCCTCGATGGTGTTGGACAGCTCCCTGTACTGATCGGCCTCCGCCTTTGCGTTTTCGAAGCGTGCGTTGGTGATTTCCAGCTCACGCCTGAGATCAGCAGCTTCGTCGGTAAGCTCCTGGATCCGGGCCTCCAGATCTTCGCTCTCCTCGCCTGCCGCACCGTTTTGCTGGGCCCTCGAGGTTGGCTGAGGCTGCAGGCGCTGAGCTCGCTCCTCGACGCTTCGGAGCTCGACCGTCAGTTCGTTGACACGCGCCTGCAGATGGTCTCGGCTCGTCTTGGTGGCAACTAGCTCCTCCTTGTGCTTCCCAAGGCTCGTCATGAGATCGTCGATGCGCTTCTGCGCTTGTTGGGAATCGTAATCCTTCCGAAGCTGCAGCTTTTTGGCTTCCTCAACCTCGTCCGCCAGCTTGCGCTTCGTGCTGCTAAGCTCAGACTCCAGGTTGTCAAGCTGTGCTTGAAGTCGCCGCTTGGACTCGGACTCAGAAAGCTGACGCTCATTCTGGAGAGACTGCTGGGAGGCCAGGAGACTGTTGAGACGCGTCTTCTCCTCTCCGAGATCCTCGTTGTCCTTGATCAGTCGCTCCTGGATGCTCTTCCAGAGCGCCTTCTCAGCCTTCAAGTTGGAGTTCTCGGCCCGCAAGCTCTCCAGCAAGCCCTTGGTCTCAATCAGATCCTCCGCCCGTGACTGCGCAAGAGCCTCGGTTTTCGCTGCGTGCTGCGACACATCTTGGTTGCGCTTTTTGAGGTGGTCTTTCTGGCTCTCGAGATCCGCATTCGTCACCTGCAAGATCTCGTAGCGCTCATTGACCAGGGCCAGTTGGCTGTTCAGCCTGGCCACCTCGCCCTGCAGGGCGCTCTTCTCCTCGGAAAGCTGCTTGGCCTGCTCCCGCACAGCTTGCAGGTCAACGCCCTGCTCGTTGCGGTAAGCATCGAAGTTGGCCTGGAGTTCTCGGAGCGCAGCGCTCAGATCATGGTCGTCGGGATTGCTCTGCTCGATGCTAGCAAGCACTTCCCTGCCATCAACAGAGTTGCCGAGGACAGAGTTGATCTCGCCAGCACTCGCCTTCTGCTGGAGCATGCGCCTGAACATGTCCCGCTCGGTCATGTAGCTCTTCATGCGCGTCGTCAGTGATTGCGACTCCTCCTGGAGCTTCGATACGAGATCTCGGAGCTTCAAGACTTCTTCTTGATCCTCCGCGGCCTGTCTCTTGGCAGCCATGGCCTCCTCGTTCTCGAACTTGTCGGCAAGATCGCGAGTGACTCTAAGCAATTCCTGGTTCTTCTCCTGTAGCTCAGCCACGTCCTTGAATGCCACAAACTTCTCCGTGATGAAGACGTGCGTATCGGACATGTCGTTGAGGGAGTTGTCGGATACTTCGCCACGTTGGAGCTTGGCAAAATGATCGGCCTCCTCGTCCGTGAGTTGATCGAAGCCCTTCTCGCGAGCGTGCATGTTGAAGATGAGGACCTGAACCTGTGTGCTGAGGTCCCTCATCTGCGCGCGAAGGAGCCTGATTTCCGCTTGCGACGTGCTGAAAGCAGCCTCAGCCTTGCGAGCAGACTTCTTGGCCAGGTCGCGCTCCTGGAAGCTCTCATCGGCAATGCGCGTCATCTGCACATTCTCTTGCCGAAGCCGCTCAGCCTCCTCTTGGAGCTCACTGAGCTCTGGACCCTTGGCTTCTAGGGCGCTCATCATCTCATCGAGCTCCTGGGTCAGATTGCGATTGCGGCGTTTCTCGCCAGCCAGCTCGCCCTTGACCCTGTAGAGCTCCTCCATCGCTTGCGTGGCAGAGATTGATGATTTGACGCGGAGCGAGCCCGGGGTTCCGAACGGAGAACCTGGACGGAAAAACGACCCGTTCGGTTTAGGTGTCTGGGGCGCTGAGCCGGGAGCAGCATCGCGCCCATGCGACGTCACAGCCCGAAGTTGGTCAACCTCGGCCTGCAGTTGTTGTTCCTTCTGCTCCAGCTGAGTGCACTCTTCCCGGGCCTGCTCAAGTTGTTGTAGAACTTTGCGCAGTTCATCGGCGCTGTTGTCCTTGATCTGTTCTAGATTGAGCTTGATCTGACTCATCTCCTTCTTGTACTGTTCCGCATATTCTTGAGACACCTCGGCCAAACGCTTGGCCGTATCGACCTCCTGCTTGTATCCTGCATCGGAGCGCGCGGCGGCCTCTTGAACTTGCTGGATCTTGGTGAGTGCCTCCTCCGTCTTCTTCTGAGCAGCATCGAGCCGCGACCGCAGCTGTTGTTCGCTCTTGGTGAGAGAATCGACGGTCGAGGTCGCTTCATCGTTCAGACGCTGGAGCTCTGCGATGCGCTCACCCTTCTCCTTGCGATACTTCAGCGCATCCGCAGTCTTGGCCTTGAGCTCCGTCTCGAGCCACTCATTGTTCTTCTGAGCAAACTCCAATTCTTGTCGCAGCGACTGCTCTCGGAACTTGGCGCTATTCACAACAGTCTTTGCGGCCTGGACCTCCTGCTGGACCTGGCTCAATTCCTGGCTCAAAGCCAGATTCTTCTGGTGCTGTTTCTGCAGCTCTTCTGAGAGCTCGGCGTTTGCGGCGTTCTTGGTGTCTAGGATGGCTAGCGTGTCACGCTTGGATGCTTCAAGCGACGTGGTACGAGCCCGAAGTGTATCGACCTGTGAGGCAAGCGTCGTCGTCTCCGATTTGGCAGTCTGCAGTTGGTTCTCGATCGCTTGTCGAGAGGTCTCTGTAGATCAACCAAAGCAAAATTGTGTTAGAGGGCGGTGAGGAACGCGTTGCCGTCAATTAAATGCTGGCATTGCAGCTCACCTTCTTCCTGAAGTTTGTGCCGCAAGTCCTCGACTTCCTTCAAGGCGCTGTCGGTGGTGCCCTTGAAGGTCTGGCATCGCGACTCGGAACTGCGAACAGCATTTTCAAGCTCGATCCCGAGCTGCAGCTTTTCGGAGTAAAGGACGTCGAACTCCCGTGCCTTGATTGCGACGGCGTTGAGAACGGCGCTGACCAGTTCGGCGGTCGGATCGGTTGCGACCGTGGTTATGCTGTCGAGTGGCAGGCTCAGATGGCTGGACAAGAAGTCCAGGTCCACGGCGGCCGCCATGGTGTCGCGCGTAAAGGAACCTCAAGCAGGAACAACTGGTGCCCTTGTTCGTGGTCAGTCAGTCGTGTGGGATGTCGCCTTTTGCATGTTCGTGCGTGGGAGGGAAAGAAGAAGATGCACGATTATCCGCCTCGAGAATGGAATGGATAATTCTCCGGCCGCTCTTCCAGCCTCGCCTGCCTCTGTTTTCCGGATGCAAAATGCAGGCGCTGTCGGACAATGAAAGTGATGGGAGAGGGTGGAAACGCGGCTGCTCAGGCGACGGGTTATGACGAATAGTAGCGCGACAAACTGTGGGCCTCGTCGAACACGGCAGGGACGACCTTGCAGGGCCTGCCGCAAAGTGGGGCTAGAAGCTCTGTCCGTTCAGAAAGATGGAAGACGCTTTCCTTTGTGGACCCTTTAGCTACTCCCTCCCAAGGTTGATATTTCCTTTCATGATGTCCAGTTTGATCTAGGCTGCGACGAGAACGATCCCTCTTCTTCGCTTCCATTCATTGTTGCCTGCCCGACTCGCACCGGCGCAACATTATGTCCTAAATGAATGAATAAATAAAATGAAATCAAAAATTTGCACACCTGTACCACGAACGCCATTCATCTCCAACTTGGCCTCGTCCTCTACCCACCACTGTCTTGCCATCGTCAAATAATCCTGTGACAGCTATAAGGGCACCCTTGCTGTGGGAAATTTTCAATGGTTATCCCAAAAGATTCGCCTCGGTAGAATGAGGTGAATATCATCGGCAAACGGAGCTGTGTCCCGATGGTATCTACCCTTGCAATTCGTTTTCTCTTCTTTTGCATGCACCCACCGAGCCCCGTGATATGTTTCAAGCGACGGACAGACCCAAGTTCGAGCAGCAGCCTAAATTCACATCCATAAATGCGCATTGCTCCAACCCTGATCGTGAATGAATGATGGGGCCAGCGAAGCCGAATGCAAGTATCTGGCTTCCGTGATTCCCAAAAGTGCCAGACAATTCGGTGGTAGGTATCTGATATCAATACCCAAGACCTAGAATTGGCTACCTGCAATAGTCTGTCTTCCTGTGCGGGGACTTGAATACTCTCTTCTCGGAGTTGGAGTCTTTTCGCTCGATGGGACTTGGTTTTTAGGTGTCTACTATGTACCTGCCTACCTAGGTACCCGTCGTCTAACTGGTCGGGAACTAAGTAGCCAGCGTACTCTAGAGGAATACGCCACATGTATTTCCACCGAGCCAGCCTCGTACTGGATACTGCGTCCTACCCAAGGCACTCATACCACAAACAGTTACATTGGCTTTTCGGGGCGAACCGCTGACCTATCTCACAGCTAGGTACCCAGGAGCCCTCGCACGACCTTGCGGTGCTGGCTAATACTGCCCTCATTAGAGTTTCATCAAGAGACACAATTGACCTAGCCACCCCAGCTCCGGCCTGATTGGCTGCATGTGTGGTTTTGTGGCAGAGGCAACGCCTCGTGGTACATGAATGTGCCGTGCTCTCCGAGGAGAAGAGACGACTTTAATAACAGGGAGCACGGACAGGTATCTAGTCTAAAAATTGGGCTGGAGTAACGGGGTGTGGCTGGTCAGGGTCCGTTTGCGGCAAGGCTCGAATCATGACGAGAAGTTCGTATGCGGGGGTGAAGTTTAAGTGGAATTAGGATGAGAATACTTTTTTTTTTTTGGCAGTAAGCCACGAAGCGAGGACACTGCTTGTTGGGTATTCGATCCGATGGACGGGGATTTCTTGCTTGACCGCGTGGGAAAGCAACGCTGTCATGATGACCAACTGCGCGGCTGTTTCGCTGTCGACCTCAGGACGGAAGCGGCCGACCGGCGCACCATGGTTCACGGAACCTCCCGGTGACATACAGGTAAGCTGCCGGCACATGGCGACCATACTAGCACCCGCCGGTTCACGGATATACCACGGTCGCACAGCCAAACACGATGGGCCGGATCAGGTGCCAATCCTGCACGCGTCGTGGCTTGTGGGTTGGCTTGAGTCTGGGCCCGATGCAACGCAGCGGTTGTTCTGTTTGTGTGAGGTGTGAAGCCCCAACCCAAGACAGCATCCGGGTGCGCAACCACTAACTCGCTAGCACAAACGCCTCCCGTTCTCAGGCGCTGTGTCAGCGGAACTGGAGGCGTCAACCGTGGCTAGCGGATGGGCCAATTGCGACGCCAGCCAGCCTTCCGTGCTTCCAAGGAGATTTACATGAGGTACATACCTGGTAGATACCAAGGCAGTTCGAGATCCTGGAGACCAGATCTTGCCAGGGTGCGAGATGCAAGCCGGTCAGCCGGCGCCAGGAGGAATACAACGATTGGACATGAACCGATGGGACTCATTACCTCCATACTGAGCTACCCTGGCACCATGCCACCACGGACAGCGGCACATTTACCTGGAATGGATACCAGGTACTAGGTGCCTAGGCCTACCTAGGTACCAATGCTAATTTATAGATATATCCTCCCCCCCC
>NW_008804545.1:420460-441895 GCF_000145635.1 Gaeumannomyces tritici R3-111a-1
GAACTAGCATTTATTAGATATATCTCCCCCCCNCCCCCCCCCCCCCCCCCACGTGCGTTGAATAGGGCGACGGGCTCAGTGCGTGCGGTCTTTTGATTTTCACGTAGTGAATCAATCCTAGGGGTCCACCCACTCGAGCTTCGTTGCGGCTGGCAACACCCCTGTCGGTTCAACTGGAGTGACAAGCACGGGATGGGTGGGGGCGAGCTGCCGATTGCACGATTCCCCTCATCCCCAAAAAGATCATACGATTTCTCCCACCGACATGCAATTTTTCTCCCAAAAGACCATCAGGGGCTCAACAGCAACATGTTACAAGACCTCCCCAGGCGCAATGGCAAAGTCAGGCCATCTCGAGCCCTTTGGAACCATTTCTTCCAATCGGCTCGACTCGCCCAACTCCATTTCGGCGCATGCAAAGTGGGCCATCCCTGTCACCCTCCTCAGAGCTCGACGCTGCGCTGCGTTGATTGAATTTGGCTGTCCTTTGGCGGGCTCGACTTTTTGACTGCCAGAACCAGGAGGTCTCGAGGTACCGACCAGCCGTCGAGGCTTGCGGAGACGAATCAACCTTGGCCAGAGACCAGTTTTCGTTTTTTGCAAATGACGCTGCAACGTTTGCCATTGCTCATCCGTCAGCCTCTTCCATGATCACGCTTGCATCGCCAGCAATCTTTACCGACAAGCTGTCGCCGTCCCTCCAACTTTATTCGCGTGCAGGCGTATCCAACCAGCCCCCTTCTCTGGTGGCGCAACATCAGCCAAACGTCGTGGTTGTGCTCGCATACGGTGACCACCAATACCCACCACCACCAGCTGCCGCGGAGGCACCTAGCTAGCAGCCCAGGAGCGTATTACCGAGCCATAGATATCTCCACAAGCTGTCGACATTGATTGTTGCGCTCTCGACATCCTTGACCTCGTTTCCTTGTCTCTGCTGCTCCCCAGCGATCTCAATCGCCCCTCGACTCTTCTCTCTGAACCTGGACTCCTTCTCTCTTCCGTCTTCGGCGCAGCTTGGTTCACCGTGTTGGGGCTCTGCGAACCTCGCTACAAGGGCGCCCATTCGTTACCATCGCCTCTCAGGCTGGGTCATGCGCTCGTGCTGCTTGCGCATCGCATTCTATCCTGCCCCGAACAACGAAACCGACCGAGCATCCATTCATCCATAAGCTCACGCCACCTCGCACCCTCCTCGACCCCAACGGCGATCGAACGAAAACAGAGCCCACTCGCACCTCATTGTAAAAGAGACGAACGAGCACCTCCAACCTATTTGTCGACTCCGTCACCTGTGCCATCGCACGAGGCTCGGCACGACCGGCGTACTACATTCTCAACATTGCGGCGGTTGCACTAGGCGGTACTGGATTGTTTGTCTCACAAGGGCCCGAAAGCGATTGCTGCCCAAGCATCCTGCCGATGGGCGAGGCGTTGCACCGGACCGTCGAAGCTTGTCAAACCATTCCGTGCGCATTTGAGGCGGGGAAGACGCTAGGGGCTGGTTGACAGAACACCTGGCGACGGCGTAGCAAGGAGCGAGCGGGAGCCGTCGACGCCACCATGGATCCGAATCTCATGAGACACATCGAGTATTTCTCGGTGCCTAATAATCAGGTAAACTCCGCAAGCCACCCCGCGGCTGCTGATGCCAGACTATCGGAGCTATCTCGGACGCTGACGCCGCCCCCACAGACCGGCAAATCGATCGACCGCGCTGGCGCATCGCGCCCGGCCGCGCCGCAACCCCTTTCGCCATGGAACACAAGTTCTCTGGACCCCGCGAACCAGCAGCACAGCACCGCCTCGTTCGAGGCCTACCAGCAGGCCCAAAACCAGGCTGTTGGCGGGATATCCTTTGACCCCCCTGAACGGCAGCGGCCCCTCTATAGCCAAGGCCCGAGACAAATCCTGCCGACACGTACCTCCAATCCGGCGAGAGATAGACACGACAGGAAGCGATCAAAGCTCAGCACCGACGCAACACCTTTCGACTCGGTAGACTATTGGCTGCAGTTCGATAACAATGAGGAAGGGATTCCAGAGGAATCGGCGGCGGATTCGGCGGCCAAGGCTGAAACCCAGGCCAATTCGGCTAAACAGGGAGCTGCGGACGCGGACAGGTGAGTTCATATCACATCACACCACACCCGCCCTGTGCCTCATCCCACCCCTCTGCCACGCCTGAATAATGGCCAAGGTCACGGGCCGGGGCTGACAAGGCGACGCCTAGGCAACGAAAAAGCAGGCCATCCGCGTCGAGGCAGGTCTCGCAGTCAAACCTAGGAGCGACTGACGAAGGTGTTGATGATAGTGCGCTTGACAATGCTCTTTCCGATGACGAAGATGAGAACTTCTCCAATATCAACCTCGCGGAGCATCTTTCGAAAATAGACTCGGTCGCGCCCTCGGAGGTGCCACAGCGTGAGGGCTTGTACTCGACACCGCTGAGCTGGGAGAGGCCACAGCCAGGCTTGAGGATGGATTCAATCATGAGCATCCAGAGTCCAGCCACCCTCGACCAAGCAGAGCAACGGCGGTTGATTGCGATAGCGATGAACCCCGGACCATCTTCGGGAGGACTTGGCTCGAGCATCGCCGGCCACTATCAGTACGACCTAGGCCTAGGACCAGCCATGGGGTCTAGCATGAGCGCGGCGATGAGCCAGATTGTGAATATTAGTGGCACCCATCCTCAGGCGGCGCGGCCAGGCGCAATGTACCCACCCTATCACCCACCCCGCGAGGGGAGCATGAACGACAAGGGAAAGGACAAGGCTGTCAAGCCCGGAGACCGCACGGCCCATAACGATATCGAGCGCAAGTACCGGACGAATCTCAAGGACAAGATTGCGGAGCTCAGGGATGCAGTCCCGGCGCTTCGGACGATACCAGAAAACGACGTGGACGACGGGGACGAAGGAGGTCAGCCGTCTCGCGGCCCCAAAGTTAGCAAGGTGTGTTCAAAATGTGTCTTGGTTGGCTTGTGTAGACCTGGCGAAGGTGCGAAGTTGACGAAACTGACTTTACCTTGTTCCAGGGCGCTGTTCTCACCAAGGCGACGGAGTACATCCACTACCTGGAGAAGAAAAACAAAGCGATTGTGCAGCAGCACCAGGAGCTCTCGAGGAGACTTCAGGCCTTTGAGCAACTTCTCAGCGCGACAGCACGCCCGACTTACCAGATGCCGAACTATAGCAGAACGCTATTCGACCCAAGAGCGTTCTGTTGAAGCAAAGTTAGATTTACCCCACCCGGTTTGGCGGACATTCAAACTGTACATATTACGACCATACACGGCTCTTTATTATACCGCATTTGCAATGCCGTTATCTTGTTGTTGAGGTCATAGTGGGATCTGCGTCTTCGGTCCAGGCGACGACGCGTTCCGCCTATCGTCACTGTATCACGAACGAGAAAGGAGGTCCCGATTCCGTCCACCCATCCCTGCCCTGTCTTTGATTCATGGCTATACACATACACACGCATATACCGTTAGAAGCCTGTCAGCCTACACTTCAGGTAAATATGTGCTTGGCTGTTTTACTTTTACTCCACTGCATTTTTTTTCTGCAATACAAAAGGGGATATATCGAGGCAGAAAATGTGAGTTTAGCAGGGATCCGGCGCAGGCGAGCCGTCTGTATTCACGTTTACTTTCTACCTACTTGTTGGTGTCTTGATATAATCGTTATTCATCCGAAGATGAGCAAAGGGGGGTCTAGTTTGGGCGAACCATAGGGCCCTGGCTTGGAATGGAAGGCCATGTTTATTCAATCACCAAATCATATTGGGACTCGGATGCCTCCTTTCTGCGTGCCTCCTTTTTCACTTGCTTTTTTTTTTTCTCTCTCTCCATTCTGGTGGAACCAATCTACCAATGTCTGCACATGTCGGGACGTGTGAAAGGGGTCTGAAAGGGGCACTACAACTTGCTTCATCCAGATGAGTGGCATTGAGAGCATAATATGCGGAATACTATCTAGCGTTTCGACACGATTTGTTTTTGTGTTCTGTTGGTGCGGCTCATGAAAAAATACCACCGAAGGGGATACCCGAACCACCGTGGCTGACATGCCGGGCTTACACTTCCCGCAATGCCTCGATGTCGGCCACCTCCTTGACGGCCTCGGTGGTCAGTATGAGCGGCTCGTCCTCCATGACGCAGACGCTATCCTCGATCCTGACGGCCAGGCCGCGGAAGTGGCTCGGCCAGCGGTCGTCGTCGGGCACGTAGATGCCCGGCTCGACGGTGACGCAGTGGCCGGCCTGCAGCTGCACGCCGCGCGAGTAGCCGGGGACGTCGTGCACGTCGAGGCCGACGTAGTGGCTCAGGTGGTGGGGGAACAGAGCCGACATGCCGCGGTCGGAGGAGCCGGCGGGGCCGGCGGGGAGGTCGAAGCCCAGGTCGCGCAGCTGGTCGGCCAGGGCGCGCTCGGCGACGGCGTGCAGGCGGTCGAGCGAGGTGGCGGCGCTGGCGCGGCAGAGCGAGACGCAGGTGCGCTGGACGCGCAGCACGGCCTCGTACAGGTCGCGCTGGGCGGGCGAGAAGCGGCCGCCGACGGGCCAGGTGCGCGTGATGTCGGTCACGTAGGTGCCGAACTCGCCGCCCGCGTCCACCAGCACCGTCTCGCCGGCGGCGAGGGCGGCCGAGTTTTGCACGTAGTGGATCAGGGAGCCGCGGGGGCCGCCGGCAACGACGGGCACGTAGGCCGACCCGTCGCAGCCGGCGCGCGCGAAGCCGTGTTCTAGGAACAGGGCCAGGTCCCGCTCGAGGGTCCAGTTGCCGCCGCCGCCGCCGCCCGACGAGGAGGAGCCGTCGCGCCGCCCGCGCATGGCGTCGGTGATGACGCGGCCCGAGAGCTGGCCGGCCTTGCGCATGTTGGCCACCTCGGCGGGCGACTTGATGGCGCGCAGGGAGTTGACGAGCGGCGCGAGCGGCTGCACCTGGCTGGAGCCGGTGTAGTCTCGCGAGTCGGCGAAAACGGCGAGGGCGGACTCGGCCTTGTCCCGGACCTCGTACGAGGCCGCAGCGATGGGGCCGGCCACATCGGCGTTCCACACGTCCTCGGCGCCCTCGACGCCGCTCCACGGGCCGGACCATCGCTCGAGGATGGGGTCCTTGGGGCGGACGTAGAGGCGGAACTCGTGGTCGGCCGGGTCCCGATCCCGCCTGTGGATGACGGCTACAGCATCCTGCTCGGCGAAGCCCGTCAGGTAGAAGAAGTTGGAGTCCTGCCGGTAGGGGTAGAAGACGGCGCCGGAGCGGTACTTGAGATCTGCCGCGGCTAGGATGGCGACGCCACCCACGGGCAGTAACGCCGCTAGCTTCAAACGCCGGTCATAGTACTCCTGGGCCGTGATGCCCGGGGTCACTGAGGGCCGGGTCGCAGATCAGCATGAGTCGTACCTCGTTTATACTAGCACGGCGCCAAATATTGTGCTACTCTATGTACATACATTCCCCAGACTTGAGAATGTGTGGGTGTGTCTCATGGACCGGCTGTCCAAACTGCAACTCTGAGGCTGCCACTCTGGTGGCATAGCTCCTCCAGTTCGATACCCTCTGCGGGGTCGATGACGTGCATTGCGGGAGTAAGCGCGCCAGGTTCGTCCTCCGGGGATGTGCCTGTTGGAGATATCCCTGGATGGGGAGGGTATTGGTGGTGGCATTGTGCTGCTGCCATGGCCGCAAGACAGGCCGGCTGAGACGGAAGCCTACCCGGCAAGACATTGTTGACAATCGAATCGACAGTCAACGGGGGCCGGCGCACGGGTCCAGACAAGCTCAGCTGCAGGACGGGCGCGGCAGCCGAGATGGTTGTTTATCAACAGCCTGTTATTGAACGCGGGTTCAGGTTGCAGGTAGGGATAAGGGATGGGGATGGGCCACTTCATCTCGGCAGGGCTAATTTGTGCAGATGGATCCCAGGTCGAGCAGGCGGTGGGCCTGTTATTGTGTTCATGTTGTTTTCCTCTGGCACGTCTTTGGCTTTCTGCTCGTCAATTGACTTTCCGCCTCATCTTCCCGTCGCTCGATCAAGCCCGGTAGCCTCAACGCCTTCTACGTTTCTTGGACCCGTCTGTTCAGGTCGTGCGGCTGCACAGCAGTTTGCTTTTTAGCTTGGTCGCCCAGGCTTTTGGGCCAGGGCTGGTTGCTGCTGTGACGAGGTTGGCTTGCAGGCCAGGACACCCCCACACGACCTTGCCCAATCGGGACTGTATTATTGTTGACCAGCCATGGGGCGGGACCGCAGCGAAAAAAGGGCCTGGCCCGAGCTCGCCACCCATGAACTTTCTCTTTCAACTCGCGCCAAATTCCTCCCTCACACACTGACCGTCTACCGTCAGCTCGTCGTCCTCACTAACCGACCCAGCCAGCCCGACCGCACACAGCAAACACGCCTCACACCCTTCTCCCAGGAAACAGAAGGCGCATCGCAGTCCGGTCTCCCAGTCGGCCGCTTCCATTCCTTTCTTTGTTTCCCACATCTTCCCTGCTCCCATGTCGGTGGCCAACTGAGCGCTTTTGCCCCCAGCACTCGTCTTTTTTTCGTGTGGCGGAGACGTGTTTGCTGGTGGCGGGCCCCGTCGCGTGTCCGGACAGCACCCAGCAAGGCAACCCCTCCCTGAGTCCAAGCACCACCAACCACACCGCACACATCGACATTCTCCACCCGTGCCAACCTCGACTCACAACACGCGGAACCTTGCACGCTGAGCAAGCAGGCGTGCATCCAAACCACCACGCAAACCAGCACGCAGCAACGGTCGACTCCCAACGACACCGTCCTCGCGACAATTACCAGCTGCTGCCGTGTCTGCCCATGCGCTTATGGCAACTGTATCCCTATCCGTGTCTCCGGCGTCATTCTCTGCTATGTCGACCAGGAGAGTGCCTCTCTCGAACAATCCCAATGTCGCCAATTCCCCATTAAGAGGCAGCCATGTCTCGGCTGCCGCCAATTCGTTCGGCTTCTCTAAGCAGAAGCGCTCCTATGCTAGCGCTCAGCGGGAGGAGCTCTACGGCCAGCCACCCCCGGCCAAGAAGCAGATGCTCGGCAACGTCTCGACCTACCGCACCACCCTTCGCTCCCCAGTGAAGCCCAGGACTGTCGCCCACGCCGCCTCGCTGCAGCGGGCCTCCGCCACCGAACGAGATCGCGAGAGGGAAAGAGACAGGGCCTCGCAGCAGGCCTCGAGGGCGCCCAAGATCACCGAGAGGGAGATCGAGACCATCCAGAAGTGGGTGGCCAATCAGAAGGCCCAGTTTCCTCGCCATGTTTTCTACTTTGAGAGCGTACCCGACGATGTACGGGCCAAGCTGGCCCGGCAGCTCATGGCTCTCGGTGCTGTAAGTCCTGTCCCAGATCCGTTGATCCTCCATCTTTGCCATTCATTGCGCGCACAGTCCTTGCTAAACCAGTTTCCCATTGTAGCGCGAAGAGAAGTTCTTTTCCATCTCCATCACCCACGTCGTCACAACGCGGACTATCCCACCCGCCCCGACCGCTTACAAAGGCGCGGCCGACGCCAATGCTGCTCCCCAGGAGCACTACGAGCAGCCTCAGACCATTAACCCATCCCTCCTGAGCCGGACAAGCGATATCAGCAACACCAAGAGGAAACTGTTTGACACAGCCTCCACTGGGAGGAGAGCCCCGATCCAGCTTGGCGACGATGTCGTCCGCCGTCCGAAGGTTGCCCGCAATGTCGACATATTGGAGCGGGCTCGTGAGATGGGGAAAAAGATTTGGTCTCTGGAAAAGATGCACAAGGTCGTCAACACGATCTTGGAGCCTGACCCGTATCGTAGTGCGGCCCTTGGGTTCGGTGTCAGGACTGCTGGGGGTACCCAGACAAAGTCGGTCGAGGAGGGCAGCCTCCTCCAGCTTCTGAACAAGGAGCGTGTTAGTGGCCCTTCGGATCGTGATCCTACGGCCTCGACCAAGGAGATGCACATCTTCAAAGGCCCTCACATTTACGTCTACGATATTGAGGAAAAACAGCGTCCCATTATGGTGCGCGAGTACGCCAAGGTCCACGACAAGAATAAGGGCGATTGGCCGCAGTTCCGAGCGTCGGCAAATGGACGCTGTCCTTTTATCGACGACGAGCCCGAGAAGCCGTCACGCAAGGAGCATACACGACAGGCAACTGTGAATGCGGCGGTTGAGTCGGCCCCGAAGCTCAAGCCTCCAGTGCAGATATCACGTCCGAAGCCCCTCACTGGCAAACGCACGCTCGCCGAGATGGACGAGGCAGGCAACCGGACCGCCAACGCTGTCCTTGCGCCCACCGAGCTCTTCGGCCTAGCCAAGATTATCGCCCCTCCCACGCTCGATTTCAACCCTACCAACGCTTTCACCAGCACGAACTGCGCGAAGCCTGCACGGTTCCTAGCTGGCGAGCCTGTCGCCTCTGGTCTCCAGGCTTCCGGTGTCACGTCGGCCATTCGGTCCCAGATGGTGTCGTCGACAACCGGCACGCTCGGAGCCAAGACGGGAGTGAGCAAGGAGGTTATGGGCCTGCAGCGCAAGGTTCTGCAGAAGAATGACGCGGTATCACAAGACCCGAGCTCCCGCCGTCAGAATGACTTGAGCGTGGACAGTGGCTCGTTCCTTCGTTCGGCTAGCATGGGCAACGGGCGCCGTAGACTCGACGCGATCGACGAGTCACGCGCGGCAAAGGATGATAGACACAAACGAACAAACAGCGTTCCCTCACGGCTGGCGCCGAAGCCGAAGAAGCGAGACCCCAAGCCTGGGTACTGCGAGAACTGCCAGGACAAGTTTGAGGACTTTGAAGAGGTAAGCATACAATACTGTCAATCCCGCACTGGTCTGGATAGCGACGTAGGCTGACACAACGACTCTCCCTGTAGCATATACAATCTCGCCCGCACCGGAAATTCGCCGAGAACGACGACAACTGGACGGAGCTGGACGGACTTCTTCAGGCCATTGGCCGGCGTCCCCGACGACGATCGCATCGCGACTTTGACAGCGACTCGACCGAGTACCAGGCATACGACGAATAAGCTATGCGGCACGTCTCGTTACGTTTTGGGCTTGTGGAAGGGGAGGCGTGGTTCTCATGGATTCATCTCCCGTCTATCATTGCTGTTGCTGCCCTTGCGTCGTCTCCTCAGCGGTCATCTGCAGCTGATCTTCCAAGCCACCAAACCCAAAAACAAAGTTCTTTCGCTTATTCCTTGCTTCTCTCCCAATGCTCTCTCCCCATAATTGCCATGGGCGGATGGAGCCGGTACAGCACATGGCGGATACCCTTCCTTTCTCCTTTACGCCACATTTTCACCCGGCGGACTTGCGTGTCATGCCGGCATCTGCTGCATTTTCACGCATTCACGGACGGTGACTTCAATACCACATAAATCACTTGACTTGTCTTGATTTCCTTGGCCTTGCCAGCTTCAACTTGCCTTAATCGTTCCAACCCTCCCTAGTAGCGCGATCCCGAATCTTTCTGACATTGCACCTGCTTTCACTCTCGTTGCGTCTGGGTTCCACCATTTTCCCCTGTTGGCGGTCCATCTTTATACACAAGGTTTTGTGAGGTGTCGATAGATCTGGCCACTTTCTGCATTCATTATACGGCGGTCTCTTGTTTGTGTTGTCACGTTCTCTTCATCGCATCAGTATTGGCGTTAGCGGAATGATTTGATGTTTTGGGCTTACTATTTTGATTTCTTTGGTCGTTGACTTTGGCACCGACTGCCCTACCTCCATCATTTTCATCATCAGCCTTCTGCGTTGTGGGGAAGCAGCGATTTCGAAGCATGGATATTACGCACACTTTGGATGACGTGGACGAAGGTACTCGCTGGGCGTCACGATGGCTTTCTGGGCCTTGTCGCCGAGGTGCCTAGAGGAGACCCTTCCACCGGGGCACAACTGACCGCAGCTGGGCCAGAAGCCCATGTTGAACTAGTAATATGGGAGAGTCGGAGGGAATCAACCGGACCCAAGAGGATATATCCTATTGGCATGTGTACACTGTATGATACGAATCAGAGACGGAAATTGATGGTTTTATTTTTGTTCTAGCTATACATTTTTTGTCTCGCCAGGTCTCTCCACGGATGCCTCTCTGCCTCTTGTTGAATCCGAGTTTAGTTGCTTGGGTCCTTTGGGCACCGGCCCCGACATGCTGTGCTAGGTTCGTGTAAGCCGTTTGGCGTCTGGTGACCTGTTGTGGTGGGGCTCATGTAGTTGCGGCTCGCTGAATGACGCTGGGTGGTGGGGGTATGCACGGGGCTCGTGTCGTTGTTGCAGCCTGCGTGCTTTCGTCCAACAACCCAACCACACCACCCATCTCCTACAAACACCAGCATCTTTCCCGTTCCACCCGTGAAAGTCACGAAAGCACTGGAGCAGGCTGCGAACAAACCGCCCAGGCATCACCTAGGGTGGCTTCTCTAAACGTAGCTTGTTCCAGACTCGGCCCCTTGGCAAATTCCAACCAAGCAGACAAAAACCATGTCGTCCCCGCCAAGATACAGGAGCCCGCGCCTGCAGCGGCCGTCGACGTCGAGCTCTTCCACTCCCGGCGTGGGCGGCCTTGTCCAGAACTCGGCAGCAGGAGCGGCGGCGGCGGCGGCGGCGGCGGCGGCCTCACCGCCCAGCGCGCCCGAGGACGTCGCAGACGCGGACGCGGGCGCCACCAACGACGAGGACGGCGGCGGCGGCGGCGACGACATACCGCTGACCATGACGGCGTCGGTGATGCTGAGCCAGCTGCCGCGCGACGCGACGGCGGCGCTGGCGGACGCGGGCGCCTTCCCGGCCGGCCTCAAGGTGGTGGTGCGCTTCAAGCCCGTGGGCGGGAGCGCGCCCGCGCTCCGGCAGGAGCTGAGCAAGATCAGCGCGTCGCAGCGCTTCGACTCCGTGGTCCTGTACCTGCGCCGGAGGCTCCAGGTCGCGCCGACGGAGAGCGTGTTTCTGTACATCAACTCGACCTTTGCGCCGGCGCTCGACGAGATCGTCGGGAATCTGCACCGGGTAGGCGGGGCCCCCCATGTCTCCTTTCCTCCTGCGGGACATGGCTGTGCGCGCATTGCTCTGACTGCCCATACGACTTCTCTGCAGTGCTTCAAGGATTCCAACGGCCAGCTCAATGTTGCCTACTCCATGACACCAGCTTTTGGATGAAGTGTCGATTGCCTTGGCCGCGAAAGAATACGTATCATCTACCCTAATCGAGCGCTATCGCCTTGTCGGTATCGTCTGTTACAGGCTTGCTACGTCTATATTACCAAACAATCAAAAATCAAAAGGACACAGAAGGTGAGTTGTATCATCCTCCTGAACAAACGCCACTGATGCATATCCAGCGTATGCTCCAGCGTAACTGTCGTTATATGAAAACCAGGATGCTGACCAAATCAATAAATCAGGATGGATCTATGAAGAGGGCGGGTTCTCTGCGTCGGCCTTTTCGAGCTTAGCAGTGAATGCGGCCAGCTCCTCGGGTGGGATGGGGTAGGTGTGTTCGGTGGCAGGGTACGCGCGAGACTTTACGTCGTCACGGTAAGCTTCGATGGCCCTGAGTGACTCGGCCCAGACGTTGCCGTACTGCTTGACAAACTTGGGCAGGAAGCGGCCGGGCGGAAAGTTTCCCGTCAAGTCGATCTGGACCAGCACCTGGCCGGAGCAACCGTTGCCGGCGCCGATGCCGATGGTGGGGATGCGCAGGCGGCTTGTTATCAGTGCGGCGACCTCGGCAGGCACGGCCTCGAGGACAGTGGCGAAGGCCCCGGCCTCTTGGACCGCGAGGGCGTCCTCCAGCACGGCAGTGGCGCCGGCGGCGGTGCGGCCTTGGACGCGGAAGCCGCCAAGGGCGTGCTGGCGCTGCGGGGTCAGGCCGACGTGGGCCAGGACCGGGATGCCCGCGGTGGTGAGGCGGCGGATCGTGGGGGCCATCTCCCTCCCTCCCTCGAGCTTCACGCCCTGGACCCGGCCCTCCTTGATGAAGCGGATGGCGGTGGCGAGGGCCTGCTCGGGCGAGACCTCGTACGAGCCCATGGGGAGGTCGCCGACGGTGAAGGCGGACTTGGTGGCGCGGGCGACGGAGCGGCAGTGCAGCAGCATCTCGTCGGCGACCACCTCGCTCGTGTCCTCCATGCCCAGGGCGACCATGGCCAGGCTGTCGCCGACGAGGATGACGTCCATGCCCGCGGCGTCGGCCACGTGGGCGCTGGGGAAGTCGTGGGCCGTCATGACGGTTATGGGCTCGCCCTTGCGGTGCATGGCGCGCAGGGTGCCCAGCGCGACCTTCTTGCGCTGGCTGGGCTGCGCCGCGCCCATGGGAGAGTGCGAGCTGTACCTGCGCTGATGTAGCGGCTGCTGGCTGTGGTGTTGGTATTGGTGCTGAGGCCAGGGGCAGGGGGCCAGGGTTAGGGGTCGGCTGGCGCAAGAGGGAGGCCGGACTGTTCGGCGCAGCGTGGTGGCCACCGAGACACGCGACCTGGCCAGGGCAGACGGGACGATTGATGGCTGCATGTTCACGGTACGTGGGCTGCTGTGAGAATTATGCAGTCTTGTCAAGTACAGTATACTTGTCGTGTGACCAATGGCAAGGTGTGCAAATGTTGGCTGCGGAAGGGCGTACGTAAATGGCTGGTGCGGGTTCAGTCCGGAGGAAAATGAAGAAAAGGAAACAGGAAATCAAACCGCATTGCAAAATTGTTGGGCGTGTGCTCTCGTCGCTTTAATAAACCAAGGTCATGATGGTTTTTACTCGTGTACAATCCAGTATCACCACTGACGGGGCTCCCCTCTGCGGCGGTTTAGCCTTCTTTTCTTTTTTTTTTCCCTTGCGCGTCCCGCCCGCCCGGATCCAGCGTGGAGATTAGAGCAACGCAGCCACACGATTCGGCGCCACAGGGCGATCCCCTGCACCACAGCGGTGCCTAGCGTGCTGGGCGAGTGTTCCCGCCGGGGTGGGGCGGCTGGCTGGCTGGCTGTCTGTAAGCACCAGGCCTTGGGCAGAGTTCGGAGCGTCGGAAACCAATGGTGAACAAAAACAGAAACGAGCCTGGTTCGAGACAAAGACCCCAACGTCAGACGCTCGGCACCTGAAGGACACCTGAAGGCCCGTCCCCGGTTCCGGCCCACTTGGGGTGACAGTCCCGCCCCTCAGCTGGCTTATCGGGCACCCATGACCCTGCCTTATCACGCCGCCTCCACATCATGGCTGAATCCCCGCTTGCAGCTCAAACCACGCCGAAGTTGGGGAACCTGCCTGACCTGTCTTTCCTCAAAGCCAACTCCTGACTCGACCCGACAAACCATCGCCTTGGACCGCTTCTACTACCTTCCCTTATTCCTTGGAACCTCTCTGCTTCCGTATTTCAATACAGCCTAGTCTAGCCGTCCTCCAGCCAACCCACGCGCCTCCATACCTAACTCCCTACCAGCCACAAGCCCGGCTCGTGCAGCCCCTTCTCACGCCATAACCCCCCACGACGCTCCGAGACCCGACCGACCGACTAGCCGGCCAGACAGAATACGAAGCCGTCTGTCTCCCTTCAGCAATCGCGAACCGCACCGGGCTAGTTCCCGGAAGCCAAGAACCGACGAGTTTCCCGCCGAGTAAACACCCCACAGATCGCCAATATGAGTAGCCCGAGGCGGCGGATCGAGACGGATGTATGCCTACACCACTGGCCCCTCATGCCACGCTCATGCTTCTCCTAGAATCATGGTTTATACCCCCGTCGAGTGCCGGCTGAAGTTGCTGACTGGCTGCGTGTTTCCTGCACGCCCGTATAGGTCATGAAGTTCGTCCCACACATGCCGAATCCGGCGCAGCCGCCCCGCCCCGTCCTCCAAGAACCACTCCAGCTGACCTGCCTGCTCTCCGCCAGGATGTACGATAGGAGGAGCGCGCCGGCCCTATGCCTCTCCCACTTGCTGACGTGCGCAGGTTCATGAGCGACTACGAAGTCACCCTGGTCAACGACAACAGTATGGCAGCGCTGCCCCCTTCCCGCCACCCTTGCTCCTTCCTTTTCCTCACATGTGATCTCCGCCATATCCGTAGACTGCTGACCGAAGTGTGCTCCAGTGTGAGTATCTGGGAGCTCGAATCATGTGCAACGGGCTTTGCCTCGCGATGCTGCACAGCCGGTGCTGAGACCACTCCAAATTGCGCAGGCAAGAATTTTATGTCATTTTCAAGGGGCCAAAAGAGAGTCAGTAGCTTCATGAACCAAAACGCAGCATACCCCGTCGGCCGACCCCAAAACGCCCAGGCCGGCATGGGGGAGTAGTTGGGGATGGGGCCGCTGACAGTCACCGAACCGTACCAGCTCCCTTCGAAGGCGGCACCTGGAAGGTCCATGTCGAGCTCCCCGACCAGTACCCTTACAAGTCTCCAAGCATCGGCTTCGTCAACCGTATATTCCACCCCAATATTGACGAGCTGTAAGTTCTCCCAGCGGTGGCAGCGCCGCCACACCCAGTCGGGCGTTGTGGCAAGATATTCAACCGGCCCTTGGGCTCAGGGGAGGCATCAAGAAGATGCAGAGAGACTAAGGCAGTTTTGCGGGCGAGCGCGCTTCGCTTTAAACGTGGATATAGATCCGGATCCGTCTGCCTGGACGTCATCAACCAGACCTGGTCGCCCATGTTCGATATGATCAACATCTTTGAGGTCTTCCTGCCGCAGCTGCTGCGGTATCCGAACCCGACGGACCCCCTGAATGGGGAGGCGGCGGCGCTGCTCATGCGCGAGCCCAAAAGCTACGACGCCAAGGTCAAGGGTAAGTGGTTTAGTTCATGCCTTCTGCCTCGGAATCGCTGGGCTGATGAGTGAGGTCGTCGCAAGCAGAGTACGTACAAAAGTACGCCAACAGCGATACGACCAACGAAGGGGGCGCCGAGACCGAGGATGATGACGACATGTCCTCAGTCGCAAGCTTTGGCGACGACGACGACGAGGAGCCGGCCGGCAAGATGGACGATGTCTGAGCGACGCAACAACTGTGGCGGCCCTCTCGAGGAACCACTTCTGTCAGCCTCCGTAGCTTTAACGTGTCTAACCCTGGCTCCTCCCGGCGCCACATCTTTCAGACACGCCGAACCTCTAGTGCAAAAGGGCGTCTACGGATCCTGCTACCCCGTCCCGTTTTTCAGCTTTCTTCGGTCTCGTTTAATCTTCGTTTCTCTTGACCATCGGGCACAAACTCCCTCGGCTTTGGCCTTCTTTCAAGGCTTTTCCTTTGGTAATGGCTGGCTTCCACACGACTTATTCGCATGGGTTCTTTTTTCATGTAAAACTTGTCTCGGCAATGGGCGTTTGTTTAGCCTTTTTTTTCACTCCCTGTTCTCTTTTCTTTTCTTTTCAAACAGCAAGTGAGGACCAGAGCTGTCTTCGGTGACCATGACGGCTGCGTATTAAGGATGTGCTAGGGGATGAGATGAGATGTAGAGCTCATCGGGAGATGGCGGCTCGGAGCGTCTCCAGAACCGCACAATATCTACTCAAGTCCGACGTTGAGAAGCAGCTGGCGCTGGTTGTGTCGACTGTGTACTTTGGGCCGTTGGCCAACCGGGATGCCGAGGCCACTGGCTTTGGAGCTTGGGGCTGTTTCGTCATATTACTTTTTTTTCTTTCCTTTTTTTTTTTTTGGATTCCCCCTTTTGCACGCCCCATGCTTTGCTAGGGTCTAGACAGTCTGTTGTGACGCAACTGGCAATCTTGGGTATCCATGACACCCTATACTGTTTCCGATTCATCATCTGCCAGTCCCGTAACCCGCTAATGCCCCTAGCCTTGGAACGTATACATCGAGATCGTTGGGGCGCCGCCGTACGTTGAATCCATGATAGATTGGGGGGGGGCTTTGATAACGCCCTGTCGGTCCAGTCACGCCATCTCTGCGGTTACGTGATGCGAGATATTGACCTCTGCTTCTGCATCCACCGTCTTCACGCCGAGCCCGTGGCCCAAAATCGTAGTTCCTAGATCCAGAGGCAAGATGACACACCAAACATGCACAAGAAAGAAAGGGCTGGTAGCTTCGGGACACTGTCTCTTTGTCAAGCGTTTGCTGCCCACGTGAATGATATATATCTGCGTCCATCCGCTCAGCTAAAGGAACTACCTGACCCAACTATAAAGCCAGCCAAGGACCCCCCGCCGTTCCTTTGTTACGGGAATCTGCGCCTCGTCCGCAGAGGCGGCGTCGCTGCTGGGGAGAGCAGCGCCAGCGGCGACCTTGACGGGGCCCGAGGCGGCGAGATAGTTCATGGTCAGGTTGAAGTCGCCGTCCTGTTCACCAAAGAAGCTGTAACGCACGAGGGGGAGCTGTTAAGACTTTTTTTTCTTCCTTCTTTCTTATTCTCCAACTTGAACCGCGTCGGGCAGCGACAGAAACATACCTCCTCATCATAAAGGTGATGCGCTTGATGTTGGCCAGGTCCAGGGTGGCATCCTTGACCTCCCTGCCGCGGTACGTGGCCTTGAAGTCGGACAGGGGCATCTCGACGCGACGCGTCTTGGCCTGGTCGGTGGCGCCGCCCTGCTCGGGCACGACGCAGAAGCCGTACTCCCAGCTGACCGTGCTCTGCTCGCGGCCGTCGGGGCTCGGGGGAAGGATGTCGTTCTTGAGCGTGACGGTGAAGGTCTTGCCGGACTTGCCGTCCGCGCCGCAGCAGGCGGCGGAGGAGGAAGAAGAGGGGGGAGAAGAGCACGCGGCACCGCCTTCGCTCGCCGCCACCGACGTTGGCACGACGATCTCGGCCACGAGGCCCGAGACGCCGGTGAGGTCGGCGCTGAAGGGGTCGGCGGTCCGCTGCGAGGCGAAGCCGGCGCCGCCGAGGGCCGTGGTGTTCAGGTGGCCGTGGAAGGTGGCGGCGGTGCGGCCGGGGTCCGACGGGGACGGCCCCACGTCCAGGAAGGAGACCGAGACGCCGCCCCGGACGCGGTCGTCCGAGGCCTGGAACCGGGACGCATCCCACGGGCTGTGCCGGTGTTGCGCCAATCAGTCTCGGTTGCTCCAAGGGGGGTGTTGGTGGGTCATCCCGGCGCTACCGTTTCCACGTTTGCATCTGTCTTTTTTTTTTTTTTAATTTTTTTAAAAAAAAAAAATTGTTACGACATCAAGCAGCTTTGCTTTTGCGTTGTCCTTGCAGCATTAAAAATGCGTGTGCAACGTTGCCAGACTTCAAGTCTGGGGGTGCGCCGGGGGAGAGGCCAGAACGGGGAACAAGATTCGAGGAAAGGATCTGGTTCCCAGGCCAGCTCGGACAAGTCACCCGTCATTACAGTTGTGAAAACAGACAGAGGGCGACACAAAACCCCACGGGGTTGAGGGCCGTGAGCTATGGGGCAATGGGCTTCGCCAATGCTTGGGCAGGAGAGCGGCTGCGGACTCAAAAAAGGATCCGAGAGGGGGAGCCACGACATGAGAAATGCCGGGTGACGTACTTACTGGTTGCCACCACCAAAGATGAAGTTCGTCTGAGCAACGGCCGCCATTGGTGCGAGGTCGAACCAAACAAAAAATAAAAGAGCGTGTGGGTGAGGCCTTTGCTGTGCCGCGGGGTTTCGTGGCTGCGGGTGTTAGAGCCTGGAGGAGCGCGAAGGATCAGCTTGGGGTGCTGTGTGGTGTGGCCCTGCCCTACCACGGCCGGGGGGGCCTGGAACCATTCCGTCTTGGGTCTGTCCTTAGCCCCGAGGAGGCGGCGGCTGGCGCTGTCGGGTCTGCCTTGGCCCGAGGCTGCTCGTCGCCGGCCCGAATGGGGGGCTCGGTGGGACGTCATGGCACAGGAAGATAGGGCAGGACAGGACATGATAGGATGCCGTTCTGGCGACGACGTACCTGTTGCGGGAGCAGACCAAAAGAGCGAATGGGTGTGTGAAGGAGGAAGCAAGAGACGCTAGCGCAGCGACGAGAGCACCGTCGCGGTTTTGTCAAGGCGGATTGGCCGACTGTGGCAAACAAACTTTACAGCCCCTGAATCTGAATCTTGAAGGGACATCACGTCATGCGATACCGGCTGGGAGAACCCTCGCTGTTGTGGGCCGTGTTTGTGTGGCTTGTCAGCAGCCCTGTCCATCCCTGCGGGAGTGTGGCGTCATCCCGTGTGGCGCGCGGGGATAGTTACAGGCGCTGGGACCTGTCTGCCTCGTCTAGTGAACCGAAAAAAAGGACGGCTTCAAAGCAACTACGGCCCAACACCAAGAGAAAATATAATAGAAGGCTGCATATCGCATATGGCATATCCTGCCAGTTCCATGCATTGCTGTGTCTGGGAGGCTAAAGATGCAACACGCACGATCCTTCCGGCGGATTTCTTTTTTTCCCTTTTTTTCTTCTTCTTTTGTCTCCTGAGCTAGGCACCCGGGCCGGCCTGTCAACAAACAGGACAGCGGACCGCCAAGACTCTTGCAATATCTAGACTTTCTCAAACCTGCCCAATTGAGCCGGTTGATTTGCCCCTCTCTTTTGGGCTTTTGGGCGATGGAGGAGGGAGCTGTCGGGAGAAAGAGAGAGAGAGAGAGAAAGGTGGGCGCAAATGCAACAGAACCCCGCCGAAACCACATGCCTAATACGGCGCAATAGTTCCGCCGGCAACCAGCAAGCACCAGTGATAGCACCAACAAGGGAGAGGAGAGGAGGGGAAGGAGTGCGGCTCGTGGCGGAGCCCAGTCGCTCGGGCCACTCGGGACCGGCGCACCCAGCATGGAAGCCAACAAGCAGGAACGTGGAGCCGTGTGCCGTGCGTGTGTTGTAGTTGTAGACCTGGCCTTTGTGTAACACACCTTTTTTTCTGCTTCAGACCGACGCGTCCGGAGCCGAGCTGTCTCTGCGGGGCCCTTTTCCCTCGCCATCCCTGGCAAGGCCAAACCCCCGGCGGCCTGGGACGACGGGATTAATCAGAGGGAAGGTAGGTCGGAGAGCGAGAGGGCAGTGGCGGGGTGCATCTTGTATACAGGAAGGTGCCTCTGGGTTGAAACCCAAGGTAGGCAGGATACGAGTTCCCTCTTCCGAGAAGGGTGGCCGGCCGGGGGGGTCTTGTGACGGGCCGCGCATTCTCAGCTATCCTCCCCCCATGTTCCCTCAAGCCTGGGCTTCTCGCGACACGCATAAAAAAAAAAAAAAGGTGCCCGCCCCCCACCCCCTCCTCCTCCTCCGTCACGACGGCCGTGTTGCAATGGAAAAAGTGCCACGCATGGGCGAGCCCGGCGGCCCCAGAATAAACACCTGCGGCAGCAGCACAACGCCCGTCCATCGGGGCCCCTCCGTTTTAATTTGGAGCATGGGCGAGGCTGGCCACATGGAGGAGCGGCGGGCGGGTCTCTTGGTCTGGGTCTTTCTTGGGCGCGCAGCGCAGCCAGCCCCTCCCGCCGGCACAGACAGGCGGATGCCATTGCAGTCCTCAGGTGTTTTGGCATGTGGTGGCATGGATGGGGATTGGCATGTGCGGGCGCGGTACCCGAGGCCAAATTAATAACGAGGGAGGGCTGATGGGGCCCCTTGTCACTCGCTTAGGTGCACTGAATTGAGACATTCTGTCGTCGTGTGCTACTCCACACACAATAAGAGTGAAAGCGATCTCGACCACCAAACAAAACAACACGAAAATACAGACACGCGCATGAAAAGCAAGCGGCAATAAACCCCCGATCACAGCCCATAATCTCATTGAGCAGATCGACCGCCACGTCCAGCGCAACCGAGCACCGACTCGGCCGGGTTCCCACCTTGTTGTGCAAGGCCACCAACTGTCTCCGGCAAACGGCTCTCTCTCCCTTGCAGGGCCATCCATTGCGGGTCCTGGTGGGCAGTGACGATCCATCCTCTCTCCGCTCCATAAACCATGCGAAAGTGGGTGGTTACACAAGAACTTCGGTTCGGACTTTTGCCCAGCTGGGCACAGCCAAGAAACCCATAGGGTAAAAAGTGAAAAGAGAGAAGAAGAAGAGGAGTGAGTAAAACCCCACACCCTGCCATTGCTAATTGGAGAACTGGCGGAGGGCAAATTCCTCCCCCACGAGATGAGGAGAGAGATACGGGGCTTGGTTGGGATATTATGCGATTACAAACCAACAAGAGGGAGGAAGAGGATGAAGTACCACCCAGCACCCAGCACCCAGCTGTTAGAGTGGTGTGGAGAAGGAAGGGGCGGCGCGAGCGAAAACAAACGAGCCGAGCCTGCCTGGTACTAGGTATGAGCTTCTGTTTCTGCCCGGCTCTAGTCTAAACCCGCAAAGTGCCGCTGCGGCGACGGGCGATCCCCCCCAAGTGGCGCCATGCACCCTTATGCCAGGTGCAACAATACTGTACAAGGGAAGGAATCCGTCGCCTTTCAAGGCAGGCAGACAGGCAGGCAGGCAGGTAGGCGGGTAGGTGCCTAGGTACCTACCTGCTTGGGTATGCAAAAGGACTAGGATTTGAGAATCGGGAATAGCTCCACTTAGCCAAAAAGAAGAGAGAGAAAAAAAAAACCTAAAACCTGGAAAGACGAGAGATAGAGCAAAACTCCGGCCGGCTCCACGCAACGTGACAACCCGCCGTGGCGGTCCTTTGCAGACCAAAGTGGAGGGTATGGCAGGTTTGGTTTGTAATGATGGGTAGGGGCAATGCGCCTGACCTAATGTGCGCATGGCACCTGGCAAGGGGAAACGACGACAAATCGAAAAAAAAAAAAAGCCACACGGGCGAACTCTCAACCCCGTCGGGGGCGCGGAAAGGCGGCGACCGCAACCACCTTGTGTCCGAGTGCGAGCAAGATTTCGCAGATAACAACAACACGGGCATAACGCGGGGGACGGCTGGCTGGCTGGCGGCCCCTTGTAATGGGCGCCTCATGCCCAAAGAGACCCAGCATGAGAGAGAGTGGGCCGCCAAAATGGGCCAGGGGTTGTCGACCTTCTGGACCAGGGCCACTTCGTCCCCCTGGCAGGCAGGCCAGGATTCGTTTGCGCGATTCCACATCAGCATCAAAGCGCGCGGCCCCAACCGCCTCAGTCAGATTCTTATCATCCCTTAGGTATCCATCCATCCGTTACGAGTGACAGAGACGACCACTGATTACATGCACTCGGCATCTTTTCTTGTGTGTACGTTTTGTGTTCTTAGACAATAGAATTTAGCAGGGGAAAAAGGTGCACTATGTGACATCCGACCATAAGCAACCCCCAGAAAAACAGGACTCCTCGTACACCGTTTTAGGCCTGGAGCGGCCGCTCCCAGTTTCCCTCTAGTAACCCCCAAAATGTAAAGCAAAAAGACAACCAGGCCTAAAGGAATGAGAAAGGAAAGAGGGATTGTGAATCCAGTGAAAATAGAATCGTGCGTGTGCGTGTTCGCGTGTAAAAGTGGCGGTGGCAATGTTGATAAGGACAGGGAGAAGATGATGGGAGTGATGATGAGGGATAAATATGCGTCGTCGCTTTCCATAC
>NW_008804545.1:442474-465443 GCF_000145635.1 Gaeumannomyces tritici R3-111a-1
AATACAAAACAGAGGTTGGGGCCAGATCCCAGTGCCATGAAAAGAAACCGATGCTACCATGGAAAAGTGTGAATGGGAGGGGAATAGGTTGGCGTCAGAAAACGCCCGCTTGGTCTCTTCACTCAATAAGTCATTGCGAGTCCGGTCGTTTGGTCCCGACCCCCTCGTCTCTTTTTTTTCTTTCTTTTTTCTTATTTTTTTCTTATTTGAGCTTTTAGATCAGACCAGGCGATCCAGGCGACCCAGACATGGAAAGTGGTGTTGTGGGGTACTCGTAGCCCGACTCGGAGCAGTTGGTCGAGTGGTCAAAGCCATGCGACAAAGAGGGCGTCTGCTGGGTGGGTGGGATCACGACGATCAGTATTCATGCTTTGCGAGGCACAGAGGCGCCGGGGCGGCGGTGGTTGGTTTGGTAGTGGTGGTGATGGTGGCCATGATCGGGGAGAGGAGCAGCAGTAGGTGGTGCCGACGAGACAAAGCTCGTCTGCAGGCGAGGCAGGGACAAGTGTGGAGGATGAGGTGGTGGGACTGGGTACGCGTGAGGTTGCTGGCGCGAGGAACTCACATGAGGGTTCGAGTGGTCGTACGGCGCGGGCGCGGACACGTCCATGCTGGACATGTATCCGTAGTTCATGTACGGCGCCACCTCCTCCCCGTAGCCCGAGTCCCGCTTCATGCACGCGGCATCGCTGAAGTGCGTCAGGGATGGGAGCGTCACCGGCACCGTGGTCGGCACCAGGTAGTCTTGGTACGCCTCGGCCGCCGTGACCGCCCTGTAGACGTGCGCCGGCCCGGCTGCCTGGGGCGGCGAAGTGCTGTACTGCGAAACCATGATGTCCTCCGGGGGCGGGTACGAGTAGAAGAGACCCGGCGGCGAGTGCGACCGCTCGCGGTCGTCGTACTCCTGGTGGAAGATGTCGTCCACGGGGTGCATCGGGGGCGTGAACTGGTTGGGGTAGGTCATAGGCGGCGTCAGAGGGGCCACGGCCTGTGTGGGCTGCGGCTGTTGCGCCTGCGTCTGTTGGAGCTGCTGGGACTTGGTGTTTTTGGTGCTGGGGCGCGACGACTTGGTACTCCTGCTGCTGCTGTTGTTGCCGTTGCTGCTGTTTCCGGCGGGCTTCTCGCTGCCAGACGAGGTACCGTCCGAAGTGCCCGCCCGTCGCTCGAGGTCCTCCAGGCGCCTCTTGAGCTTCTTGCCTGCGCGTGGGGAGTCCGTGTTAGCCAGCTTTGCTCACCCGCGCCAGAGAGCCAAGCTGGGCGCATTGCACCCCTGGGTCCGCTACTTACGGTAGTTGCGCTGAGCAATGCGGTTCTGTATCCTCCGGCGCTCAGCAAGGTCCGAGATCTTGGTCCAGTCCTCATCAGGGTTGGCCGAGGCGCTGAATGCGCTGCTGGTTCCAGAGTACTGCCTGGGGGCCGGCGGGGCCGGCGCGTAGTACTGCTGTTGGGGCATTGCGAACATTGTGAAGGGGGCTTGAGGCCGCGAGGTTATCGTCGGGTGCCCGGGTGTTGGTGTAGGTGTTGGTGTTGTGAGGTAAGGCTCGCTGTATGCTATGGTGGTGGGAGCAGTAGAGTAGAAGTGATGGTTGATCATGAGCTCGAGCGTTGGAAAGCGTGGGAGCTAGGGAGGGGCTTGAGAAGATATATATCTTGTTCCTCTTCGCTTGATCTTGCTTGAGATCGGTGGTGGTGGCATGTTGACAGTGGCGGGGGAAGGGCCACATTATTAAATATCCCAGACGCCATCTAGGAGAAGGATGGGAAGGCGTGCGCAAGGTCGACGGCTGCTTTACGGGTGTGCACTCCGACAGCCCACCCTCCACTCCCCTCCCCTTCTGCATGTATTTTGTTACCCACCCCCTCCGACACACTCCCCTTAGTAGGCCGCAGCGAGCAGGGTACGTACTGCCTATACGGTACCACGAGCGAGAGGGGAGGGGTGAGAGGGGAGGGGTGGTGGTGGATGGATGGGTGGATGGATGGACCGCAGGGAAGCCTGGGCAGTCGGCGATTCGGTTGAGCACCGCATCCATGAGTACCTGAGGTTGGCCCATTTCCCTACCGACCGCCATTGCGCGCAAGCCCCGCTGCCAGGGTACTTTGGCCTTGGGACACACGCCCCTTTGCATCCCACACCCGACAGCAGCAGAAGGTGTCCAGCCCTGTGCTGTGCAGGGGGGGAGGGGTGTGCGAGAACTTGGCAAGTGCGAGTTCTGTGCGAGGGGGGGGCCTGGTTGCTGGAGCTAGTCGGGCGATCAACGGAAAAGGCGGACGACAGGGGAATTTTGGTCGACCACCCACCCACACATACAGCTGCGCTGCGCTGCAGACGGCGCACGCACGCCCATTCGCTTCTTCGCGTTCGTCCTCCTGTCTCTGTCCCTCCGCCTCTGCGCCATGCGTCATGTACCCAAAGTACATGGCCCTCGATCGATGCTGCAACTGGGACTGGGCTGCAGGGGACGTGGAGCAGCGCTCGCAGCGACGAGAGCCTTACCGCACCGCGGCCAAGCTAGCTGTAGGCAAGTATGTAGGCAAACATGTAGGCAAGTACCTATTTTGGTGCTGTGGGTGTGTGCGATGCGGATCGAGCGAGTGCTTGCGATAATGGATGGCCTCGAGGAAGAGGTTTGCTGGACGAGAGACATCCATTGTCGCTTTGGGCGGGGTCCTTGGCTGTCGTGGTGGGTGGTCCGCCGTCTCCGTTTCAACGCTGAGTAACACGTACCTCTCCCGGCGCTCAGCGACGGGGGCGCTGCTGCTGGTCGCAGGTACGAGGCGTGCAACCTCGTCGAGCAAAAGGAAAAAACAAAAACGCGCCGGAAAGCGTGGGAACGGTGGGGCGTGCAAGCAAATCTCATAACGGATACTGCCACACTGGCGGAACGGAGCCGATGATTCAAAACGGGAGGCCATAGGAGTGTGGCGGGTGTGGGGCACAGGGCATTGCTATATTTGCCCACATTCATTTCAGTGCACCCTAGAGCAAGAGTGCGAGACCTGCAGTGCTCGTAACCCGGCCAGCAGGGATATTCTTGGGCGCTGGCAATCCGGCCTTAGGAGGAGAGGCACTTACAAAGCCCCAGTGCCTCTCCCCTCCCCCTCCAGGGCATCGAATCCACTGCGACTGGGCGCGCCCCAGCACAGGGTGGATGCTGGCAGCGCAGCAGCAACTGGCGGTACCCGCCGTGCCCAACTGCTGCCTCTGGTTGGCCGAATCGCGCGGTATCGGCGAAAACGTCTCCCAAAGGGGATGTCAACCTAAACATGTTTCTGTTTTTCGTCAAGCCCACCCATCCCCCGGCGCATGGCGAGATTATAGTAGGCAGATGGCGCCAACCCGGCCCACGGCCCTGTGACGTAAGTAGGTAGGCCAAGGTAGATTTTGACCGTTGTTAGTTTTTGGAAACTAGAAGGGTATGTGCGGTTTAACTAGCAACAGGCGGAAGCCGCACATGCTCATCCTCCTGTGGCTTGCTCCGCCTCCCGTCGGCCCAGCACAAACATGGACAACCCCAGATCAAAAAAAAATATATGCGCCGGCGGGAGAGGGATTCGGAGTCTGTTTGCAAACCCGATATCCCCAGACGTCTGCCGCTGTCTCCCGTTTTCCGTCCGCCTGCCTCCCACCCCCATGCGAGACCGCACCATGCTGGTATGCTGCTGCGGCCCTTGGCTCGGACCCGCGAGGTCTCGTGGGGACGCAAAAGGTCGGTGCCTTGCCGGGCTCAGACTCACATTAGAGCCATTTTGTGGATACAAACATGCCCGCAGCAAGGACTCCACGATCAAGGTAACGAGGAGCCACAAACAACCAGCTGCCGGTTTTCGCCCTTCATTCCGGTTTTCGCCTTTCATTCCATTTTGCTTTTTTTTTTTGTCTTTTTTTTTTCCAGCGCACGTAGTATTTATTTACCTAGGTACGTACCTAAATTGGTGGACACGATTTGAAATCCTTGGCACCCACAGCCATGCGGCAGTATCAAAAAGGAAGGTTGGGGGCCGAAGCGGGCCCTGGCGGGCAAAAATCGCGGTAGGAGTTACCATTCGGACCCGGGCGGTGTCTATAGTCGAACCATGATATCCAGGAGGCTGCAGCCCGTATTGGCTGGTCGCAGGACTGAATGCCATGCCGTGCGTGTCTGCTGCTTCATGTTCTCTGCTCCGCCCCCATTTGGAATGGGGAACTCCCCCCTCCTCCAGCACCCAACCTCGTCGAGAAGGGGGAGGGGGGGGCAAGAAGGATCAGAAGTGCCGGCGAGGCACAAGGACGACGCATGTGTTCTTCGCAGCAAGGCCAGGTGGCCGACCGGCTCTCATGGGAAGGGCTCAGCAAAACGGCGCGCGAAGCAGGTACGCGCACCTGGTGTTAGTGCCGCGCGGCGGCAGAACAGAAAAGTGCACACACACACATACATGCACACACACCACACCCCCAATCGGCGGCAAGGCGGCCACCCAAATCGATCTCACATTGGTTGTGGTAGACGCAGCCCCGGATGACGACCCCAATCCGGAAAGTAATGTCGAAGTGCTTGCTCCGCAAGGCCCGATCAAATGCGCCAAATGCAAAGATAGAAGATGTTTCTCCTTATTTTACACACATGTGGCCGCTGGCCCTTCCACAGCAGGATCCAAATCTCGAATCACCTGCGGCGTACCCTCGGCTACTGAGCGATATGGCGGTGTTTTTTTTTCTCTCTCATCGTCCATCCCCTGCCCCTGACGATGGTCCGTCCCAGGGCCCACAGGCCCACACCTGCGCGAGCTCCCAGTCCGTGGGAAAGTGCGGACCAAACGGACCAAACTGCACGGACGCTCTCTGCTGGGCCCTCCCCGCCGCGCAGGCCGGGGGTGATGGCGATCGCACTGCCTCGACGTGATTGGCCAGCTCGTCTAACAGACCAATGTTTCCACCTGGGGCCCTAACCAGACCGGTGGGCCCCCTTACAAAACGTCATGACCCTGCCCCAGACTGCCGGGGTGGGTGGTAGTAGCACGAGAATTTCTCCGCCGTCGCTCCCTCGACATTAGACGACCGAAAATTGGGAGCGGGTCTTCCCAGGCTGCCAGAATAAGACCTTGTCCGGCACCACCTGGCCCCAAGCAACGTAACTGTGATGGTAGTCCCGCCATTATGCCTACCAATGCACAGCTACCGATATCATTGATGTTATTGATTAAAGACGGAACTGGAGATGGAAGGAGGGTGCGTGATGGTTGGTCATCACAGTGGAAGCGGCGCCTGCAGATGAGCCCTCGGCCGACGAGCTTTTTCCCTTGTTAAATTTTCCCAGGTCTCCAGAACGGGTCCCCAAGGGAGCTCGCGTGGCAGAGCCGTGCCAGTGTGGCACAACAGCTCGGCGGGGAGGGACGACAGAGCTTCGGGAATAGCATGATTCGCAGGGGACAGCGGAAAGGAAACAACATGAACAGTAATTGGCACACACCACACAAACACACACATACACACACGCCTTATGGTAACTTTGCCGATATTCGTCTTCCATCCCTTCATTCCGCCTTGCCTAGCCAGCTTGGCCTAGACGCCCCGGCCAGCGCTCCCCGCCGCCCCCTTACCGGCTCGCTGAAGGGGCCTCCCTGTGCGCTAGGGGACCAAGATGCTGAGTGGCTGGCATGCCATGTCGATATCCCACCACCCCATTCGGCTGCTCGGGCGTTGGGATGGCTTTTGGGTGCTAGCTCGGCCGGGACTCGAACTGACCAGGAGGCTTTGTTCATTAGCTTAACATTTTTTTTTGTTTTTTTTACCTGTCCTTCCGTCCCTCAGCCCTAGGTTGCCATGTATCGTCCACCAATATGGGTCGGCACATCTTGCTAGTAAACCCTCATGCGAGTTAGGATTTCGTCCGATGACAATTACGTGCTCGGGCGGAAGTGCGGGAGGGAAGGAGGGAAAGGGAGGAGCGCCATACCGCTATTGTGGTGTGTACGGGCTTCGTTGGGCGCAACGACGCAAGATTGGCTGGATTTCCTCCACAATTACCGAATCGAGCAACTCTCCGCGACTGCAACGACAGCCGGACAAGCCCGTTGGTGTGCGCGAGTGGGCATCTGCCGGCGCGGGCTCCTGCTTACAACAGGGTTCACAAACCACCAACCGGCCTGACGATGTGCCTGTCCATACTGACAGAGATGGAGGTAGATGGCCTATGGAGGGGCGTGTGATGAAGATGCTTCACCGTCAACGAAGCGAAAACGGTGTCGCTGGCGCCCAAAAGAAAAGGGTGGCCAAGATGGCAAGCTCCCTGCTCCACAAACATCTACATACGACCTACGACCAACCTCCTGGTCGTGTTCCTATTTTCATCGGGCTGCATTAGGCCAACGTTGTGGGTGGTGGGCGCCTGCTTCGAGGAAAAACGCCCAAAGAGGATAGGTTAATCGAGATATCCATGTGGCGGGCTCTCGAAATACTGTATGTGTGTGGTCTGTAAGTGAGCAAGTACGTCCCCTTCTAGAGAGAAAGAAGGAGAGAGAGTTTGTGTGTGTGGGATTTCCAGAAAATGAGGTTGCGCCATTCGTTCACATCGGTATTGGAGCTTGTGGCATCCATTTCGATGCAGACCTCATGCTGGGCCCTCAGAAACTCCACCATTGAACCACGCGCGCAAGAATGGAAGATTTGCTCTGCCAGGCCGGCAAAAGGTCCCCGCAGAAGGGCGGGCTTCCCCAAAAAAGACAGCCAGCCGACTCCAATGACCAAAGACGTGCAGGTTGGGGTCTAATTTTACCCACAGGGGATTTCCTTTTTTGCCCGTTTAGCGCGCCCTCTCGTTTACTGGCCAATCAGGGCGCGCGGATCCATGTCGTCACCGCACCTTCGATCTCCTAAACCGGAATCCATGCTCAGGGTTTATTTTTAGCCGTTGCTTTCGCTTGGCTGGCACCACCACCGCACCTCGTCCTCCTTCAATCTATCTCAGGCGCTCGCATACAGTCTTGTCTGTATTGTTTCCAGCATCTTTTTTTGGGTGCCAACCATCGTCAGCTGCAGCCCGTACGGGTATGGGCTCAAGGTCCAGATTCCAACCCTCAATCCTTCGTCCTTTTTTTTTTTTTGGCCTGCATGCTTCGGCAATGCAGGGAACAAACAAGATGTGCGTTGTTCCATCTTTCCATCGCGCGCCCGCTGGCGAAGAAAAGGGGGCTGTGTTTACAAACGCCCACATCAAGCGAGCAAATAAAAATCGGGCTAGGCCCAGCCTCGGAGGATCTCGCCGTGCCATGCCACCACCATACTGCCCAAAGGGCATTTAGCCCTACGATGCGCTCGATTCGGCCTAAAGTCACGCCCGTTAAACGGGGCAAGACATTCGGCCTAGCATGGCAAAACATCTCTCACCTCGTACAGGACCCGATCGTGGCAGCAATGATTTGGTGGGTGGCGCCCGGCATTGCTTTCAGGAGGCGGCGGTATCGACATGGGCGTTTGATACGCATGTCATTTGCTATGTCGCGACGGTCATGTCCCAGTAAAAAGGATCTCATGAAAAGTACCCGCGCAGATTGCCTACCACCCCTAGTCGTCCAATCGTTGTCTGGTTGAATACGCTGGCTCCGGGATTCGAAACGGGCTGAAGAAGAGAGCCCAGGGCCTCCGCACATCTTGATCCAGCTGCTTCCTCCCTCCTCCCCACCGCCATCGTCCCAAAAACTGCGCCTGCGCGCGGTGGGCCAGGCCGCCAGGCAGCAAGATTTCCCTTTGAAATTGGGACAAGCCAGGGTTCAAGGTTCCCAAGCCGGCGGGGCGGGGGTGGGAGAAACCAAACCCCCCTCCTCCCCACCCCTCTCCCTCTTCCCATGTCCTGGTTCCAGCCCCGCCGGCATGGTCCAGGATATGGTCCAGGGTGCTCTCTGCCCAATCATAGTGGGTCCCCCGTAACTTTATCTTGCCGGTGGAGTCTCGAGTCGAACGAAGCCAAAATCAACGGCCCGCCGTCGATCGTTTCTGATTGGTCCGGTCGTTTAGAGCTAGAGGGGAGAACGGCCTCAGCCTTATCCTCACATGCCGTGTCGAGAAAGATAAGCGCCTCGTAGCACACCGTCGCCACCGGCAGTCCTTTTGATCATCGGTCTTTTTTTTTTTTTTTTTTGAGGGGTTATACGCGTATGCTTTCTTCACATCTCGTATGTCGTATGTCGTTTGTCGTTTGTCGTAATATCTGTTTTTTTTCTTCTTGTACGTGCAGGACCTATGGATACCCGCACACTGTATACACTGCACTCCTCAAGGTTTACTAAACCCACCCATCGCAGCCCAATGATAAAATAAAGCAAAAAGAAGTCGAAAAAAAAATACCAAGGCAGGCGAGTTTAACTGACTAGGACGGTCTCCGCCGAGTCCCGCTCACGGCTTCAAGGCAACGCTTACATGCCACTCCCAGCTCCCCGGCCCCGGGCGGGCCCGGAAATAGAGGAGTACGCGGTCACATGTCTCGCGCCCTGCCCCGTCCCGTGGGGCTCCCCTCGAGTTGGCTGTCATGACGGCGGGAATGCGGTGGCGGTAGAGCGCGCCTTGCGGACCGGCTTACTGGGCTCGCGCGCAGCGCGACGGCGTCGCGGGAGGATCCAGTTCGATCGATTCTTACATCCTCTTCTGTACTAGCCCGCGCGCCGCCCACGACGACCCTCATCTCGTTGGTTCTAAAAATTCCAAATTTCGAACTAGGGCCCAACTCCTCCCACTACGTCTTGGGGACCGTTTTTCGAGGGCCCAGGTTGATTACCTGCTATTTTAGCTTTCGATTCCAAATGGCCCAGCTTAAAACAAGACTGTAGCGTGCGTTGCCGCCATGGCACATGAGTGAGATAAACAAAAGGAAATGTGCTTTGCTTCACATTCCTGAAACCGGGCACTCCTGGGTTGACGGACGGCCTGTCCGCTCCCTCTCCCGCGCGCGGGTGAGAAAAAGCCTGCGGGGAGGGGGGGACAGACGTATGGGTGTGCTTACCGAGCTCTCGGTTTTTTTTTTTTTTGTTATTCATGCCACAGTGTGTACCTGCAGGCGACCCAAAAGAGGTGGGGTTGCCTTGCGCGCGCGCGCGGGTGGCTTTTAACGTGGGAGGGGCCCCATGACAAGTTCCATGTAAGAGACTTGTTTTTAAGGTTCTCACCGCCCTCTGCGCCTGCGCGGGCGCGCGCAGCCCCCCTCAAGCCACTCTTCCAACATCCGTCTGCCGACATGGAAGGAGGGGGAGGCTAAACTGGATTGGAATGTGGCTGCACGTTCTCGCCTGCGTCTGTGCCGCAAATTTCCAACGCCACTGGAGGCAGAGAGGCGGCCAGAATGCACATTGTGTTGCTTTGATGGTGCGAGTTTTTTCCCATTCGAGCATGCAAATGCGGCGGCATTGACCAATTTTCGGTGCTTGGCTAGGAAGTGCGTGCATTTCCGCAAAACCATGCTTCCTCCCCCTGAAGCCGCTACTGTGGCAGCAGGGACCGAGCCAGAGGCAGGGGCAGAGAGACTCGGCCGAAACCCGAACCGCCTGCCCCGATACCTGTGGCGGCAGGTGGGCAGGCAGCTCGACGGCGGCAAGGTTGGCAGCAATTGCCTGCCGAACAGGCGGCCAGTAGTCTAGAACGCGCATTGACACTCTCCTTTCTCCCCCAGCCCAAGTTTTGATGTATGAGGGATAAAGGAGGGGGGAGGGGATGAGGTTGCAGCTCTAACCCGAGCTGAGCAATCACACAGGCCCTTTCCTCCCAATTGTGAATTGTGGCGGGCAGCCCTCTGGTTGGCGCCGCTCCGGAGTCCCGGAACCCCCATTCTTGGGACCGGGCCCCGGCGACTTGGGATACTTGGGGATGAGGAGGGGGGCAGGCTGCGAAAAGCAGGGCAAATTCGAGTCTTGGGGAGCGTGCGCCATACATGGGCCTGCATCAATCTGCAAAGAACTTGGTCTATTGTTTCACATCGTTCATACTGGCTCCCCGACTCGACGGCTGTTAGGGTCTGGGCCTTATTTTTCCCAGTGTTTATCCCAACAAGAGGAATAGGCGGAATGAAAAGGCTAATCAGAAGAAGAGAGAGAGAAAAAAAAAAGGTGTTCGCCGAAGCCGGCCCAAGAAAGAGACAGAAAAGCAAAAACTTCGGATCCGGCTTCCCTCCAGGGCTGGAGGCAGCAGAGAGGATGAAAAATAGATAAGGTTCATTCAACCAAAGCAGGGCGGGGCTGCCTTGAGGCGGAGAGAAGCTGCCTGGCCGACCAGTCCCTGTCGCCTGCGGCGGAAAGGCGGGATGCGGAGGCGAGAGCAGGTCTGGCTCGACTGGGATCTGGGGAATATCTCATTTCACAGCGGTGGCTGTATTCCGGCCCCCAGTAGCCACTTCCTGCGAGCGTCGAACCAAGGCAGCAAGGCCAAGGGGGATAATGGCTTGCCATTAAGCTCCTTACGTGGGTCAGAGGGAATTACGGGGCTTGCGACCCGGCTGTGGCATCCAAGCCATTTGATGATGCGATGCAACGGGGGCTTTGTGGTGCTGGGGGCGGCCCAGAAACACCCCCAGCCAAATTTTCTTCAATAGAGCCCCGGTATTAATTCGAGGCCCGAGGTCCGTGTGTCGGCCAGGGGGGTTCCCACGGTCGTGACACCATGTGCCGGATGGAGAGAATACGATTTTCCGGATAAGGACGACCTCCACCTTTAACCTCCACTACCATCCGCGAAATACAGTTGCAAAGGGAAGGAAAATAAGAAGAAAAAACATGTGAAGCATGAGGAGTATCCCTTCCAGTCGCCACCTTGGCAACACCCGTGTCCCCCCTCCCCCCTCTTTGGCCAATCCGGGCTCGAGGGAATGTCGTCGGGGTAAGCGTTCGATGGAATGGCCTGGTGATTGATCGGAGCCCCCGCCAGCCACGGATCCCGGCCAAGCGGGAATATCGTGGTGGTGCTGCTGCAAAGAGAAAAACAAGGGCACGCCCGCGCGCGCACTTGTCGGACGGCCAGATACGGGCTGGCGACGGCGGATGACCCCAGAAAAGATGGGATGGGTTCGATAGAGAACAGTGCCTTGCTTCTCTGGTGGTTTCAAGGCGCAACGCGCGCATTCGTCGTCCTGTCCATTTGGTGGGCTGCAGCTGCACGCCCCTACCTATTGGCCATGGCCTTTGGTACTCCACATCGTTGACGAGGGGCCATGTCCACAAGCACCCAAAAAAAAAAAAAGAAAAAAAAAAAGAAGTCGTTGATCTACGATAATAGTAAGGTGCTGATATCCAGCCAGCACAGGCCTGGGAGGGAAATAACCTCGGAGAAAAACATAAATCCGAAATAGGAGGCTTGCCTGGCCTGGCCTAGCAAGATGCCAGGGTCCCGATGCCCGGGGGTGGGCGATGATCTTTTGTCAAAAGATTGCTGTCGCCGAGTTTGGACCTCAAGTCCTGCCGGGGTGAGAGAGAACATCCAGACTCGGTTGCATGGAGGCACGGACGAACAAGGTCCAGGGGGGCCCAAAACCACGGGCCCAGCAAGGTCGTCCGTCGCGCACGCGCGCACGTCCCTCCTCCCCGTCAAACCGCCCGCCAAGCATCCCGCTCCAACTCGGACGACCGTTTTGAGGCAAGGGAAAAACATTCGAGATTGCCAACGCGACTAGCTCGTCGTCTTTCGGGCCGTTGAGCGGCTAGGGAGGCTGTCCGCACCCCTGCGTCCACATGCTAATCATTGCTTTTTATTCCCTTTGTGATTTGAAAGAAAAGCACGGCCGACCGCCTCCGGGGCTTTTTTTGCATGTTTCGTAAATCCGAGGGCTTGCGAGAGGGACGACGTATCAAGACGGGATTTTATGGGGCTCCTTGTGTGGTTCGCTGGCCATCACCACACACCATACATCCAGAATACCTTAAGCGAAGGGAATAGAAGGGAAGAGAAGGCCAGCGAAGACCCTTTTCGTTTTGTGATGAATTTTTGCTTCACCGCCATGATGCCCGGGCATGCTTCCGCAGTATCGCGCCGAGTCCCCAAGCTACCGCATCGAGCAGTGCGTAGATCAGTGAACACTGGATGGGTTGGAAAGCGTCTCGGCACCCCCAAGCGATGAATAAGCGGCGAGCGCCTTCCCAGGCGCGTTCAGTGTGATGTGTGGGCCGCCCTGGGAGCTGCAACCAGCACCGGGGAGACGGGCTGTCCAGAAATGCTGTTGCCTACACGCTGATCTTTGCCGTGCAGGACGACTGGTTTACTGCCAATTACCAATGTAACAGGTGGGAACCAGGGCACGCCCCCACACCCACCTCAACGAGCTTCGGTGACCTCCTGCATCCCGCCATCAAACGCCTGCGAGGTAAATCCGACAAAAGCCGTGTGATGGCTGCAACCACCTATCGACCAGCTTCGCTCGCGCGCGGGTCTGCCTGCCCAGATGGGGGAGGGAGCGTAACATCGCTCTGGTGCAAGAAAAAGAAAGCCCGTCCGCTGAGCCGACTGCAAATTAACTGCTTGCACGTTGAATCATCCCCCCATCATGCAGCTTTGGGCGAGTTTTTGGACCGGCCCATGTGCGAGGAGGCAGGATGGCAAGTGGTTGGTCGGAGCAACTACGTTGGTGGAAAACGAAGAAAGAATGTGGGCTAATTCTCCAAACTGTCAAGAAACGGAGACTGTGGCTAGTGTGGTGGTGGTGGCCCGTTCCCCACCACCACCCAGCAGATAGGCTGTATGTCCGGAGAAGACGCGCACAAGTGCCCCAAGTGCCCCCCAAAAGCCAGCCCGACCTGACCGCCGCATTAGCCTGGCGGTTTGCTTTCACACACTCAAAAAAGTCGGGGTTTGGATCTCGAACATTGTGGGACTTGTCTGAAGCGACCTGCAGCAAGGTCGCTCGGTCGCCTCCGTTTATTGACATTCTATCTCGGCACTCGGGTGCACCTGCTGTCGCTTTTGTCGTCGTAGCCTGCCGTTTGTGTCGACTGTTTTTCTTTTCTTTTCTTTTCTTTCCTTCTCTTTATCCTGCACTGTAGGTAGCCACACACCCCCCCTGTCCTGCCTCCTCATATATTTGGGACAAAACAGCAGACCGACATACGGGGGAGGAGGGGATGTCGTCACACTGAATCACAAGGCCGCTGCTTGTTCCCGTCCTCAAGGCGACTCCGAGGTCCTGTACCCTGCGCGAGAGCGAGTTATTTTGGAGGGGGTTTTTCTTCTTTCTTCTTCCTGTTTCCTGTCGAATCGCTGGCGACCGAGGCCCGAATAGGAAGCATCCCCCTCATTGAAACGCAGCGGTCGTGCGTCTCGCGTCCTCCCTACTCCCTCCTCCTCCGCCTTCCCACATGCAAGTCCAGCTCCTGCCGGACTCCAATAGTTTTCCGGATTCCGCAAGTTTCCCGTGCGCGACATCCAATCAGCCCGCGCGAGAGAGAGGGGGGGTGTGCGACTGGGCGAGCTCCCTTTGCCTTGTAGGGCTGTGCGGCTTCTGTTTTGTTTCTCGTTAGTTCCCCATATCTTGATAAGCGCGGGAATTCCACACGCACGCGCAGAGGACCAACACCAGCCATGCAGACATGCGGGACAGCAATTGATGGAAGTATCGGGGTTGCGAGCAGGCTAGATCAAGCCGAATTGAGATAACAATGATTGCATCCTGGCTCTTTTCTTTTGCCCTATTTCCGCTTGGTTCAAACGAGGAGGATGCGCGGTAATGCCGAAACATTTCGCGGGACGTCCAGTGACGCCGCAGGGACGGGCCCAACTGCCATTTGCCTAAAAAAGCCCACTTACCCAACGCCAGTTACACTAAACTTTTGGCCGATCCCCATTTAACCCAGGCTAAACCATAACAATCCTGCCGCATCCACAAGACATGTTCGGCGCCGTGTTTATTCGGCGGCCCAAAACATGGTGTCGGCATGCAAGTCATGCTGGCGGCCGTCATGGTGGAGGGGTGTGCTGTTTCCAGGTCTTTGTGTGGTGGCAGAGCCGCGTCTGGTTTACACACCGCCAACGCAGGAATCCCCATATGCGGTGGAAGCTCTCGAACACAGACACACATGGAAGCTTTGCTTGGAAGCCCTTCTGGCGGTGAAGCTATCAGTTTCAAAGACAAAGTGGCCGGCAAGCAGCAGCAGCAGCGAGGCGGTGCACAAGGCATCATCAGCCTTAATTGTGGATACGTCGTGAGCCTGCAGCTTGCAAAGCTGTGAGGAGAAGCAGCAGCAGCGCCGTCCAGCTCCGGGTGCGCGTATGAGAGGGGGGTGTGTACGTGCGCCGCCAATCCGTCCGGTGGACAAGCCCCTTCAGCCAGCCATCCTTACACACACATTGATTTTCTGAGGGGAGCGCGCACATCAACGGCAAGGCCGCCCCGAGAAGGTGGAACCGTAATGACGGCGGGGGAAAGCTCGATGCAGGGCAATCTAATCTGGCCCTCAAAGTCCGCGTACCCATCCATCTCTACGATACGTTACAGGATAGAGCACGACAGAGATGGGCAAATGCGACCGGGTTGCGGATACACCGCGCCCCAGAGACTTGGTTGACCAGGTGGTAATCGAAATCAGGGCTATCGCGGGACAAATTAACACGGATTCGCAAGGCGAGTCCGAATTGTAAGGGAAGACAGGCATTGTGTTGCACGGCAATTTTTGCTTTCATGCGTGGCGGGGAATTCTCTGTGGTCATAATGTTGATCTTGTTGATCTTGTTGGGGAAGTGAGGGCGGAGACGAACCCCTGCCTGCGCGCGCGTGCGTGTTTGCATCTGTGATGGCAGAGCCAAAGCGAAAGCCAGCACAGCTCCACGACCCCCTGACCGGTCTTACACACACACAACGGCGGCGCGGGCTGCCGGCCGCCAAGACAACTGTCCCGCGTGCTGGGCAGCTCCCCCTCCCCACCCCATTTTCGGGGTCGCCGGACTCGGCGGCTGCGGGCGTGATTGGCTGGGGCCGCGACCTTGTACCTCCTGCTCCGTTCCATAGGGCTGAAGGACCCACATACCCACATGGTCCTTAAAGAATGGGGCAAGGCGGGCGCGAGCTCCAAAGGCCCGGTTCCGAGCGGGAGACAAGGGGACGTGGTAGCGCTAGACCGCTTGCGGCAAGGTCACCACCCACCACCCAGAGCTTGTGTGGGCCCGCCCAGTCCTGCATGGGAAGGTGGGTACGGCTTCCAAGGGGTGCCTGTGGCAGCAGGGCAGCACAGCCGGACTGTAGTTACTATCCACAGATATTGCCTGCCAGTTTCTGGCTATTGCGTCGATATGATTCATAAAGCTGGGGCCGGGTTAAAAAGAGACCAAGTACGGATCGCGAGCCGGCCAGATGCGAGATGGAGATGAGCAAACCCGAGCTTTGCGTCCTTTTTGTCTGCCTGGCCTCCCGCGGTTGTCGACGCGAACGACTTAAATTAGCTGCAGCGCAACGTTGAACTGCAGCATCCCATTTTGCCCAATTAGCATCCGCTCTGTGGGGGTGTGGGGCCGCTGTCGTGCTCCCTGAACCCCGGAGGTGTGACTGTGATACCCGAGACAGGCCCTGGATCTAGAGAAACATATTAAAAACCTGCATCGACATGGACTGGGTTGCATGCGTAGGGACATGATAGTTAAAAGGGCTAATTTCTGCCAGGTCGGCTGTGTCCTTTTTATATATTTGATATTTTTTCGTTATGAGTTCGTTTTTCCGTCAAGGTGCGTTTGTCCATGTATAGCTTGCCAGTGTAATACATCTCCCCTAGTTTACAATTCTACTTCATGCTCGAAAAAAAAAAAAACACAATTCCCATACCAGCGCATATGAGTAAGCGTAAAGCTGCTATGCCCAGCTGGAAAAGGCTTGGGCGAAATGGATGGCTGCCTAGCTCAAGCGGCCGAATGTTCCTGGCGGGAAAACGGTGGGCCCCACCCGAATGGGTTAATACAAGCGACGATGGCACGATGGGTGCCAGTCCCGCGCCTGTGACCCCGCATGCCCGGGGCTGAGGTTGCAATGCTGTTCGTGGAAAGGCGTCTAGCACTTCCACCGTGAAGAAACCCACAAATGTCCATCTGCATCTCTGAAGCAAAAGAACCGTGCTAAATTTGTAAGCTTCCCTGCCCTAAAGCACGAATATCGTTGGCCTGTTCGGACTCCTGAACACACACGATAACGTCACCATGAGAATGAATGTATTTTGTCATTGTTTCTTTTTATGCTCTTCCGGCTAATGACCCCCCCGCCCCTAGGGCGACCTTGAGCATGAGGTCGAGACCCGAGCACACTCGATACTGTCAGGCGAACCTTTTGACGTCGTGGAACTGTGCCGGTTCTCTGCGGCTTTGGGGTCGACGTCAAGCAATATTTCGTCAGGGGGGCTGCGTCGGGTTACGGCGCACACGGGAAAGGAGACCTGCATCGTATGCAGCGCAGCCACACCCACCGTTTGGAGGTGGACCGGGCAGGTACCGCGCTGTTTGTTGTTTTTACAGCGGCAAACAGACCCTGTGCTAGCCTGCCCATGTGGCTCATCACAAGAGAGAAGCAGCCGGCACTAGGCCTCTCCCCCCGGGGAACACAAACGCGGTGCGAGGGGTGGTGGCATCGACGGGTGCAAAGCAAAAACAAAAAAAACAAAAAAAAACAAAAAACAGCATAGGGCAATCACAGGGCGCAACGCACCCAAGGGACCATCACGGAGCGGCCGAGGTTTGGTGCTGCTCGAGGCGGCACGAGGTAGTGCCGGCCTTTCTTGGTGCGTCGGACGGGCATGAGAAGCGCCGAGACGATCAACTGCGGAATGACGCTATTCGGGACGTGATGGGCCACGATAACACCCCCCTACCCAGAGACTGACACTGCCGAGAAGATTGGGCACTGGAACCGGCTCGTTCTTGCCTTCCGCCCCGGAGCCCCACAACTAGGTACTTCTCGAGGAAGCTCGCTGCCAGTAGGTGTGTGTGTGGCACGTAGTATCGTTGCCCGTGCTATCTGGGCTAAACATTTCGTCGTGCAAGGCCGGCAGCAAAAAGCCCAAGTCGGGACCGGATCCGGACGGGCCAGGATCGCAATGCTTGGCGTTGTGGAGAGCCGACAGATAGGCGGGCTAGGGATTTGCGTCTGCCAGCGCGTGGACGGGCAGGTCGTGCCCTTTCTTCAGGCTGCGCCTCGCCCTAATTTCCTGCCATGGGTGCGGCAACCACCCATGACGAGCGAGAGGGGGAAGGGGGCTCCACAAAAAGCGTTGTGCGGACGAGCAAGCGACAAAAAGGGCGCCCAGGTCCCACCGGCCGAACCCCTGCTCCCCGCCCTTTCGCCCTTTGCCATCCCGCTACTTCTTGGTGCGCCTGGCTCCAACACCAGCAAAGAAAGGCGGGCGACTTGTCGGCCAGGGCCCCGGCCACTCCCACGCACGTCCGCACTTGGCTGCTCCCCCCAATCAATGTCGCAAACTGGCCGCATGACCCATGACCCTCTCCTGTGGTTCCCACCTCTTTGCACCTTAGGGCCTGATGCACGAGGCGGCAAGATGCGTGCTGAGTGCGTAATTTCCCGTGCCCTCCCCTTTCTTGTCCTGCAGCCTGTCCTAGCCCAGCAGTAGCGGCGACGACAGCAGCAGCCCTGGGTCTTGGCCGGTCGTGGTGTCGCCGCCAGGCCCAAAGAGGAGCTATGACGAAGGCGGCCTGTCACCATTCGCGTCCCGACAATCGACAACCCACAACCCACAACCCACAACCCACAAACCCAAGCCAACACTCCTGTCCCCCTGCCCGCTCGCGTCGTGCAAATGGCGGTAAAATCGACAAAGGAACAACAAGCTACCTACATCCATACCTCCCTACCTACCGACCTGCCGCCTATGCGCACACCTCCTGCCGCGTCCGATGCACAGGTCCCATCGGCTAGGCATCAACAATATCCAGTCTGCTATACGGCGCGAGCATGCTGGCGCACCGCTTCTCCCGACGCCGACATGTACCCGGCGAGAATACGGGCTGCAACGTCGCAGAGGCCAAAGCCGACGGGAATCGAGCTCGACTGGGCCACGGTCGTTAGTCCGAACGGGCCTATCAGAAGCTCCCTTTTCCCTCCCCTCCCTACTACCCTACCCTACCATCTTCCCACACACCCCGGCTCGCGGAGAGGCGGCGGGGCCTTGCGGTAGATCTGCGGGCACCAGCCTGTCTGAGACGAAACTTGGCATCCTCAGGCCTCGCGATTGTCTGTTTTGACTGCCGTCCAGTCCAGCCACCGGCCTTGCTGTTTTCGTGCTGGCTGTTTGATGCCCGCCAGCGTTCATTTCCCACAACCCTGTGCTGAAGCATCCCGCCCGCAAGTTCGGGCAGGAATATGGCGGCCTTGGTCAAGCGAGATGGTCAAACCCTGAAAGATATGTCTCGATTCGGACGAAGCCGTGCCGGCCTGCTCGCGGACTGGGTGGACTGGGTGGACTCATCTCCACGTCGGATCGACGGATAGAAGGCAGGCACTGCAGGCCAGTCCTTGACCAACAAGGCCCTCGTCCTTCCTCCTGGAATCGGGCTGTCCACCAAGCCAAGTCTCCTTGACCGGACTCTCGCTTATCCTGGCCAATCACGCGGCTTGCCTTCCCGTGGACAGCCCGTCCACCTCTACGCTTGGTAAATGAGGGCCATGTCGGGCTCTGACCCCTCCGGCTCCCGCGCGCGATCCCATCGGGCGTGACCAGTATCTTGGCTCATAGCCTTGTTATGGCGTCGCCGGCGCCTCACTCTAGAGCCGACCGGCCTATCAATCACCCAGCGGGTTTACCAATGCCGCTCCCGAGGCGCTCCTTTTAACGGCCCCCAATCTCTCATCTCGCATTCTACTCCAGGCTCGGGTTTTGGGATCCCACACAGCAAAATCACTTATACCCGTATCCAGCAAGGCGGCCAGCCCAAGCAGAAAAGGGCCGGTTCTGCTGCGTTGGCCCCAGTCGCCGAGGTCCTCATTCTGGATATGGCCCGATCCTGACCTTGAATTTGCGCGCCGCACCCGAGCTGGCGCAGCCAATGAAGCTTCCTCCATGCCCTGCCGACCGGTGATAGGGTCGGTTGTCCGTTGCTGTGCCCCAGCCGCAGTCGCAAGACTTTCTGGAAGCAGACCGTTTCCCGTTGCAAAGGCGCTAGGGATGCTTCACTTCTGTGCATGCCCATTGGCCCTGTAGGGCTGCTGCGATGCAAGCGACTGTGCCGGGTGACCTTGGACGGACGTCTGCGCGTGGCCGGCTGAATACTGGCCTCACCCATGGCACGTCCGCATTCGAGGGCCACGGCACCCGATCTACCCCTCCAATGTTTATTACCTGTCCTGTGTCGCCCCGGGCGCCGATTTTCGCATTCCTCGGTCTGAATGCCGTCTCTGGATACCGACTCACGGTGCTGAGCCTGCCTGCACTCGAGGTGCAGGACTGGGGTAAAGTACCCACCCTGTTGCGGCCGATGGCGATGCCATCTGGTCGCTTAACCTGACCGTTTCTGATCCGTTGGAGGGTTCCATGCGGCCCTCTGGAAGTCCACCGGACATGGATGGGGGATTATTGTCCTGAACCAGAAGCCCATCTTGTGGATAGACCGGCGTCGAGCTGAAAAGACGAACCCCACACGAGAAAGGGTCCCCTGCCCCTCACGCAGTGCCTGACACCCTCACTTCGGCGACCTTGATGGGGCTGGGTGCATCGGTATGGGCTGTTTAGATTTCCTCCCTTGGGATTTCTGCAATGTCGTGCGCCTTTTTTCTCTTTTCTCCCCATGTTGCACCAATCAAAGGGACTGGACGAGAAGCCGGCCACCCACCTTGCGCCGCCCCCGATTATCGTACCCTGCAGGGACTCTCTCGCCTATGGACGCAACCCGACGCCGCGCAGCAAGTCGACCCCTCAAGGAGGCTGAGTCTCCCTTGTCATGGCTGGCCCCATGGTGCTGCGTGTCGGTGCTTCTTACGGGAAGAAAGCAACGAGAGGGCACGCTGCAGAGCAACATTGAATCCCCGCCTGTTTTTTTTTCTTCTGCTTTTCGCCGAAGCTAGACTTATTGTTTCTGCACATCCACCTCGGCCCCTCCCAGTATCGTCGCCCATGCAAAGCTTCGGGGCGATCTGGCGACGGCGCAGATTACCTCCCGACATGTCGCGGATGGGAGAGGGGAGAGACACAATTGCTGCGATTGCTCATGGCTAGCAGCAGTCTGCAGCATGTCAGAATAGGGCGTTGCTGTAGCGCTGCGTGGCGCCGAATACCACAGCATCCTCGCTGCCCGCTCTTCGGCAGGCTGCTGCAAGTGCCTCCAAACGAACAGACCGCTTGATGAAGATTGCCCTATGACCACCACCGATTCTGGCCCCCGACCCATAGATATTGGAGGCCGTTGAGGGCTTATTGGAAGGGAACATGAGTGTGTCCTTGTTTTTTTCCCTTGTAAGAACCCTATTTGAACCCATCGGGCGGGTGTGTGCGTGCATGGGAGGGAGGGCTTATGCGCGCGTGCCCTTGACCGCCCTTACCTCTTCAAGAATCTCATAGGGCTGAAGGCGGCGGGAGGCCCAGATCTGACGGGAAATCGACCAAGGTGTCTGACTGCTCAGCATCTTGGCGTCGAGCAAGAAAACTGGACGAGGCACACACACTGCACGCCCACACTTCACACTCACGCACCCATGGCGAGCACCCGCACCCGCACACGACACGACAAGGAAGCTTGAAAGGTCCAGAGAAGAAGGCATGGCGAAGACCAGACGCCGTATCTGCGTGGCCCCCAGGCCCTGTGTGTGAGCATGAGTGTCTGTTATCACCGCTCGCCCAGGGGGTGGGGTGATGCAGTCAGACGGCTGTTGATGAGCTAGCTGCTGGAGGCCATGACCGACGACACCTTCTGATCCACCTTATCGCCTGTGGTCATGGCCGTGGACGAGGCGACATAGCCGCAATCTGCTCGTGCGCAGCGCGGTGGAGTCCTTTGCCTCTCTTGCTTTGCTTTGCTTGATCTCTTTGCGCATCCGGTGGACCCCTTTGGCCAGTCTTGTCTTGTCGCCTCGTCGTCCCATGTATCTGCCGCCCACCCGGAACATGCATGCTTCCGTCCGTTTGCCATTGGCGTCCGCCTCTCCCCCTGTCCCGTCCTGCCGCGCCGTGGTTCCCTAGAGAAATTGTTTGGTGATGCAGATGTGTGGAAACCGACTAGCAGGTTGGGTCCCGCCTGTGAGCCCAAGGTAGATGCGACATGGACCGGCTGGACGGGCGTCTTTTGAAACCCACACAACACCTGCACACACACACCCCCCCTCGCACTCCTTCTTTGGTCCAGCAAGCCCAGGTCAAAGAGGAGAAGAAGGAACGCCAGAGCAGTAAACGTGCACACCCCCACCAGAACGGCGAAAACAAGGGCGCCCGTGGGGAGAGAAGCTCGCGCTGAGCCGGTGGGACTCGCTCGGGGACCGTCGGCGGATCCTGATGGTCCATTCGGCGGCCTCCCCATCCGTCTTTCAGCGCTCCATCGCCCATCTCCGTGGCGGGCGGCTTTCCTACCCGGCAGGCGGCGCGACGACGAGCTAGAAGGGACTTTTGCCTAAGCAGACAGGGGGATAGCGAGAGGGGGTCCCCGCGCGCGCACAAGGTAGTCGGCAAGATGGAGAACGGGGGCGAGGTGCAGCGAATGCCGCGTTGTCAAAGGTGAACACCTCGCTTCTTGGAGGGATTCCGTGTTTATTCCTCCGTCCGTCCATCCATCATTCATCGAGCGTGCGCGCATAGCCTCATCCTCCTCCTCCTACTTCCCAGCCCACATCTCCCACCCCCAGGGCATACACGCGCGCACTGCTATACCCTCCCGTAAAGCGCTATATCCACACAAAAACTGGCCCAGCCTTGGGAACAGCGACAAGGGTTAGGCTCTGTCTCGTGTCCCACATCACACACCACCTCCCCACACACACACAACACCCCACGCTCTACTCGATACGTTACGAGCAATATGTACGGCAAGGCGCCAGTGTGGGTCCCCGAGGAGGGACTCTAGGCAACCGCATTTCTGCTCTTCCCAGTACCCCGTAAACAGAGAGCCCCCAGCTGTGTAATGCCCGAAAGAAACAACAAGCCAAGCTCCGTCCCGGCCGGGGAGAAGGGAAAAAAAGAAGGAAACAATCGCGTGGTGCCCAGACAGCCGAGGCCAAACCACGCCCGGATCGATCCCCTGTCGACCTGATGGGTGGAGACCAATGTATGCATCTTCACTGGCAGGACGGAACCGACGGGCGACTACATCATCCGAAATCCCATGGATTTTGTCTAGTTTCCAGCTACCTGCGTACATACGGGGCGTACAGACACTTAAAAACGCTGCGGGTGGCTGGGGGACTTCATCTCAAGCTGGTGACGTTTGGCCTTGGCAAGGGGGGGGGGCCGGCCGAGGGAGCAGATACTCGACCGAGGACCACCGCGCCCCCGGAACCCGTCACCAGCAAAGGCCACCTCTAATACGCTTTCCATTCTACCCCTTCCGATGTCGGCTCGCTTTGCCACACGATGTCTATGCCCCTGCGTCAGGGCGGCGAGCCTGGGGGGAACCCAAGCCGCTAGTGTTCTGTTGGTTTGTGCTCTCTCCTTTTCTCGTGGCAGGTATTCAGTCCCCTCGTAGGCCAGGGGGAGGCCACAAAGAGTCGTGCTGGGCCCTGATTCAGTCGAAGCTCTCAACAGCTGAGCAGCAAAAAGACGGTGCTGCCCTCTCGCACGTTGTAGGTCCGTAGCGGCTCGTCAAACTGCATCACCCTGGCCTCGTGCACGAGCCGCTGCCGGTGTTGGGGGACGTTCATGTTGGCCTCGATCTCCATCATGAGGGCCGAGACGGTCCAGTTCAGGTTGACCTCGAACGTCTGGATCTCGTCTTCCGCCACTCCTGGAGAGGAAAAAAGGCTTGGTTAGCATGTCACTCTCACTCGCACACACACACACACACACACACTCTCTCTCTCTCTCTCTCTCTCTCTCTCTCTCTCTCTCTACTACGTACGTA
>NW_008804545.1:479947-566721 GCF_000145635.1 Gaeumannomyces tritici R3-111a-1
GGGGCCCGTCGGTTTGTTAGACGACGCCCCTTCCCCCTTTTGGTTACCTTTTTTTTTTGGGGCCTGGGAAGTTCCTTGTGAGTGGATGACAGCCGCCTCACGGGAAAGAGCCGTAAGGTTCCGAGTCACGGTAATGACGGGATGTAAAAAAGGCTGACAAAGAATCCGTAAAATGCTCCTCCATGCCAGACCGCCTCCCGCCCAGACCTGCGCCTACACGCAGCAGCCATCCCGTCATTTCTCCAATGCAAGACCACCAACCGAACCCCAGATACATTCCACCGTGCGCAATGTCAGCCTCTCTCCATCTGCGAGGGCCGAGGTGCGTGGTGGTGGTGCGTGGTTGCGCGCATGTGCTGTGGAGGGTTTACGGCCTGACTGGCAAAAATAAAGAACGAAAAGGACAAAAACAAAACAAAGGACAAAAAAAAAACGAACAGCACACACAGCATAGGCGCTTCTGTCGCACCCGCCCAAATTTCCGGTGTGCGGTGTCAGTCAAGGTCAACCCATCCAGGCGCTGTGCAGGCTGCTGTCCCCTAGCCTGATCAGCGCACGTCTCATTGCTTCCATGTCGGCGGACACTGCTTCTGGGTGGCAACAGCAGCAGCACAGGTCAATCCCTGGCCCTGCCCTATCAAGTTTCACTTCGACACCACCGGCAGCCACTGGGTTGTGGTTTTGCAAATGGTGTGCATATTCGATGTGGTCCTCGGGGGGTCGCAGCCTGCGCCCGCGGCCCGAATTTGGTTGGCGCTCGACGCTCAACGTGACTTTGCCCCTGGCCTGGCCCGCTCCCACGCTCCCCGTTGATAGGCTTGTCCGTCTCCAGCAGGTATTCCCATGTCGCCTCCCGAGACCAGACCAAGAGACCCCCGAATCCACCAGTCTTTTCGGTCGTCATCGTCAACATGGAGCACCAAAAAAAAAAAAAAAAAAAGGGCCCACCCGGCCGCCTGGGCTGCCCGCCCGCGCGCACGTCGTCCCCATCGTACATGTCTCAACCCCTCTGCAGGGAGCGACGGCGACAGCCTGTCTTTTGGGGCGACACATGGGTCCGATGGCGTGTGACAAGGTCTCGAGATATGTCACCGACATCCATCTGTCCAGACACCCAAACAGACAGAGGCATACGTCAAAACACGGCCTCCATTTTGGGCCTCCGACGCACACCTACGTAGCGCTCCTCCAGTAGTAAACTTGACCGAGCCCCGCGCGGCCGCGCGCAGACCTCGACGCCTGTGGACGTGTTGATATGGCCACCATCCCGGTCCGGCCTGAAGGTCACTGGCTCTACTGTTTTGTTGTTTGTTTTGTTGTTTCCCAATGTAAACATGCGGCGTGACTCGCCCCTCCCAGCCCGGCCACCTGACGTGACCCGGCTTATGTCGGTGGTCTCTTACGACCTGCTGTCTCTTATCCGGGGAAAGTGGAGACAGCCGTGCTTCACCCACCCACCGCCTAGGTCATCGAGCAACATTCCTCTTCTTGAGTGGGAACTGGCATCCGCAGTGGCGTCTTTCCGGTGGTGCTGATTCCATCCGACGCTTCGTATCGGCAAGCGGGGTAAAGGGAGAAGGGCCGGCCGGGGTGATTCTTCTTGTGCGCCTACCTGTCTTGTGGCGTGGCGTTGCCGTACTCCCCCCTGTCACTCAGTAAAGAGCCGAACCGCTGCAGCAAGAGACGGCATGATATCAAGGGCAAAAGGCATGGAAGCCTTTTCTGGTTCTTCTCTTGCTTCTGAGCTGCCCGGTTGGCACGTTTCCCAACAGATGTCGCTGCCTTCCATCATCCTTGGGTGTTGGACACACAAAGGCATGTAGCACGCGCTGTTCGCGTTGACATGTGCACACAGCGCATATCCTCCATGGCACGGCGTGCTGCGAATACTCTGGCGCGCCGCACCGCCAGGCCTTTTATTCTGCGAGTGGTTTTCTTGTTCCACAAGAGTGCCGCCACACAGACACAGCCCTTGTCCTCAGGACCCTGACCTATGGACGCACATTTCCATCCATCCCGCCCCGGGGGGCCATGCAACCAGCCGACGGCGGCGAAGGGCTGGGATATGTGAGGGGGGCCCAGAGGAAGAGATAGGCGTATTTGCGGCACATAGAAAGAAAGATGCATCCTCATCAAGCGAGCCGTCTGCGCCAAGATCGTCCAAGCCCACCACCAGTCGATACGCCCGGAGGGATAGTACATGCAGGACAAGCCACCATTATACATCAGCCCTTTTTTTGCTTTTGCTTTTGTCTTTATTTCCCCGTCCTGTATGTCTGTTTCCGGCTGGCGGGTATGTGGTATCTCTAACCCTCGCCGATATGCTGCATTGTTATATGCCCACCTATTGTTCTGCCGCCCTGCTCTGCACTCTTTGCCGCTGTGGTACCATGCACACCCGTCTGCCTTTACCCATTTCCATGACTTTTTGTCTGTTCACGTTACCTAGCCTGTTTATCTCCCATCCTCTCTTTGGTCGAGATGCCGACGGCCTTACCATCAACCAAAGCCCGAGTGTCACCATGAGGCACCCCTCCTTAGCGCCTCTTTAGCTGCTCTCGTATAGCCACACCCACATTGCTGATGTTAGTTTCCTGGCTTCGAGACACAGGCTCCGAGGAGGCGGGTGGCCCTCTCATTGTCTCTGCCATGGGCCGCCAGCCAGAGGCTTTCCGGGTTACATGATATTCCCGCTGGCGCAACCATGACCCTCGGCTCGCGTGATGACCGGAACGGGAAGCGGCCTCTGTTAGCCTCGAGAAAGAGTAGTAAACGATACCGCTGCGGGACAGCTCACGGAGCCGTCTCTGGGTGACACTGAGACATTGCGTGGCCCTTGTCTCTGTCCAAAGGGGAGCGATCCGGCGGGGTGGGATAGCGCCATCTGCCGGCTCGCTACGCGGCCCACCCACCACATCATTATCGATGTTCAGAGCTCTCAGCTCGAGCGGGGGGCGGGACGAAAAAGAAAGAAAAAAAAGGGAGAAAGAGGCTTGCTTGTGACCTCCATGACCCTTGCGTCGACGGCCACCCGAGGGCCGCCGGCGAAAACAGCACAATCAGCCGGGGCTGTGGGTAGCGGTGGTGGGTTGTATGCAGTCTTGGGATCCTCCCTCGCAGGTGCCGCCCCCGCACGCGGCCGAGGGCAAGCAAGATCGGGAAGCCCAGAAGGGATAGGGCCTCTGCGCCTGGTCGATGTGCCCGCGTCCTGGAAGTTGGAGCCTCGTGCGACGCTTTCAGTAGCGCGTGTGTGTGTCTCTTGCGTTGGCCCCGAAAGAAGGTGTACGCTAAGAACATGAAGCTCGAGAGCTAGTTCGGCAATCAGCCAATGACATGGCCGCACGGTGAGCTACCAAAATAAGAACCTGGCAACCCTTTTTGACTTTTATGTGTGTGTGTGAAGCTTCCCACACTACCGACATGCTGCGCTATCCAAAAAGCCGCACAACGGTCTATTTCGGCAAGGGAGGGCATTGTGTTTTGTAAACATCTGTGCGGGCAGAGAGACGATTTGGCGGTTTTTAGGCCGCGCCACCAAGGTCACCAAACAAGAGGGAGAAAAAGGCTGGACGCAGAACATGAAACTACTAGCTAAGCCAAAAGTGCAGCACCGCTGCATTCACGCTAGCAAGAAGCCTCCCAGAACGTTTCTCTCCCATCGAGTTTCCCTCAGCCACCCCGCTGGCATCGCCGTGCCCGAGAAACCCTGTGTGTGGTGGGGACAGGGGCTCGATTCGTGCCCCCTGAAACTCGATGATAGCCGAAAAGGCCAACTCTGGCCGACGACTTTTCCTTGCTTTTGAGCAACTAGTCTGCTGCGTACTCGTATCACCCAAATCAAAATCAAAAACAAAGCCGAGGAAGACGAAAAGGCCTGCATAGCAAGGTGCAGCTTGCCGGGAAAACAATAAAAAAAGCAAGGCAGCGCGGCCTGGCTGATGCGGTGGGGGGGAAGGCTTCGCGCTAGCTTAAGGCAATATTTGAGGACATATATCACCCACTCGGGGCATTTCTTCCTTTTGGCACCCGAGAAGGGCCTCGAAAACGGGCGTGGAGAAACTCGTGACAACAAACAAGAAAAAAACAATAACAAAACATTGAAAAATTGCCGGGAAGGTCACCCACGGCGGTCTCGCCCACACACTTGTCCACTCCCAAGGCCCGGCGCGCTTTTCCCCGACCTTGTGGGCAAGGCGCAACTCGACGTTGTACCTGGGACAGTGTGGTCATCCCTGTTTCCAGGCTCTTCAGCTCGTATTGTTGTTCTTCTTTGCCTGCTTTGATCAAGTCCTGGGTGGCTCAGGGCAGGCAAATTGATCGGCCCCACCTCCCTCGCCTCGAACTTCTTTTTACCTTCCTTTCCACTCCCTGGCCGCTGCAACGCGGACCCAACCCGACATCCACACTGCGAAGTGCCCAGCCCGTAACCACATCGAGTGTGCCTCTCGATCGGACACAGGCCTGGAGCGAGCACGCGTTCAGTGCTGCTCCACGCCCTGTGCTTCATGTACCTGGGTGGGCCACACACACATCCGGGTGCCACCGGATTTCCTTGGTCATAGGAAAAGCCCATCACGCAACATCTTTCGGTCAGCGTGCAGGCTGCCGCCTATTTTCAATGTCTTGATATCGTCACTAGGACAGAACGAGAAGTGCTTGGCGAGTGGCCGAAAACGCCCGCTCCCAACAGGAATGCATTTAGCCACTATCCACAGACTGTTGGCCAGACCTGCCCAGCTGAGCAGCAGAGGGTGGAGACCCAGGCGTGGACGTACACGGTTGGGTTTCTCAGAGTCCAGGTTGGTCCCTGCCGTATGCGCCAGGGCGGCAAGTTTGGCGGTCTGCCATCTCTCCGCCCTGTTTGGTCCGTCCGAACGGTCAATCTCAGCCAGAGAGTAAGGGAAAGCAGCGCACTTGCCGGCCATTAATCCTTCCTTGTCCCCCTTCCTCAACCCGCCGCCACAGGGGCCAAGCCAACTGTTGCCAGCTCACGGGGGAAAGCGGGCAGGGGCCAGGACTTGATTTGGAGGACTTGGGGATATTATCTTGGGAGCCTCCGCTCGGCCTTTTCTTTTTCCTCCTGTTGGCCGCTTGATCACACAACGGCCCAGCGGCTGGCTGCGTGCATGTTTGCCTGGTCACAGCTGTGTTGCCTCTCGGGTCCCCCCTTTTGTTTTCGCCTTCAGCGGCTAACGGCCCCGGGAGAATCATGTCAACAGCCGTTCCGGTCATATCAGAAGCTGTCGATAATACGCGCGGCGGGCCAGTCGCAACGTCTCTCCCTCCCGCCGTGTGTTCCCCAGATCCCGAGGCACACGGGCAGAGGGCCATTACTTGGAGCCGGAAAGCCCATGGCGAAAGCCTCATAATCTCAAGTGCCAGGGTTGCCCTAACCCGGCCGGGTGTACAGGTTAGACCACGATGGGATACCACGGCGGCCTGGGATGCAACACGCTGTGACAGCACCCAACCCAAGAAAAGAAGCTGCCGGATGTCCGATCGGGGCACCGACCTACCATGTAGCCAGGCGGATCCAGAAACTTTCCATTCTTGGTTCGAGAGAGGGGTCTTCACTGGACAGGCGGCAGGCACATAAAAACGATGGAGGACACCTAGGACCGGGAACAAAGTTACGACTGGTGGCTACGGCACTAACGGGCTGCCCAGGCGCTACCTGGGGCTCCTCTGTCCGTTAATTGTTGCAAGGGAGTCTGCAATGGACCGACGGCATCTCTCCCAGACCGAGAGGAAGTCAAGTCGATGACGTGAGATGCATGCAATACTTGCAAAAAAAAAAAAATCCCTGAAAACAAAGGAACGAGAGGGGAAAACACCGGGAGGGTGAGTGTGGATAGCATGCAGGCTAGCGCATGCCCAGGAAGGTGATACAGGGGAAAGAGGCACGCGGCTTCGCTGGGCACACATGGCCTTGCAGACGAGCCGAGAAGTGATTGCGCAATTCTCTGCAACATAGTAGTATTGATGTGCAGATGTTTCAGCATTGCTGCTTGTTGGGCCATGGGCACGAGGTTACTTCTCGAACCGCTGTGGGGAAGCACGCTATCGAGGACTGACAAATGATGAGTGATGGAGACGTCCACAGCATGGACGAGATATTTCCACATCATTTGTTTGGTGACCATTGAGTATCCGTGTGAGCACATTCTCAGCTGGGATGGCTGGAACGGAGGCGGCCGGAGAGGGGTTGTATCGCTGGCGAGCAGCAAGTGACATCAGGCCATGGGTCGGATGCTGGCATTACAGAGAGTGGACCCGCGGGCAGGTGGCCTGGCCCTTGGGGGGCCTCCTCCTCTAGAAGATGGCATCAAGTTGATATCGGCGGCGCGGTTGCGGTGACCGGTCAGGCTGGGGGTGGATAAGACGTTGGCTTCAGTGGGTGCCATGGGAATTAAACATGCTGCGTTGGCAGTGCATTAGCAGCAAAAAGAAGCAACAACCAAACCCGGCGGAAATGACCCGCACCCAGGCCCCGGGCCTGATTGGCAAACTACCAATTCCAGCGCCATCAGCTGCCGTCTGCGGGCTTTGATTACACCCAAAAGCTTTTTTTTCCCTGGCACCGGGACCAAATGACGGGCCTCTCGGCAGCACGCGACAATTGGCTGACGCGACAGTGACGCGAACCCAAACGCCATCAGCACCCGCCGCGGGGAAGCTGGCCCATCGGGCTCCATCCCTGCCCGCTGCCTTGGCAACAGTCTGGTAAGCCCACCACTCTGTTGTGTCTGTCTTTTGCAGTCTAGTGCTGGCTGCTTGTGTCGCAAAAAGGTTATTCTATTCTGAGCCATTAAGGGCGAATGTGACTGGCTGGCTGGCTGGCTGGCTGGCAGTGGTCGGCTAGAGCGTTCCAACGAAGGATTGGAATCGCCTTTGCCATGCTTATCATCTGGGGCTGTGGGTCGGTTGGAGGGCATGGCCTGCATGGAAATCTTGAAAGAAACTGGCGTGAGGCCGGGTAGGCGCCCCGGCGGCTTCCGGGGTGGGGCCCAGCGCCAAAAACGCACATGAGAGCGCGCTGCCCCAGCAGACCGGTCTGAACACCCATGTTGGCACTGCGCCGGAGATGTATCCTACCGTGTCTCTAGCCTCGGAGAAGAGGCAGTCGATGGCTGGAATGTTTGAGGGAATTTGGCCGCTTCCGGGGCAGCCAAAGGCACAGCAGGCGTCAATCAAACCAACCATCAGGCACAAGTCCCATGCCGCTGGGCCCAGCTGCGCCAATCATGACTTCTAGCGCCCCAATGTGTATTTCGGGACCTTTCGGGATCCGGCCAATCAGCGGGCGCCTGGCGCGGCTGCCAGCTGAATGCGGGCTTGTCAGCCTTCTACCCCTCTGCAGTGGGGAGAGCGGCGCGCTTGGGAAATTTCGCTCTCCCCTGCAACATTGATTGCCAGCCGAGCCGCCTATCGAGCCCAGCCTTGGGTATCACCAGCCAGGCTCTGCCCTGCTGCGTCCGACACACCTCCTGGTTTGGGCCATCACATCGTAGACGAAAGCAGGCTCCACGGCCCTCTAGGAAAGCATTGCAAGCATTGCAAGCGCCGGTGCCAGGGCGGTAATTACAGACCTGCATCGACGAGATTTGTGGCGCTTTCTGTCCAGCTCCCTTTTCACCGTTCGGTCGCCGCCTTACCGCCTGCCCACGCACACTCCCCCCTCCCCCCTCCCCCTGCCTGCCCTACCGTGCAGCCATTAACCACACCCCACCACCCCCAACGACCACCACCAGCCCGGTCCGCCCTGCCGACTAAGCACCCGGCCATGGAGTCCGAGATTAGGACCATCCTCCCCCATGTGGACCCCGTGGTTTCCGAGTACTCGGTAGGGTACCTGACCCACGCCTCGACGGCATGGGCCGGCGATGAGGAGAGCGCCGGCCCGCCGCCGATGGCCGAGGCCGCCTCGGTCGTCACGGAACTGCTGCTCTCAGCCTCGGGCAACCCGGACGCTCGCATGGAGGAGAAGATCCGCTCGCTGGTCGACAAGTGGGTGGACAAGTACGCCGAGGCCAGCGGCTCGCACGAGCACCGCGGGCCCTCGGTCCGCCGCCTGGACCAGACCATCCAGGTCGGCGCCCAGCGCAACATGTCGTCCACCCTGGCCGTCTCACAGGGCGGCGTCGACCTCGAGTCCGCCAACGCCCGCAAGGTCGAGTCCAAGGTCGACCGCAAGAAGCTCGAGAAGGCCGAGCGCAAGATCGCCGCCAAACAGAACAAGAAGACCTTCAAGACGGTCGAGTACGAGTCGTCGCGCCTGCTTAACCAGCCGGACGCCGCCCAGTCGTACGAGGACTTTTACATGGCCGTCAACCCCCTGCAGATGGGTGGTGGCAGCGCCGGCAAGAGCAAGGATATCAAGGTCGACAACACCGACGTCTCCATCGGCGGCCAGCGCATCCTCGCCGACACCACCCTCACCCTGTCCTACGGCCATCGCTATGGCCTTGTCGGTTTCAACGGTGTCGGTAAATCGACTCTGCTCCGCGCTCTCGCCAAGAGAGAAGTTCCTATCCCTACCCACATCTCTATTCTCCACGTTGAGCAAGAAGTAAGTCGAGTAGCAGGCGCCATACTCCTACTGCCGTCTTATGACGGAGGGCAAGCCAACAGTCAGAACATGCTCTAACAAGTGCTCTAGATTACTGGAGACGACACTCCCGCGTTGCAAGCTGTTCTGGATGCCGATGTGTGGCGCAAGGTCTTACTAAAGGAACAAGCCGTGAGTACCTCACTTAGCCCGACTTGTTGATATATGACGCCTGTCTCCTCGTCGAAACTTCTCAACTGCCTACTTTTACGCACCCACGCATCCTACTTACGCACATGACGCCCCCTCACTTAGAAAATCACGGCAAAACTAGCCGAGATAGAGCAGCAGCGGGCCTCCATGGCAGACACCTCGGAAGAGGCAGCCAAACTGGACCGCGAGCGCGAGGCTCAAGACCAGACGCTAGGCGACGTCCAAGGCAAGCTCGCCGAGATGGAGTCGGACAAGGCCGAGTCGAGGGCTGCCAGCATCCTAGCAGGTCTGGGTTTCTCGGCGGAACGGCAACAGTTCGCAACCAAAACCTTCTCGGGAGGTTGGCGTATGCGTCTTGCCTTGGCGCGAGCGCTGTTCTGCGAGCCCGACCTTCTGCTGCTCGACGAGCCGTCAAACATGTTGGACGTTCCGTCCATCACCTTCCTTTCCACCTACCTTCAGAGCTATCCCAGCACCGTCCTGGTCGTGTCTCACGACCGTGCGTTCCTCAACGAGGTGGCAACCGACATCATCCATCAACACTCTCAAAGGCTCGATTACTACCGTGGAGCCAACTTTGACACATTCTACGCCACGCGTGAGGAGCGCCTGAAGACGGCTAAGCGCGAGTACGAGAATCAGATGGCGCAACGCGCGCATCTGCAGGCCTTCATCGACAAGTTCCGCTACAACGCAGCCAAGTCGTCCGAGGCCCAGTCGCGCATCAAGAAGCTGGAGCGTATGCCCGTGCTCGAGCCCCCCGAAGCCGAGTACAGCGTCCACTTCACCTTCCCCGATGTTGAAAAGATGTCGCCGCCCATCATCCAGATGTCGGGCGTCACCTTTGGCTACACGCCAGACAAGATCCTGCTCCGCGATGTCGACCTGGACGTCCAGCTAGACTCGCGTATCGGCATCGTCAGACCCAACGGCGCGGGAAAGACGACGGTGCTGCGCCTGCTCATCGGAAAGCTGACACCCACCACGGGCATAATCTCGCAGAACCCGCGCCTGCGCGTCGGCTTCTTCGCTCAGCACCACGTTGATGCGCTGGACCTGAACGTGTCGGCCGTTACCTTCATGGCCAAGACGTACCCCGGGCGCACCGACGAGGAGTACCGGCGCCAGCTCGGCGCCTTTGGAATCACGGGAACCACGGGCCTGCAGAAGATGGAGTTTCTGTCGGGAGGCCAGAAGTCCCGCGTCGCTTTTGCGTGCCTGGCGCTGCAGAACCCGCACATCCTCGTGCTCGATGAGCCGTCCAACCATCTCGACATCGAGGCCATGGACGCCCTCAGCGACGCCCTCAAGCGCTTCCAGGGCGGCGTGCTCATGGTCAGCCACGACGTCACCATGCTCCAGACCGTCTGCACCAGCCTGTGGGTCTGCGACGGCGGCATCGTCGAGAAGTTCCCCGGCGACGTCCAGCAGTACAAGAAGCGCATCGCCGCCCAGGCCGACGCGGCCGGCGTGGTCAAGGCCCACTGAGCCGGCGGCGGCGGCGGCGGCGGCTATGGGCTATTACACATTTGTTAGTGTGACAGTAGCGATAGTATTGACAAAATGGAAGCCGGTTGCAGGCGATATATCTCCACGAGGTGTATGAACGATTTGGTCGTTAGGCATGAGGTCGCCTCGATTATGCGTTTGTTCAGTGAGGTGATACGTAAAAGCCGAGACACGATGCAATATTTGATCATGTGAGCAACCAGCGAAGATATCGACTACAGCTACTCATCTGCACGGCGGTTCGTACCATACGGAGCTGGAAGCTACAAGATCATAAAACATATCCATGTGTTCCATCCAATGACACACCTGTGTGCTTGTCGGGACATGCTTTGTCGAAAAGGGGATGGAGCAACGACAACACCCTTGAGATGCAAGAGTACGTCAGAATAACATTCGATAATGGAGTCGGATGACACGGCTGTTTCGTACATTTCGTCAAACAGACCAGACCAGCAAGATGCACGCGGCAGCCAACACAGACATCATGTTTTCATTTTCTTTTCCAAATATAGTCCCGCCGTGAACCAGCTGTCACGTTGAGCCATCGGCACTGACCAGGGGCCTGTCACCAACAAACACGACCAAACAACACCGACTTACTCCGGAATCAGAGCCCACCCCGTCTGTTGTCGTGGAGCGCTGTTGCAGACTCGTGCACAGTCACGTACAAGTTGGCAAGAAAGTGGAAGGAATGGGCAAAAAACAAAAGTTCGATGTAGGGAGGAGCAAAAAAAAAAAAAAAAAGCAACAAGGACACAACGTCACACGTTCCAGCAGCGGGTCTCGTCGTCACCAAACAGGACAAGGGGCCACCGCCAAACCGCACCAAACCCGGATTTTTACTTCGTTGTGTCCGAGCTCACCCTGTTTTTTCTTCTTTCCTTTTTCTTTGCAACCTGTTCAGGGGGGGCAATCTACGTGGACGGATCTTGTAGGACGGAAAAGGTGGCTTCGCGTTGGCTCCGCTCGTGTCCTACCGCCGCCCTTCTTGGACACGCCACCCAGTTCTTGCGGGGATCGGTTCAACACAACAGCTTGCGTTGGAAGGGTGGCACAGACACAGGATCCCTTCGACCCTCAGGAGCAGGCGACAGAAGCACATGAGAGAGAGATTGGTCGACGGGCGGGTGGGCGCCCTACTGCCCGGGCAGTGCCACACCTTCAGGGCCAATCACACCCAAGCCTAGGTGGAAATCAAGGCAGACACAGAGAGCAGCCACCCTCCTGTCAAGTGGCCCAAGGCAGAATTCACCCACAGCACATCACTACGAGACATCGATTGATTGGTCAGGACCATGTCAAGAAACTTTGCTTGTACGACTGAGCACGCAGAGAGATAGCGCTCGCTTCAAAGTCGAGACGCTGAGACTACGACATGACAGAAAATAACTATGAAAACAAGACTGAAATGAAACCAAAACCGAATATACCCCTTTGCCTGGGTAGCCGTAGCTAGCAAACCCCACCGAAATGTAAACAGAAGGAAAGTAGGAAAAGAAATCAACTGCCACTGCAGCCTCCCCATTATTTTGTTGTTTTGTTTGGGAGGAACAAACTCTCCTCCCTCCAGTTCACTCAAGATGATAGCGAGCACAATAAAAGCGAATCAACACTTAGGATCGGTTTCGTCAAGGCGCAGCACCCAGTGACTGAGCAACGGTCTTCCAATGGTCTCGCTCAGCCTCGAGCTTGGCAATCTTCTCTTCGAGCTCCTCAAAGCGCATGGCCTTGCGCTCCCGGGACTTGCGAGCAGCCAGTGTGTTTCGCGCACGCTTCATGGCCACAATGTCCGAAGGGTCCTCGACGACGATTGGCGGCAGGGGCTTGTCGCGTCGACGAGAGTTGACACCGGCAACAGAAGAGTGACGGCCAGATGTTGGCGAGTTGCCAGACTTGCGACGAGGTGCAGGTGAGCGCTCCACAGGTTCAACGTCATCAGACCCCGAAGTAGGAGACAGCTGGGTCCGCTGCGGTTGAGGGGCAGGGTTCCGAGCAAGCTGGGTGACCGTCGTGTTGCTGTTGATGTTGTCGCCGGTCTGAGGGAAGAGCGGATACCAGACGTCGGTTGCAGAGTCGATGTCGTTGCCAGAGATGTTGGGAGATACATCGTAGCTGCCGTCGCCGAACTCGGGAGACCCGTGATAGAGAGATGGTGAGGTCAACGCAGTCAGAGCGCTCGAGTTGGGAGCCGACATGAAAGGCTCCTGCAGGAGCAGATCCTGCGGCGAGACCGTGCCCATGTTGCTGACCGAGCTGGAGCTGTTGATGTCGAACACGCCGTGCATGGCCGGAGACGAGAACGCGGACACGCCGCCCTCGAAGGCGGTGAAGTCCTCGAACGAGAGGTCTGGACGCAAGACGTGTGAGCTATGGGACGACGACATGGGTGGGGGAGCGGGGTCGCGCGCGGCGCAACTGGCAGATGCGAGAGTAGGATTGTCCGTACCTTGGGCGTTCATCTTGCCTTGCGTGTGCGTGTTGATATTACCGGTACTCTGGGAGAATAGGGGCACAGGCGGGCGGACAGCACGGAGTTGGTCGGTGTTCAGAGCAACGGTTGACGAGGGGGCCGACGAGTAAAACTGTCCAGGGGTCTGCGCCGAGTGGGTGAACCGATTGGTGTATGCCGTAGGTGATGTGGAATGTCCAGTGGCCTGGATGATCTGTGCTACTCTTTGGTTCTGCACGGAGGGAGAGGCGGCGTGCGGATGGTGACGATGATTGTGAGAGGCACTTCGGGTGGCCACAGAGTGCGAGACAGACCGACTAGGTTGATGAGATCGCTTGGGCGTATCGAACAGCACAAAGTCCTGGCTCGGAAATGCTTGCTGTTGGGGTTGTTGCGCGGATGCTGCCGGCAGGCTGGGTGAACTGGAGGGGAGCCATGGTGACTGTTGTGAATCCGTGGTGAAGACTGGGTAGTCTTGGACGGGAATGGTGACGGTGTTTGAACTGGAGCCGAAGCTGTGACTAGCCGTGGTGAAGTTCAGGTCTTCCTTTACAGGGAGAACTGAGGACTCTGACGAGTGATGAGTGGGGAGTTTGCAAACTGCTGGTGGGAGTAGGGACTGAATTTTGGCGGTTGGTGCGCAAACGCGGGAGCTTTAGGGGAGCGTGTTTACAACATCTTGATGGATGTTGATGGTAGTTTTGTCTGGGCTGATGAGTGCATTTGGGTTGGGGAAGAAAAAAAAGAGGGAGGGGACTGGATGGAGGAGGGGAAGCGCAGCCTTCCACTTTTTGTAATTTTCAGGCAGCAACAGGCCAAACACCAAACCCTCAAAGGGCGTGGAAGGGCGTGTGCCCCGGCTTGCTGACATGAGCAGCCAGCCGCCTGGCTGGGATGTAGAGCGGGGCAATTGCCAGTGACTCATATCCGGGAGTCTGGTCTTGACCTAACAAACCTCGAGTTTTATCCCCACTGTGTGCGGTCGTTCCATTTGTGTGCCTCTGCCTTTGATTCCTCGTCGACAATCGCATTCTTTAACCTTTCGAGCTCCAGTCCTCTTTCTTTTAGTTTTCTAGTAACCGAGGTCAGGCTTGCTGGTATTTTGGGTTCTGTCTCTATCTTTTGGCGGCGTGGCGTGGCTATTGTTTCTGCTGGCGCACCCGATATTTCTTCCCATCATGTTTCCGCCCTCGTGGGCCGGAAGGAAACAAACAGCCAGCCGCACAGTCCATCTGTTAGTGGGGTTCCTGGGCGTCGTGTTTCCACGATCGACCCTCCCACGCGCAGGCCTCAGGCCCACACACAACCTTGAACAGAACTCCGCCCCCTGGAAGCAACGTGCACCCAACCAATCCGATCCTGTCGCAAGTCGCTGCGAGGCAATGGGCCTTGACCAGATGGAGCTAGGCCGCGCCGCCGGGGACGCGACGGTTTGCGCTTCGTTTCAATAGGTCACCGCCGGTCAGCTGGAAAAGGAAGGAATCGGGGCTCGTTCGTGAGGGAAAAGGGCGGCGTCCGACATGGGGAGAAGTTGACAGATGACCAACTGAGGAGCTCCTCCCCGACCAGCAGGCAAGCGCACACAAACTGCTGGGCGGGCTGCATACCAGTCGATGCCTCTCGCAGGCAGCCCCATCGCCAGCGAGCAAGGAAATACGAGGACTTTCGCATTCGCCCGAGCCTTGGCCTTGCCGCCTGTCTGCATAGGGGTGCCCCGTGGACGCCTGGGCTCCATAGGACCAACAATCAAGTCCTATTCCCGGGCGGACAGCACAGTCCTCGATCCTGGGATATTGCACCATGTACGGTTCCAAGCAGGCACGGCACGCAACCCCCACGGTCTGGCCTTTCACAGGGACAGACATACGTAGCATGCGTACGTAGCAGGTAGCAGGCACGAGATTTGGACCTGGCTGCCTGATTCTCGCCTTCATCCTGCCGTCCGCTTCTCACTCTCGGCAGGCTATCTGTCCATCACCCACCCACATCCACACACTGGCCGTGTCGCCTTCCTTCCATCCCGCTCTTCCCCATTTGAATGCGGAGTCCTTCCGCCATCCAAGAAGCTAGCGCGATGTAGAGAATGCGCGCGCTGGAACACAAATGGCGCAAATTTCCCCTCGACGCGACTGAATCGCAACAATCAATTGGTCAATTGGAAACGACCGTCCTCGAACCCCGGACGGGGTCGACATTGTGAGTCACTCTTTCGTGGAGGCTGGTTGCTTGCAGCGGACCCTGGCAGTCTGGCTGGGGTCCATCCCGCTATACTGGCACGGACGCAGGAGCAAACCCACTGTTGTTTCTTGAGGATGGAAAATTATGGGTGACACGGATGGAGAACCCGAACTCTGGCATTGAACAGAGTTTCTGCAGGCCACTGCATGTGGATGCGACGAATAGAGAGTGGGGACTTGGGTAAGATGGACGGGTCAGACGGAGAGAAGAACCGCCGGCTCGATGTCCTCTCTCTCTCTCCGCTGCAATATATCCCATGCTACTGAGTCTTGCCCAACTCGCGAGCAGGCCAATAAACACCAACGCGCCGCCGACGGACAGACGGTCTGCATATAAACGGGGTAGCAAGAGGCAGGCTGTGTCGTGTTTCTCACAGAGCACCTGCGGGTGAGGAACAGCGCCCTCTGTCGCTCCTTCGTCCGGCGACACTCCGTCCCCGACCAGCACGCTGAAGGCGCCAACTAATCCACACCCAAGCAAGGCCCCCCGGTTGCTCTCGGCAAAGACCGGGTCACGGAACCAGCTCCTCCACGGCCCCGTCCCGGGATTTTCTCTCCACACCCACCCTTCCGCGCGTCCAGCTACCGAGTTCCTGCTTCTGAGCGGGTGTCGCGTGCCCCGTCGCCGTCGTGTGGATCCTACCCGAGCCTCATGCTGACGAGGAAGGGCTGTTCCAGCATACCTCCTCGCGTCCGCTCTTCTGCACGATCCCGATTCCATTTCATCGCCGCAGCCGTGTGACGCCCGGTGCCCCCTTGGGCGTCTGCCTGCTTACCCGCCTCGGTGAATGCGCCGATAATTTGGTCCCTGCCAGGTCTTGTCGTTTTTGTCGTCCCAAATGGTAGACTGGGACAAGCGGACCATGACCCCGAGCTCGGACAGGGGTTTAAAGTCAGTGCGGTCGATTTGGGCGCTGGAGGGTAACTGATGGACTCACGCCTGCCACTATCTACTATGGACACTATTATTTTCCTGTCTCTACCATTTCCAACGTGTTCTTCATTTACAGTGACCCTTGTTCGTCCCTCTTGTTATTAAAAGACCCATTTCCAATATACCCAAGGTGAGCGCCTAGCTGACAAGGAAAACTGACATCACAATCCTAATTTAATGGACGATGCAGAATATTCGCGCGTGACATCACATTATGAACGTACCCAAGAAAACGGGGATGCCTCGAACAAGGAAAAGGACAACAAAGAAAAATGGCGCTAGATCAACCCCTGAAAAGCAGCGGTTGCATCAGCAAGTGCCGTCGATTGGCAATTGCACCTCGGTAGCGGGAGCGTGCTGCTTTCCCGGGTCCTGCAAAGGCGGCTCGGCCGTAGCCCTAGGAGCACTGGTTTTGACCAAGTACTCCTTCAGAATCTCGTCCTTGCGGCTGACGGCAGGCCATTCCCTGTTGCCGGCCCCCACGGCCGCCTCGGCCTCGGCGAGCCACTGCTGCCAAGGCGGCGTCGTGGGTGCGGCGCCGCCGCGCTCGGCCCAGCCCGTGACCCCGGTCTCGCGGATGGCGTACCAGAGCGTGCGGGTGAAGCTGGGGACGCCCTCGCGCTGGTCGTACTTTGATAGGTGGTCGTCGTCGAGGAGGCTGCCGTGGGCGTCGCTCGCGTCGTCGGGCGTGGCCCACTTCCAGTCGTAGCGGCCCAGGTCCCAAAAGTCGCTGGGCGGCAGCATGCTCAGGGCCCAGTAGAGGGCGTTGAGGATGATGTACGAGGCGCCGACGAAGAGCTGCATGTTCCAGGAGCAGTTGCCGAGCAGCACGGTGCTGAACATGAGCATCACGGTGCCGAGGCCCATGAGCAGGCGGTAGACGCGGCTGTCCTTGATGCGGTAGTCGCACTCGGCCGTCGAGAAGAGCTCGCGCCCGACCTCCTCGCTGCACCGGACCAGGATGAAGGCGCCCTCGCGCGTGCGGATCACGACGTCGCCCTCGGGCACCCGGTTGGTGTGCGTCCGCTTCATGAGCACGGGCCGCCACCAGCTGGCCCAGCCGACGATGCTCGACTGCAGGCCGATCATGCTCACGGCCAGCATGGCCGGCCCGTCGGTCCAGTACCAGGCCATGACGAGCAGCGCCACCGTCACGAGCATGGAGAAGATGCCGAGGACGTGGATGGGGCTCCAGAGCTTTGCGGGGATCGCGGGACGCTCGCGGAGCGTCGCCAGGGTGGGGTTCGCGATGAAGTCGGTCATCTTGTCCTTGGCCGTCGGCCGTCGGCGCAGCTGGTGGTGGTGCGGGGGCCCCGCCCCGCCCTTCTCCGGATCCACGTCCGCGTCGGTAGACTCCTTGAAGGTGACGGAGCGGCCCGTGGACCGCGCGGCGGAGGGCCCGGGGCCGACCGCCGTGGCGCTGCTGTCCTCGGCTTCCAGTGAGGGGGGGCGCCGGCCCAGCATCCCGTGGCCCGCCGCGCCGCCCTGGGACGTGCCCGTGTTCTTCCTGCCGAGGCGAAAAAGCCGGCGGACGTAGTCCATGGCCGAGGGGGAGCCGTGGGACGGGGACCTTTTGACGACAATGTCGCCGGCGGCGTTGGCCTCGTCCTTGTGCTTGATGTTTATGACGCGGAACTCGAACGGCTTGATGTCGTCAAGCTTGATGATGATGTTTGCGAAGAAGGCGACCGAGTCGAGCGCGACGCCGCTCTTGACGCCCGTGACCTTGGCCGCGGTCGACGGCATGCGGTGGGGCCGGACGGGCTTGAGCAGGGCCTGGGGCGCCGGCAGGATGCGGGGCAGTAGGCAGAGGGCCGACGAGGTGATGGTCTGCGAGTGCTCCGCCATGGACGACTCGCCGATGACGGCGAGCAGCGTGATGATGTCCAGGCGCCACTCCGAGTTCTCTACGCGGTCGTTTGGCAGCGATGGGAACCACCTCCCCACGCCCGCGATGCGGGCCGACTCATCACGGGCCATGGCTGTTGATCAGGTCTTGCAGACCAGGAGACAATCAAGCAACAGGGGGTTACTGCACCTTGACTGCGCTAAAATAAGATGCTAGAACGCTTGAATGCGGTTGACCAGCAGCCCCGACAGGCGTTGGCTTGCAGCGGGATAAAAATGAAGCGGGGATAAGAGCATAAACCTGGAGACTGTTGGGTATGATATAGAGGCAAGGAGATGAATAAATCTTGAGCCAAGAGGACGGCGGCGAGTCTAGGGGTCTCCCTCCTCCACAAACAGGCAGACAGGGTGGTATTTTAACTGGGTCTGGCGTCGTACGCTTGGTGAGGCTGCGCTGGTCTTGGCGTTTTCTGAGTGTCGGTTATTGCCGCTTGTGGCACCTATCGTGTTCCTTGATTGACGTTCCGCCGGTGAGTGCAACCGGTCGTTGGACGGGCACTGCCCAGGCCACTTCGTGTGGCGGTCGACGCCAGGGGGGCTCATCTGCCGCGACAAGGCTCTCGCTAGAGGAATAGTGCCACTGCCATGGCGTGCCGCCGCTGGGGCCGGCTCTCAGATGTCAACATTCGGGCAATTGGGGCTGAGTGAGGCTGTTGGGATGCAAAGGACATTTGACGTCGGATGCCATTGGCTTGCCGAGATCTTCGCTTTGACTGTGGTGGGGAAGAAGTCTTTTTTCACAGGGACAAAATAATCGAGAAAAAGAGCGGCAAAGGAGGATAAATTGTAGGAGAAATGGAAGAAAACAATCACAAAAAAGAGGGGAGTAGACAGAATATCAAATACGCAAGGCAATTGAGTCCGTGAAAATCGGGGTCAGTCTTGGCTTCCATTTTAGTGCTGTCACTTGGGCTAGATTAAATCATTAATCGCCTCTCTCACCCCTCATCTGAACTATCGTGAGCTCCGAAGCGGCCGCCATGGACAGGGCGCCAATCTACATCCTCGGCGTCGGCAACCTCGGGAAGCTGGTCGCCTATTACCTGCGGAAGCAGTCGCCGACCACGCCCGTGACGCTGCTCTTTCACAGGGACGGCCTGCTGTCTGACTGGGCCGCCGCCGGCCAGGCCATAGAGTGCGCAACCCCCGGCAACGGCGCGGCCGACAGGCGGACTGGCTTTGTCGTCGAGGCCCCGAGCCACCGCGCGCCTGCCCCCGGGGCGCCGGCGCCGCTACCGCCCATAAAGAACCTCGTCGTGGCCACAAAGACGTACATGACCGCCGCGGCCCTGCGGCCGCTGGAGCACAGGCTAGGGCGCGACTCCAACGTCCTGCTTCTGCAGAATGGAATGGGTACGCGCTATAGAGGGCTTTCCATGACAGCGTCCCCATCATCGTCATCATAGCGTCGGCTACACGGCTACCTGGTCTGACAATCAGTCATCCGAGGGAAAAAAAGGCACCGCAGAGGAGCTCTCGGCGACGCTCTTTACAGACCGCGCGTCGCGCCCGGCCTACTGGGCGGGCATTAGCAGCGCCGGCGTCTACGGGACGGGGCCCTTCTCCATCGTGCACGCCGGCCGCGGGCCCCTGACGATCGGCAGGGTCCTTGTGGATGACAACGACGACGAAAGCGACAGTGGCGAGCAGCAGCAGCAGCAGCAGCAGCAGCGCCACGACGCCCCCGGGACCATGATCCAGCGCCTGCTCGAGGCACGCGACCTCGAGGCAGCCCTGGCCACCCCGCAGCGGCTCCGGGCGGCGCAGCTGCGCAAGCTGATGGCCAACGCCACCATCAACCCGCTCACGGCCGTCTTCGGCTGCCGCAACCGCGACGTCTTCGCCACGCCCGCCCGGCTGGAGCTGCTGCGGCTGCTGGTGGCCGAGACGGGGCCCGTGGTCCGGGCTCTGCTCGGCGGCGGCGGCGGCCCCGACGACAACAACCACGACGGCGAGTTCTCCGACGAGCGCCTGCTGGCCGCCGCCCTGCTCGTCGCCGAGCGCACGGGCGGCAACGTCAGCTCCATGCTGCAGGACGCGCGCGCGGGGCGCGAGACCGAGGTCGACTACATCAACGGCTACGTCGCCTCCCGCGCCGCCGCCCTCGGCCTGCCCGCGCCCCGCAACGCGGCCCTCGTCGCCATGGTGAAGCGGCGCGAGACGGCGACCGAGGATGAGGTTATAGAGCGCTTTACCCGCGCAGGCCTCGCGAGCGCATCGTAGCTTTCCTACCTACCTACCTACCTACCCATATAGTTACGGAAAGGAATTGAAAAAACGAAGGGAAAGCGTGGGAGAAAAAAAAAGTCGAAAGCACTGTAATACACTATGCGGGCACTGTACCCCTAATGACCCTGGTCGGTGGCCGACTTCAACGTTTTCTACCCTTATAGATGGTAGTCAGCCGCTTGAGTGCTATCCCGACGGACCTGAACAATACCCGTCCGATCTCGTTGTTATAGAACTTGCATATGTCGATGTGATCTCCTGCTAGGATCTGGTTGTCCGCACCCTCGAGGAAAGCATCAGCCTGGCTCACAACCTGCGTGGATAGAAGCACCGGTTAGTAGGGGCTGGCGCGCGTTTAATAGCGGTATCCAATAGTGGGCAGTCTGATTTGACTGACCATCCCGCCTAGCCCATTGGTGGCATGTTCCTCGAAGAAGTTGACAACGGAAACGTTGAGGGACTCAAGAACGACTTGAAATTCGGTCGTGACGTGGATGAGGCTCTCGCTATTAGACTTGATATCTTTAATCATCACGGGGCTTGGTGGCGGTGGCCTTGCTGTTAACATTGCCAAGGGGCCTGGGTCTGGCCTGCCCTGCAGGATGGCATGCAGAATACGCTTAGCGAATATCTCCCCAGCACCTGGGTCGCCCAGATGGTGGGGTGTGGCAAAGAAGATCTGGGGGAATACCAATCCAGCTGATTAGCCGCGTTCTTTTTTTTCCGCAGGGAGTCCTCGTTTAGGTAAGTCGATGGTAGGTATTAGCTGAGCTACTTACGATGCCACAGGTTGCGTCGGCAAGGTACGTATACTCTGGGTCGAGATGGGCCAAGATCAAAGCCTGTATTCACGTGTCAGCGCAGATAGCAGCCTCATGCCAAGGCCGTTGCAAGCTTACCTGCTTGATGCTAGTTTGCACGTTAGCAGGAGCTAAGCACCGGCACAAGTAACAATGGGGACATACATTACGCCGCCCAGGCTATGGCCCACAAAGATGATGGGTGTTTGTTTTTCGTAGTCGAACCCGCTTGGGCGTTTCTGCCCGAGTTCCTGAAGGAGCATCTGGGCACGCTCTTCGGTGCCGGCACGCGAGGTTGTGCCTGTGATGGTGCCGTTGTAATTGTAGCACAGGACGCGGGCATCGGGCATGTACTTTGGCAGCAGGTCGCGAGGCCATACGGTCCCGTCTTCGGCAGTCCACGTCTTGATCCCGTCCACGTCTCCATAGTCTCGCATGGAGTTGAGGCCATGGACCAGAACGACACTGCCACGCGGCACCGTGTGTAACGGCGTTAGCCAGGGCTGTTTATTTGCTGTCAGTGTCTGGCTAATGCACTCACTCAACATCCGGGAGCTCTGTTCCGTGGTTCCCGATGACAGGATAGAGTGTTGCTAGTGTCCTTCCGTTTGTTAGGTGTGAAGGGGCTGTGGCGAACGTTTGGTCGATCTGTAGGGCGGCCAAAATAGTATCCTGGTCCTGCTGGAGCTTGGCAATGATCGTATCGATATCCTCGGTCTCGAGCGGTCATGTCAAGGCGCGCATATCTATGTGTCTCATTATTTGACCCCCACGACCCGTATTCAGCTCTTCTACTAGCTCTGTACAAACACGATCGAGTAGCGAATGGGTGCCTGCGAAACCTTTACACAGATTTTGAACGGTTTCGAGTCCAAGGCCACGCGAACCTCGTAAAATCTGCTTCTTCGCCCTCCGAGTCCTCGCCAGTTGTTTTATTGACACCTTCATTCTCGGGTCGAACGTACCAGCCTTGATGCTCGAGCCGATGTAGATGTGCTTGATACGCCCCGGATTTGGTTAGTTCCTGCAGGAACTCATCTTCTTCAACCGGGAGTTCATCGTATTGTCTAGGCACGCCATAAAAATCCACGACGGCGTCAGGGATGTGATCAACCTGCGGCATGTCCACGGCTTCGAGCACCTCTCCATCGAAATCTGGCATTTCGGCATCCTCGGTAGACACAGTATCTGCTGCTGACTCCCGGGCGGATTTAGTGGAGGGCACTTCATCGCTGTCCCCGGCATCGACCGAAACACTGTTTGCGTGATCTTGTGTCTCTTGGCTGTGATCGTCGGATAGAAAGGCTAGGCGGATGGTTAACAGCATCAAAGCCTGTAGATGTGTTGCGATATGTCGCGCCATCGTCTTGGTATTATCAGCAGTTAGCGTGAGCCCGGGTACGTCGAGGGAATCGTCTGACGCGTCCGAGCCCTGGTCGGTTTCCCTCTCTAGCTTGGGATGCTTTTTAGCAAAACTTGTCCTGCTGCTTTTGTTGCCGGCCTTGTTGACAAGTTGCTCCTTGCGGCGCTTGGGCGGGGGCTCTGTTTCCTCGACCTTAAAGCAGCAGAAGAGACATTCGTCCCACGGCCTCGGCCGTTCTACTTTGCTTTGTCTGGCGATCGCTTGAAGCTGCGACTCGGGGAACACGTCTCCGTGAGCTTGCACCAGATGGCCGTGTAAAGCTTCTGGACCTGTGTGTATCTCAGGGCTGTCGTCACACAACGCGCAAATCCAACCGGACGTTGGGAATGCTCTCTGATGCCAGCGCCGGTTGTGCTCTTTCATGTGAGAGAGCCACAGTGCAAAGCTCGGGAAAGCCGGATGGCCATCGGAACACGCGTCAGAAATGCACGTGTAGGGCTTGAGATCCTCATCGACATGTCGCCTGCTCCGGCCCTACCGCGTTAGTTACCGCAAAGAAATTTTAGAACGATTCAGGAGGGATTATAAGACGCACCTCCAGTCGCTGTCGTTCATGTCTTGTTTCCCAATGATTTTGCCGCACCATTCACAAGTGAAGAAGTTGTCGTCTCTTCGAGATGGTCGCCGCGGGTAGTTTCCGTGGCCGACTTGGACCGACGAAGTTCCCTGGCGTCGTTCCGTCGGAACCTGGAAGTTGTTGGTTCTGTGTAGGGTCAACCTCAGCTGCTGGCCGTTGATAGTTGAGAGATCTGATTGAGAGGCGGCAGAAGATATCCTGGCGATGTTTGTATAGCCTGAAGTCTTGGGTAACATTTCTTGACTCGTACCGCTGGCTAATTGTCCAGGTGAATATCGGCCTGGGTCACCTTGGCGTTCTTCATCGATCGTAGGCATGAAACCAATGGGTTTTCCGGGGCGCCGTGACTGCAGCTTATCGTCACGGTACTTCCTAAACAGCATTGCGGCGTATCGGTCCACCATGGTCTTTCCCAGGTATTGCTGGAGCGATTGATGGGCGTTCGGGTAGAGTTGTTGGACCACGGCTTGCGAGACGGCGGCGAAGGGCCCGAGGTCAAGACTTGCAGCAAACCTCTGTATTTTGACATCTATCCCGCCATGGGATAATTTGCGGATCGTGACGCCGAGCCTGTTCAGCCGGGTAAGGGCGGCATCGATGGCAGACAAAGCCTCGTCTCTTCGAACATCATCTTCGGCTTGTGATAGGCCGTTTGCCCCACTGGCTTCGCTGGCCCGCATGACTGGGAGCTGGTTAGTCATGCGATCTAAAGGGATCGGGGCCGTGGGTAAACAACCTGATAATAGCACTGACACTGGTGAAGACTGCGCCGCAGAATACCCAAGAGGCGAGCAACGAGATCCTGTATATCGGCATGATTTCGGAGTCTTGTGTCGAGAGACTGGCTCCTGCGGGCAAAGACACCCAAATGGGCCGCCCATATTGCAAATCTTTGCTGGTATTCTGCGACGAGGTTGGCCACAGAGAGAGAGGACGTCTGCGCTCTGAGATTTGCAGATTGGGTATCGAACAGAGCTTCACACTCGCAAGCGAGATCATACAACACATCGCCGTCGTCGTCCGTTGTGTTCATCGTGCGCCGTAGCAGATTTCAGGCTTTAATGTTGCGACTCGAAGTCTTTCATCAGCCTTCGGCGTAGGAACCTATAGAGACGGGTCAAAGGAGCAACCACGCGGGGTCGGCGAGGAGGTTCAACGTCCAGAACGAACAGTCAGGCTTTCAACCATTGCAGCCCAGAGAGGAATCCTGCGTGGCGCAAGCACGTGGTTTACCCCGCATTCGCCGCGGGCATGATTGAGCCAGGCGCTCAGTTCTCCGATCTCATCGTCGTTCCGCGTTCGTTCCGCAATTCTCGACAGCATTGCCATTGGAATCACCACTTCCCTGACTGTTCAGGTTCCAGAGGCAATGCCGTACCTTATTGAATGCAATGAATGGCGTCTCCTGCAGACCCTGGGGCCGTTGATCAACCAGAGAAAGTCGCGATTCAACGTCCACCTGCTCAACAGCCTCGATTCGAGGCCTGAAACCCACGGCACTCGCCTCCCAAACCTCACAGCCGAACGCTTTGAGGTGGAGGTGCGGCTCATCTTTCTTCTACCAAAGGACTGCTTCCGTGCCCTGTCCACGACCGAGTTCGACGAGTGTGAAAAGAGGCTAAAAGGCGTATGCGAGCTCCTGGACCGGATTGTGCACCCGCGACATGGAGACAGCCAGATCCATGCCGCGGAGAACAAAGCCGGCTACTCACGCCTCCGCTCGCTTATCCGGTTGCTGGAGCATTCCGAATCTGACGAGACGATCGACTTGACAAGCGGCTCACGGCCAACATTGTTCAAGCCACCTGACGACCCGGCTGACCTGGAGGTAAGCCTGGCATTGGTCGCTGACTACAACAACTCGCTTGCTCGGCTCTTTACATCTCTGGCTCGGGAAGGTAGGGTTCGTCCCATATCGAAGAAGATTCGGAGAAAGACTTGGAAGGACCCAAGGCTACGCCGCCGAGCAACCTCCGCGCTCGGGGCAATCTTCGAACGCCTCGGATGCGGGATGGGCCACGAAGTGATGTTGAACGTCTCGGAAGACGCCGACGACGGCGCGGCCGTTCCCAGCTTGGACCTCAGGCTGTCTTCTTGTACGGACTCGACCCCCTGCCTGGACGCCCAATGGCTACAAGTGCGGTGTGGCTCTATCGATTCGTACGTTCCCCTGGGATCCCCCAGAAACCAAACATCGACAAGAGGCTGACTCGGTTTTAGGAACTGGAACGCCTCTGTCGCAGAAATTCAAAACATATGTCTCGACCTCGGGAATCGTATCGGCCGGGGCGAAGCATTAATCCTACTCCTCGAAAAGTATGGGCTCTTCGGCGCGTGGACCCCCCTACAACTAGCACAGCCCTTCTCGGCGCCGCCAAAAGAGAACCTCGACAAGCTCATCTCAAGCGGTGCTTTCAAACGACTAGACCTCCTCACCTTGACGAGGGGATCTCTTCCGATAAGATATAGCATACGGGAAAAGAGGGCGTTGGCAGTCCGTCTCGGTTATTGCCTGATGGATTTCTTTGACGCCGACCTAAGTTCCAAAAGTATCTACTTCCTCAGTTCCACGAAGGCTTCTTGTTCCCGGACCCGGAGTGAGACGCTCTACTTGTCGTTCGCCTCCGGCCTGCCAGCCACAACCGAGTCCCACGTCTTTCGGATTGGGCATCCGACCCTCTTGTCGTTTGCCAAGCTCCTACTGGAGATCGACTTTGGCCAAAGCATCGACCTCAACATCAGCTCTGATGACGACAAGGCCAACCGAGTAATATGGGCCGAGCTGTGCAACGTGGTCGACCAGCTCGAGGAGGAGCGCAATGACAGTTACCTTCAAGCTGTCAGGGGTTGCCTGATGGCACATATTCAGATTTCGAGAGCCTTGAGAATGGGTAGCGCCGACGAAAGGGATGCGGAGCTCACCATCCGAAAGGAACTTTATAGAGAAGTTGTCGAGAGGCTCGAAACTGCGCTCGCTGAATCCACCCCTCGCGCCGGTAACAAACGCCAGCGGTCCAAGTCCCCGGAACCGACACCTCGAACGAAGTCCCGTTTCGGCATTAGAGACGAGCGGCAAGAGCCTTCCATCGATGCGTCTGATGTTCGTGCAAACGCTCTGTCATGGCAGGCTCCTATCCGGCCAAATCCCGCCTGGGGGGGCAGGCCAGCGTCCAAGCGACCGCGGATGCCCAACACCCCGGAAACCGAGAGCACAAGACCAAGTCGGCTTGGTCTATCCAGCAGCAGTCTATTACTGGAGTCCACCGAATCCAACCCACGGTGGCAACCAGAGCGAGAAGCGTTATTCCACAGTGCTATCGTTCCCAAGATGTGGCTGAGCGAACTCATGAAAATCAGCCGGCAGGTGGAGAGCAAGCGACGTAAGTGCCGAATTGCGGCCCCGGTTCGAGTTGCCATCCTGGACACGGGGCTCGATTGGGACTTCCCCGTCTTCAGGGAAAGGAGTGGACTACTCAAAAGCGTCACGGACGTGAAGGATTTTGTGACACCGAGCACACAGACCGTGACAGACGTCTTCGGCCACGGCACCTTCATGGCGAGACTCATCATGGAGTGTGCCCCGGGTGTGGAAATCCTAGTGGCTCGTATCGCAGAAAACACAAACGAGCTCAAAAACAGTCAAGCAAACATCAAGGAGGTGAGAGAAGCACCGGCCACAACGCCCTCAACGCATAAAACTTACACAATGGTTGAATAGGCAATCCTCTGGGCCGGGCAGGCCGGCAAAGCAGACATCATCTCCATGTCCTTCGGCTTCCCAAACGACGACCAAGGGATACGCGAGGCCATCGAGACGGTGCAGAAGGGGCGCGACGAAAACATCATATTCCTCGCCAGCGCCGGAAACTCCTCTGCAGAGGACGAGAGCTTCCCAGCCCGCCATCCTTCCGTCATATCCGTCTACGCGACGAACTGCCACGGGGTCTTTTTGCAGTCAAACTCGGCGAGCACGAGCAATGGCGCCGCTGTGCTCGGCACATACGGCGACGACATCCCGGCCGCCATCCGCGAGGAGTTCAGGACCACCTACCCGAAGGTTTGCGAACCTGGGTCGTCAGTCGCCACTGCCATAATGGCGGGGATCAGCGCCACCATGCTTGCGTATGCCTCCGTTCTGCCTTCGCTAGTCCCGCTTCAGGAGGTGACGGTTCTCCAGCGCCTGTGGACAACCAAGGGCATGGAGGCGGTGCTGTATCGGCTAGCGCCAGAGGATCGCGACCGCCCGCGGCTCAGGGCCGTCAAGCCGATGTGGTTCTGGAAGAATAGGCCAGATGATCACATGCGGTACTGCGCTATTTGCGATGTGTTGTCGGACATCGACAGGAGGTTCCCGAGGCTGAGGGGGACGGGTTGAGAGGGGACCGACGACGGGACTTATCTCTTTACTAGCGAGGGCTTCCGTGCGCAAGCTGTTACGTTGGCGGCCAGAAGTGCCAGGGATGGTCCGCGAACGGCGTTGAGCGTAGCGTCGTCACTAGTCTATAGCAGAGGCATCTCTCCCGCTGAGACGCAGCTTATCGACGCCGAAGAATCGACCACAACGGCAGTCACTGTTCCCTGACCGTCCGCAAGATAATGGCATGACGGAGTTTCATGACGTCTTCAGACAGGGTGCCAGCTGATGTGTTGCGCGCTGACTGGCTACAGCAACTCGCTGCCAATAACGCCCAGAGAGCTGCTTCTGCCTTGACTGATGGGGGTCAAGGGAGGCTGAATCCCTAACTTGGACATCCCCGCATGCCCAAACATCCACGCTTGCACACCCGACGGCTACGCCTCCTCCGCTCCCCACACAATGACAAGCAAGACCTGGTTCCTCCCTCCCGACTTCACCTTCCTCCCCGACGGGCAAATCGCCCTGGGCAATGTCATCCCCGACCCCAGGCGGCCGACCGCCACACTCGCCTCCCTCGCCTCTCACCCAACCATCGTGCTGCCCACAGCCCAGTCCATCGCCGAGAAGAACCGCAGCTTCACGGTCGAGAAGAGCCGGTCCTTTGGGCCCAAGCTCTTGGCGTTGTTCCTTGACTTTGCCGGCGCCAACGGCAAGACCGACCTGTCGCGGCACAAGAGCCAGTCTTTTTGGCGCCGCGGACCACGAGGTGCTGCGGGCGCGCAACGGTAGCTTCTCCCCTCCGAGGCGTTGGAGGCGATCGTGTGTCTCTACGGCGTGAAGAAGCACATCCGCAGCGGGGCGGTTCGGCCCGCGGCACGTATACGTCATCTCCGGGTTGCGCTTGGCGCGGCAGAGCTTCATGGCTACGGACGAGCAGGAGAAGAAGACGAAGGTCGACGTCGGGGGTTTCGGGGCCTGTACCTGCTGGCACTATGCCCTTCCAACTGGAGGGCAATTTCTCGAGGAGTAGGATAGGAGACTGGACGGCTACGAGGCGGCGCTGGGGATCGTGTTTGTGTATCGGTTGCACGTGATTCGGCCGAGGGAAGCAGGTGCGGAGGCGGAGCTATTTTCGGACCGGACGATCTTCTTCAGCGGCGGGGCTGAAGCTGAGGAGGGGGAGGTGATGGAGGCCGTCCAGGTGGATGGGGCGGTACTTCGGGAGAACCTGGACCTGGAGCCAGATGGTTACGAGGAAAATGAGTCTTATGTCGTGCTCAGATCTGCGTCTTGATCAACACCGCGATACAAAGCCCGGCCGTGCGGAGCCAGGCATCGGCGAGACCTTGATCTACGATAATATCACGGTTGGCCAGGCGCGCATTATAACGGGCAACGTCGAGAATTGGCGTAGGACAGCTGGACGAAAACTACGATTGCTGATAACAAATTTGGGCAAGATGAGGATAATGACAGGCAATCAGGGCGGCGATGCAGCAAGAGGTTTCAACGCCCAGTGCGCCGCATGGATCGCCACAACACGGGGGAATTTCCTCTTGATTCCCTGAATGGCGTGGCTGGCGGCCCTATCGGAGAGGCAATCATGCATCCACACCACCCTCACCCACTCACATATCGCCATTGATATACATTGCAACCCGAGGGGCTGTGCTGGCCGTAAGGGTGTGACTCAACCCTGCCGCCGGGAGAGGTTGGGGCCAATGGTATTCCTTTGTTGCACAAGCCTGCATGCCTCATTGCAGCCTGACCCATCCTCAGCCGCCATGTGCGCGCGCCCGGCTTTAAAGGCCACGGCGCACACCTGTCGGGAAACCCCCGAGCTAGCGCTTGCTCGGGCTAGCCACAAATCGAGGTGGAAAAAAAAGTCTTGTTGCTTGTCCGATTCGCCCCTGAAAGTCCCTCTCATCGAGGCCCAAGGTGGCTGCCCACCCTGACCTCTCGATCTAGGGATGCGGCGTTTTTGGGGCCACGTCCAGAATCCCCGCCGTCTTGCCAACTCCAAAACGCCCTAACCCCTCTAACAATATCAGGCTATCAAAAACTGTGGATTTATCAGAAGCCCGCCCTCGCTTCATAGCCCCTTATTGTGCTCCCAAACATGTATACAAACATGAAAAAAGGTCCAAAGAAACAGAAAGAGAAATATTACTTGTCCTGATTTAGACAGCGTTTAGACTGTACTGCTTTGCTATCCAGTCCTTGTCGTGTTGGTCTTGTCGAGGAGGACTTCGTATGTTTCCAAAATCCAGTCCAAGAACTCGTCCCATAGCTTGTTCCACTCATTGTAGACCTTGGTATGCTCGATCTCGTCAAGGCACGCATGTTCCAAGCTCCACTCGATCAGCTGGCGCCATCCGTGGAGCGTGAAGTCGTCCCTGCCTACGAAAACCTGGTAAAAGTCATGGGATAATGACGATCTGGCGGGAGCTTGTTAGACATTGAAATGACGCCAAAGCCAGCTGAAATAAGAAAGTAGCGTACCTAAACAGCGTTCCGTTGTCGCTGTTGACCGTGCAGTGCACATTGTTCGCCAAAAGGTTGTACATGGCATGGCCGCCGATTCTAGGCGTGAGGCCCAGGATCTCGTTGGAGATGGGGCAGACCTCGAGGCAAATGTTTTGCTCCTTCATCTTTTCCATTATGTATGGATGTCTGGAAAGCGAGAAGCCGTGGCCGATCCGCTTCGAGCCGAGCAGGAGCGCGTCCACGACGTTGCCGTCCGTATCGGTCCCCATCTCGAGCGTCTCTCCGCAGTGGAACAAAAACGGTATTTCCACGCGCTCCTTTTTGCAACTAGCCTGGAATTCGAGCAGGTTCTGCACATGGTCCCTCAAGGGCCTTCCGGCGCTCTCTTGACCGACGAGATCGAAGCCTGTACAATGAAGCATTTACCCGGTCAGTGGCGGCTTCTGTGAAGGGTCAAAGGCTCGAGTGTCCGGGCTCGCGGAAACCTACCAGCAATCATGTGGCCAGTTTTTTCCGAGAGCTTGAGTCCCAAGCACTCGACCAGAGAGTCCTTGATCAGATTGTCGGGGAAAGATCTTGGGGTGCAGTAAATAACCTTGATTCCTTGGAAAAATGGAGCGTCTGACCTCCTCCCCCAATTCTCGAGGAAACTATTGCATTCATCTGCAATGATCTTCATGATCTCGTAGTTGTCGTATAGCTGCTTGCCGTCCGTTGACCAGACCTGATTCGTATGCATAAAGTTGGGTCGGATCTCGGCGTACTGGATGTTGTCGTCAACGAAGTCCTGCAGACACTGCTGGGTGTACTTCCGATAGGCAGTCTCGTAGTTGAACAGGCCCTTCATCATCCTGGTGCGCCCATTAAACTTGGCCCAGGCTCTGTAGGGGCGGCAAACAGGAGCAAGGTTAGCGTTTTCGTGTGGAAGCAATATTCGTTCTGGCCACCACTTGGACTTACCCTTCAGCCGTTTGATGAACGCCGTGCGCCTCCTCCGCGTTGTAGACCAGCTTCCCCTCGAGCCACGCATCCAAATCCCGCCCCGGGAACTTGTGTGGGAACTCATCGCGAAAGTCTTTGTAACTCATCCACCGTATCTTGTCGGCTGGCTCCTCGCTCTGATCGAACCTTTCCTTGTCGAACAAGTTCACCAGAACCGGGGGCTTTGGCGGGTTCCCAATGAACTTCCTAGTCCAGGCCCGCTTAAGCCCTTTGCGAGGGCCTCCGGAACGGCCGCCGAGCTCTCCCCTGATGGTGAATTGTATTTCACACTCTTCAAGGTCACCTGTGTTCATCAGGGCCGTATTGCTTCCGATATCCATCTTCTCCTGGTCCTTTGCCAAGTTCAACAGAAACGTTGCCTCGAGGCACGAGTTGAAGTGCACGTGTAGGTGCGCGCCCTTTGGCATCTTGCGGGCCACGCGGAAGATGTCGGTTTTCTTTACGAGGTCCAGGTTGGTGAGATGGTGGTCGCTGGGGTGCCGCTTGTGCGGCTGATTTTGGTAGCCTTTCCTGGGCGGAGCGCGCTCGAAAAGCTCCTTGTCCTTTTGGCGCAGCAGCTGCAAGATTGCGTTCGCGTCGCGCTCCTTTTGGCCAGCCTTGGTGAAGCAGGCAAAGTCAAAGGCGAGCACCTGCTCTATCTTCGTTATGTTCTTGCGATCATTCTCGTACTGCTCCAGGGTCTCGATGTCGAGTTGCTGCCTCGGCGGCACGGCGCCACTGCGCTCCTTGACGGCGTGCTCGAGGGCGGGAAGCGTGCTCCAGTTGGTGGAGCTGATGGAGGGGGAACTCATGGCGTCCCCTTTGCGGTTGGACGCGGGGTGCGCCGGCAGGTCTGTATCTATGTCCATGCTGTCATGGCCCATGTCGCTGCTCTCGTCTTTGAAGCAGCGGTTCCCCATCGGCGCTGGTTGCTGGGACCGATCCTCGGGCTCTGTTGTCTTTTTGCGCCGCTTCAAAGTAGCCCGGGTGATGCGGCGACTGGGACTGGCGCTCATTTGTAGTCGGGTGCGAAGCCTTGACCCCTTAGGCAGTCATCTGACAGCTGCGCAGTCACACAAGCAGCCCGGGTGTCGCGCGCTTCCTCTGTCGATACAGCGTGACAGGGTCGGCAGACATCAAACTGCGACCGCGTGAATGGAGCTCTTGCGATGAGGGGATGCTCAAATTGCCATCAGACCCCGGCCAAGGGAATGTGAGGTGGGCGCAGCAGTGCCTTGCGGGCACCACAGTTTGCGACAAATTGATGGGGCTAGGCTTGCGACGGGGAATGACGAGAGACCCCGCAAAGTCGGCTGTACAGTGCCTGAGATGGAATCAGCGGGGCGGGTCTTGATTATCGATTTCAAGCATGGGTGGGTGATGGAGGCTGCGAGGTGACACCCAGGCTGATTCGCTCGCTGCTTTGCCGCTTCAGTTGTCGAATGCCTAACAAGGCTCAATCTCCGACTCCACTAAGCACAGCGAATACAATCAATACCCTACACCATGGAATATAGGGCCACCCACATAGCTCCCTCTAGTCATTCCAACGGACCTCCGCTACACGTGCTGGCGGACACAAGCTCTCTAGTGTAACCCACCGTCTGGGGAGCAGCAAAAGCTTCTGACCATCGACCGGTGCATCGCCCCCGGCACAGTCTGCCAAAGCACAGATGTTCCCAGGAGATCGGTCCGGCGAGTGGTGAGTCGAATAGGTAGCTATCTCCGTGAGTTAGCTCCGATCGACTAACTAGGAAATACACCGTCGTTCATCAGGCACATTTCCAGGGCTGTGTCTCTCTGTGCGACTCGGTTCTATGCTATCAGATGCCGATGGGATGGTTGCAAATCTTTGGATCGCCCTGAGGACACTGATGCAGCGGGCCTTGAAGATATGCCTCGCGTCAATAACTTCCCGGATAGGAGATCATCGGGGCCCTGCCCATCTTCTACTTTTGCATTGTAGACTCTTATCAGTCCATCGATTTTGTCAAGCTAGCACCAGAGGTCGTCGATTGCGCCACAGTGGACTACACTTTGCCGGGTTATATTGCAAGATAGATGCTGCGGGTATGGGGAAAGTTCTAGTAAGCAGGCATATATCTACCTACCCAAGTAGCCATGGTAGAGAAAAGCCCAGAAGCCGAGAATCAAGAACAAAAGCCACGAGCTAAAGTATATAGTTTTCCCACCGGAACTAGGGAAGACGAGACATGCTATTAGATGGAGGGGGTTCTAAGGGTGTATAGTGTGCACCAAAAAAGAATGTCGTCTATTCGCTTTCATTGTATTGTCGAGAAGGAGCGAGCGGGTATAAATGCTGCCACAGTCAGGATTACTGATGGCATTGAGTGCCTGAATATCTACTTATGTCTCAGAAAGGCCCGGAGCGTGGGTGACAGCATGTATCGGCTGGAGGTGGTGGGCATCTAGGTACGGTACTGCAAGGAAGAGGCTGCATGGTTTGGGTAGGGCTGATGGGTTCTTTGGGACGACCCCTGGTGACGTGGGCTCAGTTCGACCGCTCATGGCAGGGGTATGTGGGAATTTGTGGGGCAACCCACGTATCGGTGGGGACCAGAGTCAACGCAGCGGGCGGTCGCGACAGCTACGGCCGGAGACGCGGCAGCGACTGGCATTTCGCGAACAAATTTCCGGGCAGCTTGAAATCGCGACAACTTGGGGGCTGCCACCGACATGCACAGCAACCACAGTCGCATCAGAACACCATGCGCGTCGTCAAGCCTTCATGGCTGAGCCATAGCGGTAGGTGGCCTTCCCGCGTCCTCTCTGCCCAATGCGACCGTGGGCTCGCGCTTCCATTGACACTGACACTTTGTTTGGGCTTTCCGCAGGCGAGCAGAAGGACTTCGAAGTCTACAGCGTCCACGTTTCCCCAGATGGCTCAAGGCTTGCGACGGCCGGCGGTGGTAAGAGCTAGACATCCGAATACCTATGACGGGTGAATGCCGGCAAGGTCGAGTGGCTGACCATGGATACGTCTCTGCAGATGGCCACGTCCGCGTTTGGTCGACCGAATCGATATACAACTCGAACGACGAAACCTACAGGAAACCTCGACAGCTCTGCCACATGAGCCATCACCTCGGGACCATCCACTCCGTGCGATTCTCTCCCAATGGCCGATATCTTGCCTCGGGCGCCGACGACAAAATCATCTGCATCTACCATCTCGACAGCAACCCTCCTTCGCACACTGCCACGTTCGGTATGCATATGCCCCCGGGCTCACTATGAAGATCCCCGCCGCGCGCCTTCGTCCCTCACTGCTAATCTTGCTTTGTGTCACACAGGCACCAACGAGCCGCCGCCCATCGAAAACTGGAAGACGTACAGGCGCCTGGTCGGGCACGAGAACGATGTCCAGGACATCGCCTGGTCTTACGACTCGTCTATTCTGGCGTCAGTTGGTCTTGACTCCAAAGTTGTGGTGTGGTCCGGGCATACCTTTGAGAAGCTCAAGACGCTGGCAGTCCACCAGAGTCACGTCAAGGGCATCACGTTCGACCCGGCCAATAAGTTCTTTGCAACTGCAAGCGACGACAGGACCATTCGAATATTCCGCTTCACCCCGCCGGCGCCCAACGCTACCCAACACGATATGGTGAACAATTTTGTGCTTGAAACAACCATCAACACGCCCTTCAAGAACTCGCCTCTTACCACATACTTCAGGCGTTGCTCCTGGTCGCCCGATGGGAATCATATCGCCGCGGCCAACGCCGTGAACGGTCCCGTTAGTTCTGTCGCCATCATCGAGCGCTCTAGCTGGGACTCGGAGATCAACCTGATTGGCCACGAGGGCCCTACCGAGGTCTGCCAGTTCTCGCCCCGACTGTTCCATACGAAGGACCCAGCTCAGGCGAACGGGAACGCCAGCAGCCGCAGCAGCCACCTTGTCACAGTCATCGCATCGGCAGGTCAGGACAAGACGCTTAGCATATGGAACACCAATACCTCGAGACCAGTTGTCATCGTACAGGATGTGGCTGCCAAGTCCATATCGGATCTTTCTTGGGCTCCCGACGGCCAGACTATTTTTGTTTCGAGTCTTGACGGCAGCATCATTGCAGTCAAGTTTTCCGAAGGTGAACTTGGCTGGGTTGCCACGGCTGAGGAGAATGACAAGGCGCTGCAGAAATATGGCATCTCGAGGAAGGGCATGGGGACGGCCGAGGATGTCGAAGGACTGAACTTGGAGAACCATAGCAAGGCGGGCGAGCTCCGTGGTGCGGAATCGCGCATGGGGGCGCTCATGGGCGATGAAGTGGCCGCAGCGGCGTCAAAGACTCCTGGTACTACATCCACAAACGGCGTCAAGGCGACATCAACCGCAAGCTCGAACTCGACCGCAGCTGGGAAAGCTGCAGATGGCGAGACCAATGGCGACTCCGACGCAGCGAAAAAGGCCGACCCAAAAGATCCTGCAGACGAGAGCGAAGACCAGAAGGCAGAGCGGATAGCAGCCCTCAAGTCTCGGGTTACAATCACGAAAGAAGGCAAAAAGAGGGTTGCCCCTCTCCTTGTGTCTTCGTCTGGAACCGGTCAGTCCTCTCTGCCACAGTCCCATCTTGTTGGGACCGGATCGACCAAGGCGGCGCGAGACGATACTCCGCAGAGCATCCTAGATCTATCCAAGCCATATGATGGCCTCCCTAAGGGAGGGCTTGCGTCGATGCTACTGGGAAACAAGCGGAAGGCGGTAGCTGTGGAGGGAGAGGATGAAGACGAGAGCACCAACAAGCGACCGGCGTCAGGCCCTGTTCCTATCATGATCAACGGGGTTGATGGTCTTGAGCACGCCCAGGTGCAGGATGCGGCTGCAAGAGTGGTTGCCACGCCCGAGTTCTTGCGCCCGGCCGTGCTGAGCTCGTCGATATCCATATCCCAGATCAGGCTGGGCGTCCCCAAGGTCAGGTCACACATTCTCCGGCCCTTGGAGAGGGGCGTGCTGCAAGGAGAGAGCACTCTGGAGGAAGCTTCCAAAGTGCCCGAGAACATCATCCTGGAGGCCAAGAATCCGGAGATGGCAAGGGACCCCTCGCACATCACAGCAAGCAAGCGCGGTAGTGTTCTGTGGCATGACTTCGTGCCTAGGGCCGTCATGTTGGTGACGGGCAACAAGAACTTCTGGGCAGCGGCGTGCGAAGACGGCATAGTCTACGTCTGGTCGCCAGCTGGCCGGCGCTTGGTCAACGCGCTCGTCCTCGAATCCCAGCCCGTCATACTGGAGTGCCGGGAGTACTGGCTACTATGCGTGACGGCGGTGGGGTTGTGTCACGTTTGGAACATCGAAACTTGCTCGTCACCGCATCCACCAGTGTCGCTGGGGCCGGTGCTGGATCTGGCCATTCACTCGCTCAATCCGCATGCGGCTGTTCCAGGCCCGAGCGTGTCAGCCGCCCACCTTAACTCGGAAGGGCGGATCGTGATCACGTTGAGCAACGGCGACGGTTTCTTCTACTCGCCCAACCTGTACGCGTGGCAGCGCCTGTCAGAAACGTGGTGGGCCGTTGGCAGCCAGTACTGGAACAGCAATGACAGCTCCGTCAGCGCCCTGCAGACCACAGCTGTCGGCCCTGCGACGGCGGCCGCGCCATCGTGCACGTCGACTGGCGAAGGTGGCGTGTCGGTCTCGGCGGGCGTTATCCCGTTCCTGGAGCGGCACACGACCAACGAGTTTCTACTCCGCGGGCGGGCCTACACGCTGCAGCGTCTCATCAAGACGCTGCTCAGTCGCGAGGGATTCGAAGGGTTTGAAAGCAGCGTCAGCATTGCACATCTGGAGAACCGGATTGCGGGTGCGCTGCAGCTCGGGTCCCGGGACGAGTTCCGGCTGTATCTGTTCATGTACGCCAAACGCCTTGGAGCCGAGGGCCTGCGGCCCAAGGTCGAAGAGCTTCTCAACTCGCTTCTTGGCGGCGTGCTCCAGAACAAAGACGACGGCACGAGCACAAAAGCGGGCCCGGCCACCGACAATGGTTGGTGGCTGGACAAGGGAGATCAACTGTGCGGGTGGGACCGCAGGGAGCTCCTCAAGGGTGTGGTCATGATTCTGGGTAAGTGGTCGATCTGGATCCGAGCTTCTGATCTTATCCCTGCACATGTCTTGCACGCCCGGCACTTCTTTGCTGACAACATATCTTTCTCTTCTCTAGGCAAATTCCGGGAACTGCAGCGCTTGACGGTGCAGTATGCTCGCGTGCTCGGTCTCACTACGGACGACGACGATGACGACCACGAAAACGATGTCGATCCCATGGCCATCGAGGCTTGAGCACATAGCTTTTGCAGCCGTTGACGCGGCTTTTTTTCTTTTGCTCCTCGAGTGAGAGCTGACGGCTCAGTGGCGCCCTTTGCGCATCATTCATCAAATCATGTCAAGTTGTTTGGCGTTTGCGGTTCTCTGGGAGGATTTTACTGGACAACAGGGATATTTCTAACTTTTCCTTTTGCACCAAAGGCGACACCCGTGGTTGTGCCTTTGCATTGCGTGCGTGGAAAGACTGTGTATGTGTAGATACCTCGTGTTTTTTTTCCACACCCTGTTTCGGCGGCCTCATTTTCTTGATTTTCTTTTTTCGCCGATTTTCTGGCGATGGCAAAGTGCCAGGGGAGGCAGACTGTTCCAGAGGTTTCTTGTGTGTATTATTTTGAACGAGCTGTGCTTACTAGTACACGTGGACCATAAGGCGTTGGTGCATATTACGTCATCGCAGCCCAAACGATGCATCGTCAAAAAATGCAATGCTTGCCTAGACAATGTTTGATGTGTGATGTTGCATAATAGCCCATCCCTGTCCTGCGCTTCTCCATATTTCTGTGCCTTCTCCAGTGCATATCCGGGGATTTGTTCTATCGTTCTCTAACCCCTGCCCTGCCCTGGTCTCCCATCTCGTCTTTTCCTCTTCTCATTTCGGGTGCCCCACGGCGCACTGATGGCCAGTTATCTCTGCCCTCTTTTTCCCACAACCCTCGTGATAGTCATCTTCCTGCTTCTGTGCCAACAACAAACGGGTTGGTCTTTTCGTCGCAATCAAACCAATATTTGGCTTTTTTAGGTCACCCACTTGTCAGTGATGCTTCCCGGAAGGGAGCGGGGCGGGCGTCGTTCGTCGTTCTTGGTCTCCCCCTTCCTCCCCTTCTGCTTGGGCTCTTTTTCTTTCCCAGGTGTTCAATTCCTGGTAAGGTTTTTAAAGTGGCTGCATGCCGTGCCAACACAAATGCCGGGGCTTAAATGGTGGCCAACAAGGGCCTGCGCGAGCCTCCATGGATGTCATGTCCCCAATGACCAGGGCAGAGATCAATTTGTCGACTGCAGCTAGCCGCAGGTCATCCGCTCGGCCCCTCTCCCCGGACGGCTTGGTTTGTCTTGCTGGTCCCCGCCCAGACATCAATGATCTTCGTGTCTTTTTATTCAATTATTGACAAAGGCTCGGGCAGAGCGGCGGGGCCGGGCGCAACGTCAACGCCTCGTCGGGCCTGGGAGAGAGAGGGTTCCGTGCTGTGCATGACGCGTGCAGAGTCACCTTTTGGAGTTACCTTGTAGAGGCCGAGGATGGATGCGAGTTCTGGGCGACGGAGAAGCTGGATTGCCGTTCTTGTGCCTTGTTCCCTTCTTCCCGCTGTCCCAAACTTTTAGGCCGCCGGAACCATTCCCCTGTGGACTAGAACCCCTGCGCTGTCTGTCCCCGATACCCTGGAACGCACACGCCGCTTGCCGGGGTTCCACCCCCATTTTTCTGCTCGTTTATAGAATCAGAGGTTCCCGTCACCTCTTTTGGCATGTGCGTCAACGTTCTTTTTTTTTCTCTCCCGCCTTGGGGTTGTTGCGAGTGAGTGTGTGCGGGAATATCCAAGATGGCTACAGCAGATGTAACGATGCCCAAGAGACCGGAGAGGGCGTCGTTCAGGATCAGCTACTGTAAGCAAACCGACCATCCATCTGGGCGCGCATGTTCTTAGTGTGGGAAGGCAGCTGCAACCACCGGCCCAAGGGCGGTGGGCGAGAGAATCCACTGGCTAACCGTTCATTCTCACACGAAAAAGGGGTCTATATTGACCCAAGCAACGCCAGGCTCTACAGCGAAAACCTCGCCCGGATCCTGAACTGGCCGCGCCGCCATGGGAAATACAGGCCCTTCGAGTCGCCCGCCGCCAGGCACATGGCCGCCGCTCCCGGCCACCACTCCCTCGAGCACCAAACGGACCTGATCCCGCTGCAGATCGACGCCGTCGGCGTGCCCATCCCCATCCCCGCAGCAACAACAACAGCGGCAGCGTCATCGAAAAAGCCCAGCAGCAGCGGCAGCTCGGCCGCCGCCGGGCTGGCGGAGCACAAGGCGGTCCGGGACTTTTGCGCCGACACGTGCGCGTCGCTGCAGGACCCGTGCGTCATGAAGCTCGTGTTCCGGCCTCACTCGGCGGCCTCGGGATCTAGGCGGCCGCAGACGCCAGCACCCGCACACGTCCCGCCCCCGCCCTGGACGCACATCAAGATCGAGCGGACCGACGTGCCCATCAGCGACCCGTACTACTACTGCGCCTACTACCTGCCCCCGACGAGCCGGTCCGTGCCCTGGTGCCAGAGGGACGACGAGCTGGAGCAGAGGCCGGGCATGAGGGCGTTCCGGACGCTGACCGAGGTAGGCAGACGGCGGGGGCTTCTCATCCCTGTTTTGGGGAGGAAAAGAAGAAGAGGGACGAAAAAAAGAAAAGCCAGGCTGACTTTGGTGCTTTGTGTGCAGATGGCAGAGAGTTGCCTGGCAACAGGGCCGGATTACGAGCCCAGCTTCTACAAGGGCAAAATCTCGATCCACGACAAGGCGGCGGCGTCTGTGCTGCACGACTTCACCCGCACCGGGCGGCGGACAAAAACTCAAATGGAGGAGATATGCTCCGGTGCGTAAAAAGACCCGGCCAGCATTTGCTGCTCCACCCGCTGCATATTTATACTTCTTGTGTGCCTCATTGTGCTGACTCGTGTCCACCCCCCCGGTCTCCAGGCGACGGCCCCAACGGCATCGAAGTCAGCGAGACGCTGCTGGCGCTGAGCCAGGCCATGCAGAACATCACGGCCCTGTTCTCCAAGAAGCACGACGACCACTTCCGGCCGTCCATAACCTACAAGTTGTCGCGGCGCTTCAACCTCGGCGGCTTCGGCGCCAAGCGCCACCACCTCCGGCGCGAGTTCGAGGAGCACCTGTCCCAGGTCCGACAGAGCATGACGGCGGCCGCGGCCCCCCTGCGCACTGTGGCCATCATGGCGCGCCTGAGCGGGCCGTACGGGAGCTTCTACGGGCTGACGGGCCTGTGCCCCAAGGACTGCACGGCAGCCGAGGAGGGCGCCGTACTCGCCCTCATCTGGGGGTGGTACCGCGGCTGCGACGACGTTCCGGCCTTGATACCCGCCGGCGTCGACCCCGTCGCCGTGGGGCGCGACTCGTTGCGGCGCGCGGCGGCGCACTGGCACGACGCGCACGAGACGGCGCGGGTGCACCTACGCCAGCTGGTGTGCATGTGGGGCGAGCTCGAGGACAAGGTCAGGAGCAGCAGCATGGGCGGCGGCTGGGCGGGCGTGAGGGAGAAGCGGTTCGGGCGGCGGGAGATGACGCCCGAGAGGAATGAGGTGGAGGCCATCTCGGGCCTCGGGACCGGAGCCCTCATGCAGCTGTTGAGGACGCCACCACCACCACCACCGCCCCCGCCACCACAGACCGGAAGCACCAGCGATAGCAGCCGGCGCCGTGGGCGTAATAGACGGCGGCGCGGACGCGTGTTCGGTACCTACAGCCCAAATCCCCACGACGGCGGCTGTGGGCTCGCCGGCATAAAAGAGGACCAGTGGCTGGCCAACGGCGGCACCAAGGCCCGATTTGTGGATGCCACGCCGGGCCGACTCAAGTCGGGCCTCACGCCTGTCCCCCGGTCACAGGCGGCGAGGCGAGTGGGAGGCTGAGTGAGAGTGCGCGCGCAATCTCGCCAACACGCTGGAACCAAGGAGCGATTGATTCGTCCCTTGCTGGAACTCGTGCCGGCACTTGCGAGACGAGACGTTCAACATTGCGTGTGCCACGCAGGTTGAGCAATGGTAAAACATTATACCCATACTAATCTGTTACGAGATGAACAATGAGACACGGCCATACATAGATTACATAGACGATCACGCGTTATTTAATGTCAAATACAACATAACAAAAAAGAAAGCTGAAAGACCTTTTACCAGACCAGCTCCGTGGAAGCGGTGGCGCCGGCGTCGACAGTCAGCACAGATCCCGTGATCCAGCGTGCCTCGTCGCCGGCGAGGAAGCGCACGGCGGTGGCGCAGTCCCAGGCGTTTCCTTCGGTGCGCAGCAGGCTCCGGTTCCGGCGGGACTCGCGCATCTGCGGGCTCATGGTGACGGTGAAGCGCTCGTGGTGCGCAGAGTCGTCGCCGCCGTACGCGACCATGGGCGTGTACAGCATGCCGGGGCAGACGCAGTTGACGCGGATGCCGTGGCGGGCGTGGTGGACGGCCATGGCGCGCGTCATGTTGACGACGGCGCCTTTGCTCGTTGGGTAGAGCAGGTGTGGCGTCCCGCCCCTCAGGCCCGCGACCGAGCCGATGTTGATGATGGACCCAGCGCCGGACCGGGTGCTCGCGGCCTTGTTGTTGCTGCTGTTGGACTGCTGCTGGTCGGCGTCGTTGTTGCGTCGCATGGCGGGTATGGCGTACTTGGCCATCTGCATCATGCTGGACACGTTGAGCTCGAGGCTCCTCGCCCACTCGGCGGGATCGACCTCGGTCGCGTCCCCCTTGACCCCGATGGTGCCCACAATGTTGACGAGGATGTCGAGGCGGCCCAGCTGCCCGACCGTCTCGGCGATGAGCCGCTCGCAATCGGGAGCAACCGTCACGTCACCCGCCAAGGCGAGGGCGTGCGCCCGAGCGTCGCCACCTGCCAGCCCCCGCCCTCCGCCTCGCTGCTGGTGCTCCAGGCGAACCAGCCGGGTCGTCCGCTCGGCGCGGGCGGGCAGGATGTCGACGCAGACGACCGAGGCGCCAGCCTCGGCCAGCAGGACCGCTGTGGCGGCGCCGTTTCCCAGGCCGGCAAATCCCTCTTCGCCCTCGCGGCCGTCGTCAGCACGACTTCCCGCGCCCGTCACCAGTGCCACCCTGCCGGCGAGCGACCTGGTGGGGCGCCCGGGGTACCTTTGGTGCTCGGGGTGGTTGGCGGCGTCGGGCTGCCCAGACATGTGCCTCTCCGACGCGCGAGCACTACGGGCCCGGGCAAGGGACTGCAGTGAGGCGTGCGCCTCCCGACTGTTAGAATTATACGGGAACAGGGCCAATCGCAGGCGCGGGTGGGTGTTCCGGCCCTGTGTGACGGGGAGGGGGTGTGTGCGCAGCAGAAGCGCAGATTCGGGCGTGCAGGCCAAAGGGCGACAGTCCCCATTCGGAAAGATGGCGTGTAAAGGTCGCGCCGGAGCATGACTGATCGACGATGCTGCTGAGCACGTACCTTGCGCGTCGGGCCCGGCTGGGAGCCGAGGTTGGTGTGGCTCGGACCCCTGAAGGCCGCCACGGTCCCGGTCAGCCGAAGCGACCGAGGGGACCGACACAGCGAGGCGGCGAGCATGGTTTAGGGGCCTCGGGTGGGCGCTGGCCTTTTTAAATGTGCGGGGGGTCTGGCTGGCGGCTTCATGTTGTGTCCCGATCAGCCCAGTGATGACGGGCAATAGGTTAGCTCTCTGTGCGTTTGTGATCCTCCTGTGCGTGCCCCGAAATGCACGTCCCATTGGTGTCCGTGTCACTCGAGCCAATCCATCAACAAGCACTAACCTAGGTCCTATAGGCAGTCAGTCCACTTACACAGATCGGCAGTTCCCAAGGACGTCTTTGTCCGGTTCGCTTCGGTCAGACGCTCGCGGGCGCTATCTCTTGACCGCAACATCAAAAGTACCGGGCATAGCATGGGCTTGATTGCTCACAAATTGGAGCAGCAGCACTGGTCAATAAAAGCAGGGCCAGTTCGGCGGTTGCTGTGCGGGGTTCATGCGTGGTGCTGGCGCCGCCGTAGCACCATTGGCATATTGCTTGGAGGTACTCTGTATTGTCGCTGCACCCGCATTGCGGCTGCGATCAAATCCAACATTGATCTGCATGGCCCTCTGCTGCCACTTTGATAGGCGCATCTCCAAGCGGGCGCCTGCCTTTCGCAATCCTGCAGCCCCGTACGTACCTTCCCTTCATTTCGCTCGTGCATGCAGAATGGAGTGCGGAATATCTCGCCAGCGGCTATCGGGCAGGTGCTGACGCGAGTTGCGCATCGGCTTTCCTTCCCTGTCTGGCCTTCCCCAAAAAAATGTCCGGATAGAGAGCGTGTAGTTTCTGGCATTTGCTTTGCGGGTTTCCTGACCTGGCACTTCTTGATTCCACTTTGGGCAAAACGTACGGACCAAACAAGCATCTTGAGTAGCCATCGCTGACAGCCGACTATGGGTGGCCCTACCTGGGCTGGCGCATCCTTTCCTGGGCAGATAGCATGTTTACCCCTCGCCAAAGTCCGATGGGGGAACACGAGAGTGTTTGACCCATCCATCCTATACATCGTAGGTAGGCGTCCAAGAGGGTGACAGAGACAACCCGGTTTGGGCCAGGAGCCGGTACGGCATGGAGGAATCCAAGGGCGTACAAGTAAACGCCAAACTCCCTTCCGCCCCCCACCCTCAGAAACTATCCAAGAGCCTAATAGCGAGAGGTGCCGTTCCGCGAGACTTGAAACCAAGACTGCCACCCTCAGAGGTCTCCTGACATGACTGTCTCCGCCCTGCGGTCTCGTGGGGACCCTGCTACCTGGCCTGCCAGGTCCCTGGCGCCTTTACGGCCGCCCACCTCGACTACCGGCCAGGTTGTCGATAAAAGCCCACGGCAAAAGTCGCTGTCCCGGAGGGAGTTCAAGACGAGACAGCGACGGGGGGACGACGAGCGAGAAAAGGAGGACAGCAGCAGCCCGGACACAGCCGTCGCCGCCGCCGCCACCAGCCCTGCAGGTGGAGCAGCCATGGACTTTTCGCACTTTGGCTTCCCCAGCCGCGAGTGGGAAAGCTTTGTGGCGCACAACCCCGCAGCCACCATCGTGCCTCCCATCCCTAGCTCCATCGAGGAGTTGAAGGCTCAGGCCAATGCCGTCCGGATCGAGCGCGGCCGGGCCCACGTCGCCGACGAGTGCCTCGCCGACAAGTTTACCACTAGGGACCACGCGGTCCCGACGAGAGACGGCAGCGCAATCACCATGCGCGTCTACCGCCCCGCTGGCGTCCCTGAGGACCAGTTGCTGCCCGCGCTCGTGTGGTTCCATGGCGGAGGTTTCCTTTTTGGGAGCTTGGATGGTGGTATGTGTCGACTTTTTTCGTCTTCCGTCGCCTTCTCAGCAAGCCATACCTGCTTCTCGGTTCGAGATAGCTGTCGTGAAGTGTCTGCAAGATCAACAACATCACTAAACACAGAAACCACAGAGACATACGTTTGTGGCCTGCTGTGTCACCGGCTCCAGTGTGCAGTCCTACACATCTGCTATCGGCACACCCCCGAGTTCACGCATCCGACAGCCCACCACGATGCTCACGACGGCTTCGACTTTATCTGCGCACACTCTGTAGACCTCGTTATCGATCGCTCTCGTCTGATTGTTGGAGGCATCTCATCTGGCGGCCAGCTGGCGGCTTCGGTGACGTATCGCGAAATACTTGCGGCCCGGGGCGGTGCGGCTATGGGAGCCAACGGTGTCCAGCCGCAGCAACGCCCGAGGATAAGAGGCCAGGTCCTCAGCATCCCCTGGCTCTGCCACCGCGACGCCTATCCCTATCACTTGTTCCGCGACCGCGGCCGGGCCTCGACGCAGCAGTGCCTTTGGGCTCCCGTCACACCCAAGCCCAGGGCGGATCTGTTCACGGACCTGCTACATGTCGAGGATGTCCATGGCCGCTTGTCCAATATCGCCCAGGCCAGCCAGGATGAGCTTACGGGTACCGTGAGAACTGCTCTCGTGAGTGCCGGCATGGACGTCAAGCGCGACGAGGGGCTCATGTATGCCCTCAAGCTAAAGTCTCTAGGGTAAGTCTTTGTTACTCTCGGCCTTGCTCGATACTGCTTCCGACCGTCTTGGGGAAAAGCGGTGGGTGAGGAGAGCAGTGCTTCGGCGAGCCGAGGATATTCTAAATTTGTAACTTACCACTAACGACACGTACTTTTGTTTCTGCAGAGTTGAGACAAAAGTCCACGTCTTTCCAGGACTTCCCCATGCGTTCTACATGTTTCCGAATCTGCCGTCGAGACCTAGGTATCATGAGGCGGTCGTGGAGTGCGCGAGGTGGGCGTTCGGCGATGAGCCAGGCCAGAAGGAGTGGTATGTCGAGCCACCACCCAGAGAGTTCGCTGGCGATGGCGCCATATAACCAAATTTGATAAGAGAGATTGGGACCCCGACATGTTTCGTATCATGGATGGAAGCGATGGCGGGGAGACTGCACATAATTGCCCTTTTAGAAGAGGTGCGGAGCTGTTTGCCGGCCAGGACCTTTTACGGACCTTTGCCATTCTAACCGAGGCGGAAGGGAGTTATATACATACCTACACATAGATATCAGGGGGGATCAATGGGAAGGAGCATACGCAGGATATACATATATTGGCACTAGGATTCAAGCCAACCGGTCAGACTTTGGGGGCTGTCCTGTTCGCCATTTTTATTCGCGTTCCGTTACGGAGGTTACATTAGAACCTGCGAGGCAGCGGGGCGAAGGATCTCCAGGAACCCGCTGCGGTCGTCCACAATGGAAGTGGCGGGATTGCGCCGTGGCTCTGTTGCGCTTCAGCCATACAAAGGGCGGGTTGAATTCTGCGGTCATGCCATGCAGCCCAGTCCCGTGACGGGACTACGCAGTGTAGCTGACAGTAGGTCAAAGAAACTTGAAAATACCCGACACCGGTTAATGGCGGCCACTGCTGCCTGAGATATATGATTGGCCATGTCCGTCGCTGATATGATCCGAACCACCGTGAGGTGAAGTGGCTGGCAGCAAGTCCGTAGAGTTCGATTGTACGGATTATTTCTCGACGGAAAGGGCTCCCTTATAGCGGCCCGAGGTACCTTGACTATTCTTTCTCTCGCCGAGCCGGGGAGGGAAACACCCCAGACAAGCTGCTCGCTGCCTCGCTTCACCTGAGAACACGCGCGGGGCTTGCAAACCCTGAGCAGGAGAGCAGCTGTAGTTACGTTTTATAGTCGTCGGTATATCGGGAGAAAGGCGGGGAAGAAGGTGAGAAAAGATAGAGTGTGCCTTCAACTTCAAGCGTGAACAGGATATATAAGTTCAGAAGGCTCAAGTACTATGTACATTGGGCATATGAAGGTTTAAATATTCACAAGAAATCCGGCAACGGTTGCTAAGTGGCACCTTGCCTCGCTCTTCACCGACGGCGAATCGACAAACAGATGTTTGATCGACACAACCGCATTTTTACAGACACTGCCAGTACCAGTCATTCTGCTTTGTGCAAGTGTGCGGCGCTGCGCAGACCGTTGGTCCGCCGTAGCCAATGCCACCGCACTGCCCGTACCTCGGGACGGTTGGCCCGCCGCCGCCGCCGGTCGTGGTCGGCCGCGCCGAGGAGCTGGTGGACATCGACGTGGTCATGGGCTTGGAGGTCGTGGTCGCCGACGTCGTGGTCGACGTGACGAGGGTGGTGGAGCCGGTACCGCCACCGCCACCGCCGACGCTCCCCTGAGCCACAAAGACGCCGCGGCCGTTGGTGCCGACGTAGACCTGGCCCGGCACGTTGCCGCTGCCGGCCAGGCGTGCATTCTCCATGCGGCCGAAGCCCTGCGCGGCGCCCTGGATGTCGACCCACGGCCCGGCCCCGGCGTCGGCGCTCGCGTGCAGCCGCCGCTGCCCGCCGGGCCCGCTGCCGAGCGCGTACAGCGTCCAGGAGGAGCCGCCCGCGCCCAGCCCGAGGGCGATGTGCTGCGCGTCGGTGAGCCCCGACGCGACGGGGGCGAAAGTGGCGCCCGAGTCGGCACTGCGGAACACGCCGGCGTCGGTCGAGACGAAGACGGCGCCCGCGACGGCCGGGTGCGCCGTCACGTAGCGGACGCCGGTGGCGGCCGGGGAGAGGGAGCCGGCGGCGCGCGCAAAGGTCGCGCCCGCGTCGGTGGAGACGTACAGCGCGGCGGCGCCGGACGAGGCGACGTAGAAGACGCCGGCCCTGCGCTTGTCGGCCGCCACGGACACGGTGCCGGGGAGGGAGGACGGCAGGCCCGAGACGGCGGCGAAGGCGCCCTGGTTCTGCGAGCGGACGACGGCGCCGTTGGCCGTGGCCCAGAGCACGACGGACGCGTCGGCCGACAGGGCCGCCACGCCGCCGTAGTAGTTGGTGTTGGCGCCCGGGTGCACGCTCCACGAGGCGCCGCCGTCCGAGGAGGCCGCCAGCATCGGCTCGCCCTGGGTCTGGCCCACGCGGACGACGCTGTTGGGCTTGGCGCCCGCGTAGTCGACGCCCGAGGACGTGGCCCACTTGGGCGCCATCCAGGGCCGCGCCGGGCTCTTGAACAGGTCGGCGCTCGTCTTGTACGTAAAGCCGGTGATGTCGCCGATGGCGATCAGGAGCTCGGAGCCGCCAGGGGCCGAGGCGAGCTCTAGGACGGCCGTCTCCTCGATGCCGTCGGCCAGGGACTGGATGGTGATGTTGTGGACCGTGTCCCATTTTGTCAGGTCGTGGCCGCCGAAAACGGTCAGACCGGTGCCCTAGAATATGTTCAGTATCAGTCTCACGTTCTCTTTTCACCTCCTGCTAGAGGAAGAACACAAACTGGGACGGGAACTAAAAAAAGAAAAAGGGGTTGGCCTACATATAGCCAGTGGTCGCTGTCAGTCGGGTTGATCTCGAGCGACTCAATCATCCAGCCCAAGCGCTTCGAATCCTGCGAGAGGTGTCCCGTCTCGATCCAGGGGGCTTTGGAAGTTCTGATGGAGTAGTACTGATGCATCTCTGGATATGCGGCCCACTCCCACAGCCTCGACCATGTCGCGCCCGAATCGGTGGACCTAAAGATCTGGGCGTCCGGCCACCACGAGTTCAGAGAGGCCACCACGAGCGTTCCCGGCTTGAGCATGTCGACGCCGAGGCCGCCGAAGCCGTACGTGAGGTCCGCCCCCGACACGGGCGTGATGTCCTTCCACGTCGACTTGGCGAGATCGTACCGGTACACGGCGCCCTTGGTGCCGTCGAAGGGGCCGGTGCCATCCGCGTAGGTGACGTAGAGCGCCTTCTCAGCGGGCTGGATCTTGGCCTTGTGGGGGAAGTAAGCCTTGGGCTGGCCGGCGACAGGCGCCCAGGTGCTGCCCCCGTCGTTGGTGACGTAGACGGATGCCGTGATGTTGTCGGCGGTGCCGACGAAGATGCGGGACGTGGCGCCGGAGCCGGGCAGGACGGGCGAGGTGGGGTCAAAGGTCACCCAGGTCAGGCCCTGGATATCGCTTTGGTACCCGGTGGTGTCGGCCGGGTTCTGGGCAAAGGTGCCGACGGCGGTGAACGAGGTGACCTTGGAGAAGGTGACGCCGCCGTCGGTGCTCTTCCACAGGCCGTTGCCGCTGCGGGCGCCGAAGAAGAGGATCTTGCCGTTGTTGGGGTCCACGGCGAGGCGCTCGCCCAGGCCGCGCCCCGGCATGTTGCCTCCGACCTTGAAGGGGAGGGTGGAAACGGACCAGGTGGCGCCCTTGTCGGAGCTGCGGACGATGGAGCCATTGTCGGGGTCCCAGCTATTGGTGTAAAGCCCGGTGGCGGCGTAGACCTTGTTGGGGTCTTTAGGGTCAAGCGCAACCGCGTCGACTCCCAATTTGCTCCTGAGTGCTGGTCAGTTGATGCTTTCTACCGAGTGGAAGATGCTTGACAGAGGGTAAAGGCAGGGGCACATACCATCCGGCGTTGGTGGCGAGGCTGTCCGTGACTGCAGTCCACGAATCGTCCGAGTTAAGCTTGTAAAGACCACCGATATCGGTCCGCGCATAGGCCACGCCCTTGGCAGTCGGGTGGAAGACGATTCCGGGGACGAAACCTCCGCCGCCGCCGATCTTGACGTTCTTCCAGGTGAAGGCAGCCTGGATAGGGGCCACCGCTGCGGCGAGCAGTTGCAGAGCAGGGATGATCCTCATGATTGGAGGCTGTTTGAAAGAATGACCAGAAGCTGTCCGGGAGGATGTGGGAGACTGCCGCTGTGGCCGGGACAACAACGCCAAGGCATCGGGGCAGGAGAGGACCCTTGATATAGGCTAGGCACATGGTAAAATTGCATCATCCCGAGCCCGAGAGCTTGGGAACAGCGGCGCGAGCAAGCGGACGACTGCAGGACGGCCGTCTTAGGCTGCAGGCCCGGAAGACAGGCCGGTGCGTGATTCTGCTGCTGGGCCGGGTTTCCGAGGAAGATTGGCAGGGCAGCAGTTAACTGCAGTGCACAGAGACCAGATTCCACGAATAGGAGCCATTGATGGGACAGTCATAAACACAGAGCATGTGTCTACGATGGAGGACAGCATCAGTTGTGGTCGGAAGAAGAGGGGAACGTGGAACGGTCGTTCGGGAGGGAAGCCTCCGCGCTCGCTTGATTCCTTGTGGGCTATCCCTGATTCTTCCTCGAGTGTCGACATGAGCAGATTCCAGGGGTAAAAGGGTGCTGTTCTTTTGGCTGTGCCATCGGGCACATGGCCGTCGCCTTCTAGCAGGGAATTTGACGATGACTAGATACACAGCGTATGCCTTCGTTCATTGGGTAGGTGTTCTGTCTCTGTGTTTTGATCAGGTACAGTAGGTTGAGGTGGTGGTTGCTTTGTATTTTTCGTATTTTTCGGTTTTTTTTTTGTCTCCCCGTTGGCCAGCTCCCTGTCATTCCACACGTGGCCCATGCAGCAACGAAACAGTGGCGGAGCGCAGTTCCAACTACCCCAGCTCACAACAATGCTCAATTGCCGAGAACGTTTTCACAAAAGTGCAGCAAAACACCAAAGAAGCGGGTGGTTCACCGTGCTTGTCAGCCAAAAACACAGACGGCGGCAGCCTAAGAAGTCAAGCATGCACACCAAGCCGGCCAAGCGCCACTCAGGTGGACGCTTGTGGCCTTCCCCGCAGCCTCTCATGCCTCTGTCCCCGCGTCGTGGGGTCACGCGTGGGTCGGTCGGAGGATCAACCGTGGATGTGGAGCCGCTAGGCCACCTGCCCCTTGTCCGTGCAGGATCAAGGCAGGTGGTCAAGCGGGAGGAGGCGGCTTTGGCTTCTCCTGCTCTGTCGTGGTGAGTGACTGAGACATACGACTTGTTCACACTCAATCAGTTGCCTCTTCCCGACTCCAACGTCGCCAGTTTGTTGCAGAGCTGGTTTCTCATCTGGCTATTCAAACAGACTCATTGTGATCAGGCACTGGTGGCCGTCCTGGCAGACCAAAGCGCAGGCGCTCAATTAGCTTTCTCTCCCTTGCTCTTACCTCGGCTCAACACACCATTTCCATCTCCAACACACACCGAAGATCATGTCTTCGCCTAGGTCGACGTCGTCCCTAGACTCCCAAAGTTGGGTTGAGCTTCGGCTCAATGTCCTGGGACATATCGATGCTACCGACAGCGATGTTGTTCCCGATTCTGCCCCCGACCCTGAATCTGACGCTGGCACCTACGCCGGCTCGCTTCCAGCTGCCTTGGAGGCGCCGGCGTCTGCCCAGAGCGACGCCGTCATCGTCTTTCCTCCCAAGACCCCCGACTGGAACAACCTCAAGGTCATCCACCGCAACACCCTCGAGCCTCGCAGCTACTTTTTCCTCTATGGCTCCGAGAAGGACGCTCTGTCTCGGGACACATCCCGCTCCAAGAGCCAGCTACTCTCGGGCAAGAAGTGGAAGTTCAGCCTGTCCAAATCCCCCTACCAGGGTGACATGGACTTCTATCGCGAGTCCTTCGATTCTTCTCGGTGGGCCGAAGTCCACGTTCCGGGAATGTGGAATCTGCAAGGCTTTGGCAAGGGCCCGCAATACACCAACCTCGACTTCCCCTTCCCCGCCGATCCGCCCCACGTACCACTCGACGATAACGAGTGTGGTCGCTATATCACCCACTTTGAAGTCGCCGGGGATCTCAAGGGCCACCAGATGCGCCTGAGGTTCGAGGGTGCCGAGACTGGCTTCACCGTCTACGTCAACGGCCATGATGTTGGCTACTCCCAGGGCTCTCGTAACCCCAGCGAGTTTGATGTGACCAAGTACCTGAAGTTTGGAAAGACCAACATGCTCGCCGTCGAGGTCTACCAGCGCACCAACGGCATCTACCTTGAGGACCAGGACCACTGGTGGCTGGCTGGTATCATGCGTGATGTGTACTTGCACGCCTGGCCACAGCCCGCCCACATCGAAGACTATTACGCCCGCCCCATGCTTGATGGTCTGTACCAGGATGGCGTGCTCCAGGTTGACGTCGACCTCAGTGCCAAAGCAAAGGTGCATCTCAAACTCCTCGACGCTGACGGGAAGGAGGTCGTCAAGGCCAGCCAGACGGCCAAGTCCAAAGCCGTCTTCGAGATGGACATTGATAGGCCTCACAAATGGTCGGCTGAGCGTCCTTATCTCTACACGCTCGTGCTTTCGGTAGACGACCATTATGTGGCGCAGCGGATTGGCTTCCGCAGGACCGAGCTGGTTGACGGTATCTACTGCATCAATGGCCACCCCATCAAATTCAGGGGCGTCAACCGGCACGAGCACCACCCGGACTCTGGCCGCGCCGTCCCCTACGACTGGATGGTCAAGGATCTCTTGCTCATGAAGACTCACAACGTCAACGCTATTCGGACGTCCCATTACATCAACGACCCGCGCATGTACGACGTTGCCGACGAATTGGGCCTCTGGATTCTCAACGAGGCTGACCTGGAGTGTCACGGACTTGGTGTCATCGGTGGCGATGCCGGCAGCTATGCCTCTGACAACCCAGCCTGGGAGGACTCGTACGTCGACCGCGCGCGTCAGATGGTGCAGCGAGACAAGAACCATGCCTCTGTCATAATGTGGTCTTTGGGCAACGAGTCCTTCTTTGGACGGAACCACGTGGCGATGTACAAGTACATCAAGAGCGTCGACAAGTCTCGCCTCGTCCACTACGAGCCCGACGGGTCCGCGTCCACGGTTGACATAGTCAGCCACATGTACACATGGCAGTCCGACGTCATCAAGATGGGCGAGGAAGAGAACTGGACCAAGCCTGTCGTCTTGTGCGAGTACGTCCATGCCATGGGCAACGGCCCAGGCGGCGTGACCGAGTACGTCGAGGCCTTTTACAAGTACCCTCGACTTATGGGTGGCTTCGTGTGGGAATGGGCGAACCACGGGCTGCGGACCAAGAATGCCGATGGCGAGGAGTACATGGGATACGGCGGCGACTTTGGGGACGACCCGCACGACAAGAACTTTGTCCTGGACGGACTGCTCTTTTCCAACCACACCCCAACACCCGGATTCACCAACTACAAGAAGATCATTGAGCCTGTCCAGAGCCTGAGCCTGGATGGCACCAGAGTGACCATCATCAACCGCTATGACACAGTCGACCTCGATCATCTCAAGTGCATCTGGTCCTTTGTGGGTGATGGCGTCCATGTGAAAGGCGGCGAGATCAAGATCCCTCAAGGTCAGTAAGCGGCTGTAGCGCTATGATTCCTTGATGCTGCCCGGGTATGCATATACTAACCAGTCGCAGGCGTCAAACCTCACACCAAGGCGGTCTTGAAGCTCGACAAGCTTCCCGCCCCGCCTGCTGGTGAGGCGTACTTACACCTAGACTTTATGCTACGCGAGGATACCAACTGGGCCAAGGCCGGGCACGTTGTTGCTTTTGGCGAATTCCGCCTGACGCCTCCCCTTAGCTTGGCCCATGTCCATCGGCTCTCGATCCCGACCGAACACTGCCCAACAGTACAGGCGGTGTCAGGGGGCTCCAAGCTTGTGATCACGAGCGCTTGGGGCACCGTATGGGAGTTTGACCAGTCCATAGGAGCCCTAACGTCTTGGATGCGACGGTCGGAGCCTGGACACAACATCATCTCGGAGCCCACATCGTTTGCACTCTATCGCGCCTTGACCGACAACGACCGAGGCTGCTGGCAAGGCCAGGACTGGCGTGCTCGTCGCATGCACCAGCTTAAGACGCACATGTTGGAGTCGCGGTACGTGAGGCGGGCTATCACGGCAAGCGGCGGCGACGGCGGCGTCGAGGTGGTGGTGAAGCACCGCGTCGCGCCGCCGGTGAAGAACTGGTGCCTTCTTACCACCACCTCGTTCCGGTTCGCGGGCGACTCTGTCAGCATCCGGGTCCAGGCTCATCTCGACGGCAACGAGCGCCCACAGACCTTTGCGCGCTTCGGCCTGCGCCTCGGCCTCGTGGGCTGCGAGTCGGCCCGCTGGTTCGGCCGGGGCCCGGGAGAGTCGTACAGCGACAAGAAGCTGAGCCAGGCCTGGGGCAACTACGAGGAGGCGGTCGACGACCTGTTTGTCGACTACGAGTACCCCCAGGACGGCGGCAGCCGATCCGACGTGCGCTGGGTCGAGTTCCTGGGCAGCGGCGACGGAGACAAGAACAAAAAGAACAAGACGCGGCTGCTGCGGGCGCGATTCGGCGACCTCGACGGCGCCGGGTTCCAGGCGCTGCACTACGGCACCGAGGACATGGACGTGGGCGAGCACCCGTACGAGCTGTACAAGCGCAAGCGGGAGGACACGGTTGTGCACCTCGACTGGGCGCACCACGGCATCGGGTCGGGATCCTGCGGCCCGGCCGCGCTGCCCCAGTACGAGCTCCGGGCTGACAAGCAGTTTGACTTTCACCTGCTGCTGGACTGAGTCTGCGTCTCGGTGGGATTGGAGAGGACGGGACATGGCGTCTTGGAAATAGTCTCAGGCTAGGATTTCATGTCTCAATTTGGAGTGTCTCATATCAGACCATGCTAGCAGCTCATGTAGCCCACAGAATGTCACGGCGGCGTGGCAATATCAAGAGTATTTTTTACTCTCTTTTTTCTCTCTCTTTGCGCCATGACCTAGTTCCCCTTGGTACTTTCCTAGCTTATGGGCCTTTGCTCTGTCCTCAGTACCTTTTGGTTGGGCACAATTCTACCATACCCAGTGATTGCTCAAGTGACAGATCTCACTGCGGCGCGCCTGTACGCACATGTAAATAAGTAAGCAAATACCAGACAGACCGAGCGCGCCTCAGATCGAGACTTTTACCTTGCCGCTCTTACCGCTACGTGGTGCCTAAGCTGTAGGCCCTCGCAGACATGCTGCAGCAGGTCCCGGCGCGGACGCAAACCTCGGGGTGGCATGAGACGTTGAATTTTTTATGCACAAGACGCACTAATCATGGACGCGCATCGAGTGTCTCTGTCCACGGAAACGAAAAGAAGGGTATCTCTGTGGGAAATATATAATGCCAAGACTTGCCATTATATCCGTTCGGGAGCGGGCCTCTACATGGGCTGGACCACCCGTGCTCCTCCTCCTCCTCTTCCTCCTCTTCCTCCTCTTCCTCCTCTTCCTCCTCCCTCCTTTCCACAACGCCCCCGCTTCCAGCCCGGCATCGCACATGCAAACAAAATCACGAGCTCCTGCGGCCGTAGGGCTCAAAGGGGAACAGGGCGCTGACGACGGCCATGCCGACAAAGAGCGCGGCGCAGACGTACATGGGCGCCGTGGTCCTCGTGTCCCCAAACGTCGCCACGACGTTGCTCAGGATGCCCATGACGCGGTTGCACGCGACGGCCACGCCGTTGCCCGTGGCGCGGTGCGCGCTCGGCAGCACCTCGGGCGTGTAGGCGTATAGGGTGCCGTAGTAGATGTTGAGCAGGAAGCCGATGGTGCACGAGAAGGCCAGGTCCTGATCCGCCGTGCGCACCTCGGTGTAGCCGAGCAAGAAGGCCATGGTCGCCAGTGCCCCGATCACCATGGTGTAGCGCCTGCCCAGGATCTTGACGTTGCAGAGGAAGCCGGCGAGGACGGGGCCGAAGATGCCCGAGACGTTGACGAGCATGTAGTTGCGCCACCTGCTGTAGGTCGACACGTCGAGCGCCGCGCCCCGGGCCGCGAGGTAGTCGGGCAGGAAGACGTAAAAGAGCGGGTAGGCGAGCCCGATGAGCGTCCACGACAGCCAGACCATCAGGGTCGAGCGGGCGATGAGGGGCGTGGCGAAGAGGCCGCGCAGGTGCACCAGGGTCTCGCCGACCGAGAAGCGGTTCTTGCTGTGCGCCGACTGGACGTCGCCGCAGGCCACGAGCTGCTCGGCCGTGAGCGTGAAGGGGCGGTTGTACTTGGACGCGATCGCCTGGAGCGCCTCGACGGCCCCGGCATCATCGCCGATGCCCAGGAGGTACTTGGGGGTCTCCCGGAGGCGCACGACGGTGACGCGAAGGACCGACATGACGAAGACGAGGGCGCCACCACTAAAAAATACATAGCGCCAGCCCATGTTGTCCTGGCGGGGGCACGAGGCTGCCGTAGCACAGTTCCACTCTGGAGGAGCTGCAGGGAGAGAGTACCACATCAGCTTCCTGTGGCGTAATGGTAAAAATACGGCGACGAGGGGCGAATACTGACGCAGAAAAGCCCAACCCAGCGCGCCGGCTACGAACTGGCCGACACCCCACCAGCAGGCCATCAAGGTCAACACCCACTGCTTGTCCGACGGAAGGTATTCGAGGAAGACGGTGGTGTCGAGGACGAGGTTACCGCCGCCGCCAAAGCCGACGAGGGCGACGAAGACGCCGAGCCCGGCCCAGCTGGGCATCGCGCCGGCGATGATGGCCGACGCCGAGCAGATGAAGAGCGAGCAGTTGAAGGCCCAGCGGCGGCCGATGATGTCGGCGCCGAGGCCCCAAAACAGGGCACCGAAGAGCATTCCGCAGTAGGCAGCGACATTGAGGCCCTTGTCGTACTGGCCGGGCCCGCCGAGCTCCTTGAAGGCCTGGGCGGCGACAATGGACTGCAGAAGCAGTATCAGAGAGTCGACACCGTAGCCGAAGCCGTTGAGCACGAAGAGCTTCATGTGGTACGGCGTCCAGCCGATTTGATCGATTGCCTGCGTGGTGTCCACGGAATCAACCAGTGGTTAGCGAGCGGTTCGTTCTTGTTTGATAGCCGCAGTGTGGGCGTGACAAACATTGTTGATAAGGTGCATCTTCATGTTGAGGGCCGGGTCGAGGTCATTCTGAGATAGGATGTCATCCCCCTTGAGAGACAGGTCCTCGACACCATCCGCGCCGGGAGCCTTGTCGCCTGCGACGACAGCCTTGCCATCCTGGCCCTCTTCCAGCTTGGGACTGGTACTCGGTGAAGCCATAGCGGGCGCCTGCATCTGCTGGGAGGGATGTGTAAACCAGCGATGAGTGCGGGGACGAGAAGAAAGAATCGGAGAGAGAAGAGCAGTGCGACACGAGCCACATGCGCGACAACGAGGCGAGCCGCGTCTGTTTATTTCTATTCGAAAAGATGCAGCAAGAAGATTCAGCCCACTGACCCCTGGTGGCTTGCGTGCAGAAAAACCAAGAACCAGGGAAATTCCACCGCTGGGGCGCACCCTTTGTGGAGCGGAACCGCAGACACGCATAGCAGTCTACCTCACGTTGAGCCGCCGTGCAACGCTATTGGTGTTAAGCAGCTTGACCGCATCCCACGCAGACGTTTGAGCGAGGTTGCATGCAAACAAGCGGGTGATCGGCTCTCCAGTGTGGGGGGCAGCCTCTGTCAAACGGCAGCGTGCGCTCTTTTCGAGCACGACGTCATAGCCCCGATGACTCGCATGTTCCCTTAACCTTCAGACCCTGAGTGGGCATGCATGAATCCTGGAGGAGCCCAGCCCAGTCCTTGGGTATCGCTGTCTAATCGGAGTGCAGGCCCTGGGGCGAGGCTTTGCTGCCACGGCCCGAGCCTTGTGTAGAACACCTACGCCACGCCAGCATCTAAGCTGGGCGGAGACATATTTCCGAGGCCGGATGCCAAGCCCAGCCCTGGGTACGGCTGTTCTCCCGACCAGACTGATATCCTGGGTTCCCCTGCTGACAATGTAGCCAAAGCATGGGAGAGAAAGCAAAGCGGTGAGTGCGATCAAGACGCATCAAGGGCTTCATGCTGTGAGATTTTCTTCCCACCCCCGCTCGGACCCTGCTGCAAATGGGACGTTGGCTCCGCCTGCCCCTCACTTCACCCCGCTGAGGCGCAGAGGGAAACAATGTGCTCCGGGATGTCGGTCTTGGCCAACGTGCTCGCCCCGCTCATGAACTGCAGAAGCAGCCCGGCCTCCATGTGCCAAGCCATATGGCAGTGGAACGCCCACAGGCCCGGGTTGTCGGCAATGAAGCGAACCAGCACCCACGAATAGGGCTCGATCGTCACCGTGTCCCTCCGGGGTCTATCGGCAACAGACGGTCCCGACACGGTAACCTCGCCGTGGTAGCGTGTCCAGTTAAAGGCGCCACCACCCCTTTCCATGATCCAGAAGTCGTGCCCGTGCAAGTGGAAGGGGTGGCTGCCGTCGTCAAGGCTATACACCAGCAGGTCCACAACTTCGGTGGTGTCGTGGCTGACCCCGACCACGTACTGGTCTTGCTGGAATACCCCAACCCGGCCTTCTGGAGCCGGTATCGACCAGCTCGCCGCGACGGGAGATCTCAAACCCTCGACCGCGTCCAGCAGCGTGGTCGAGTTACTCTGCGGCTTCCAGGTGACCGTCTCGTTGGCTTTTGCGTATGACATTTGATTCGCGCCGATGGCAAAATGGAAATCGACGGCGACGAATCGAGTCGCTGGTGGTGGCGGTTTTCTGACCAGAGGCACAAGTGTTGCATCCTCCGGATCCTTGCAGACGACTGCGTTCGCCTCCCCCTGCCAGTCAATCGACTGCGCAGGGTCAGGAGCGAGAGTGGCGTCCGTCTTGCCGCCGTAGGAGAGAACTGCTCTTGTCGTCGAGTCCAGCACCGGGTTTTCGTCTCCTTTGAAACAAAACTTGACCATGGCCGCTCGAATCCAGTAGTTAGCATTCGCTTCCTGGTTAGTATCCAGAACGGCACTGTATCGTTGGCCGACGTGGATTGGCAGTCGGTGGGTTGTGTGTGGTCTGGTTAAAGTGCTGTCGGCCTCGATGACACTCAGAGAGTGTTTGTCGACGGAGAACTCGAAACTAGCAAAAGCCCCGCCGTTGATGAGGCGGAGGCGGGTCTTGGTGTGCTATTGACCAAAGGGGCGGGGTTAGGGGGGCTTTCAAGCAGGGCAAGTTTGGAGCGGGATAACTGACAGGTTCCAAGGTAAATACAGAGTGCGAAACGTTGCCGTAGCACGATTTACCAGAGTCGGGGCCGTAGCGAGCGCAGTCGAAGCTATTCAAGAGTCAGTGAGAAGAAAGACCTGCGATGCACCCGGTGTATGAGCATACTAGTTGCGTCCGTTGATGAGCCCAGACGAGGGGATGGGCTCATTGTTCTCCACATTGGGCGCCATGTACTTGGCAATATCGACTTTGCTAGTGTCGTGATACCAGTCTTGCAGGAGGAGAACCCTGTCATGCTGGTAGGTCTCGCGGAGAGCTGCCTCCTCTGGGGCGTGGATGACCATGGGCCCCAGGACGCCATCGATGGCCTGGGCCGAGTGATGAGCATGCCACCAAAAGGTGCCAAACTGGCCGTCAAGGGTGAAGTTGTAGAGCAGCGACTGTCCAGGGGGGATGCCGCACTGGGTGACGCCGGCGGTGCCGTCAAACCAGGGGGTACCCCGCTGGTGGATCCCGTGCCAATGGATGGCGGTGGGCTCAGAGGCGAGCATGTTGGTGACGTTCACCAGGATCCTGTCCCCGCGGTTGGCCTCGATCAGGGGCCCGGGGAACTGGCCGTTGACCAGCAGCATGTCACGGACGACGCCGTCTGGCCAGGCCTTGCCCTCGGTGATGACAAATTCGTAGCTCCTGGTTGTCGGGGCGGCGTTGAAGTCCCAAGCCATGTCCAGAAGGTACTCGCGGTCCGTGTTCAGCCTCCATTCCTCAGGCCTGCCGGGCTGGACGGGAAGTCCCGGCAGGCGAGGAGGGGCTGGACGGGTGTGATTGGGTGGGCCGACGAAGCCGAAGAGCGGTGCGGCCCGGAATCTCAGGCCAGACTTGAGCCCGAGCGAGAGGACGATGATGTTGATGGCCACGACCAGGCCGATGATGGCCGTGGTGCGCGGCGAAAGGCCCCGCGTCACCATGGCGGCACGAATAGAAAATGGCTGTTTGTTGGCTGGTATCACGGGGGTGCAGCCATAAATGGGAGCATGGCACTCAAGGGGGCAGGTTGAGGCTGGCCCCAAGATTGCAGTGTTGGATTGAGGTGGTTGTCGCTTTTGCACAGTGGCTTGATTGAACCCAGGCAGGCTGGCCAGCTGGCTGGGCCTCAAAATTCGTCCATGCGTGCAGGGTCTCGTGGTCTGCGGAGGAGGGGTGGCTTTCCCCATTTGAGTGGGGTGGGGGCTGGTGGACCGTACCCGCCATCAGTCCATAGGTTTCAAAGGCGGGAAAAACATTCCTTCCTGGCCTAGAACTTCTGCGCTTCACACAGTGATCAATACCAAGAGACCTAAACTCCAGATCCCTGAACGAGGTGACCTAAACGAAGAGATGGATCACTCTATCCCGTCGCACCACACACATCTCGCCATGGCAGCGACACGGCAAGCGGGATGGCCCTCAGGAACGCCATGCTTAGCCCTCGTTTGTGTCCAACTATGATCTCACCAGGGCGCACACCATGCACCTGCCGTGCAATGTATACAGCAACTCGGAATCCGGTTAGCATGGAGCCGGATAGCAAACAAATTCGTCTGCATGTCGCATCTAAAGTAGCGGCCCCGGCAAGTCCAAAGCGGTCCGTTTCCCTCGCGCGAGCATCTTGAGATGGTTTGTGCTAATGGAGGCGAATATGAAGATAGATCAGGCTAGTGGGCAGATCGCATTGTCTTCTTTTGGCCTGGGCTTCGCACAAAGACGGCAAAACGGCATCAACGATTTTGCTCTGCGGTTTTTTTTGTTCCGTTTCCAGGCTGCTGCAGCACCAGTCAGCAGTCAGCCACGATCAAAATAGCGGCCCCAGCCCTGCACGTCCAATCATGTCTCAAAGGCTTACCAGCATGTGCCCGGCACAAGGTACACCACCTGAGAGGTATCACTCAGCAAAGTCAGTCCGGCCAGCACGCAGACATCTTGTCTCTTGTCTCCGGATGCCCTCCCCGCTTGAGCCAAATGGCGGATTGATTGGCGAGGACACGCGTACCCTCCACCGAACAACCCCCCCCTAGGAGGGTGTCCTTGGCGCGACACAAAGAAAACAAGCACTCTGTCTACATTGCACCGATCCAGATCTCGTCAGGGGTCCGTGGACCAGCCTAGACCCTCGACCCTTGGATCCTTTGCCGGCAGTCGACCAACCCTTGTTCTTTTCCTCGCCTCGTGGCTGAGGTGTCCTCCCGCCAGCTGTGGTTGCATTCGAGGCTGGCTGTCGGCGTTTCCCATCTTGCCATTTCTTTTTGGGAGCTCGGTGGTTCGTCCTGACTAGCGCGCCACCTCGCCCATCCCACCCCCCTTGCCCGCTGCGCAGTCCGCTCACACGAGCACACTAGCAGCGCCCTCCCAGGTACCCATGTCTTCTTACTGCCGCCTCCGCCGTCCCCCTGCGCGGAGCCTTAGTGGGCGATGGCGCCGTTGCTGCTTAAAAGGTCGCAAGGCCCTCTCGCCAGGGCCTTTGGGCTCTCCCTCCGGCCCTCCACCGAATGGCCTCGCGTTCCGGCACATCTACTCTGGCCAGCTATGAGGTGATCATCAAGTCTCCTGTCGGGGACAGATTATACTATATCTATAACAGCAACTGCCCAAAGCTTCTGGCTGTTGGCTGTCGCCCCTGGCATCCCTTGCCGTGGTGCATCCCTGCCCAGCCCGCCCTCCGTTCCTAGCCTCGCATACCCTCCGCAGAAATGAGACTTTCAACTGCTTTGGGCTTGGCGGCCCTGCTCGGCTCAGCTGCCAGCGCCACCCTCACGGGGCCGCCCGTCATCCGGAAAGGGAAGCCACCACAGCAGGCGCCCAAAATGTCTCTGGACGAGATCCGTGCTGCACAGGCAACCGCCCGCGTTTCATCCCCGACCTCCAACGTCAAGGGCGTTGCCTTTGACAGACTCATCCAGATATGGCTTGAGAACACAAACTACAAGGTGGGTGGTTCTAGAGGTCCTCCTGGAGGACGGAAAGGCAGCTAACCGATGATCCGTTTCTGTTCCGCGGATAGGCTGCTGCAGGCGATGCCAACTTTCAGTGGCTTGCCAGCCAGGGGATCCTCCTGACAAACCACTTTGGCGTCACGCACCCCTCTCAGCCCAACTACGCAGCTGCTGCCGCGGGCGACCACTTCGGTATGGACAGCGGAGACTTCTTCAGGTTCCCCGAAAACATCAGCACCGTGGTCGACCTGCTGGATACCAAGTCCATCTCGTGGGCCGCCTACCAGGAGCACATGCCCTACGCCGGGTACCCGGGCTTCAACTTTTCCAACCAAAAGAACTACGCCAACGACTACATGCGGAAGCACAACCCGCTCATCCTGTTCGACAGCATCGCCAACAACCCGGACCGGGCCTCCCAGATCAAGAACTTCACCAGCTTCGAGCAGGACCTAAAAAACAAAAAGCTGCCGCAGTGGATCTTTATGACGCCCAACATGACAAACGACGGCCACGACACCAACTACCGCTTCTCGGCCCGCTGGACCCGGTCCTTCCTCGAGCCGCTGCTCAAGGACCCGTACTTTATGGACGGGACGCTCGTCATGCTTACCTTTGACGAGAACGAGGTGTACCCGACGCAGAACCGAGTCTTCACCGTCCTGCTCGGCGGCGCCGTCGACGCGTCCCTGCGCGGCAGCCAGGACACCATGTTCTACAACCACTACTCGTCCATCTCGACTGTCTCGGCCAACTGGGGGCTCCCGTCGCTCGGCCGCTGGGACTGCGGCGCCAACATTCTGTCCCTGGTCGCCAACAAGACGAGCTACCAAAACGTCATGCCAGGCGGCGGCGACGCGGGCGCCGCCGCCCGCTCGCTCGAGTCGCTCTTCTTCAACGCGTCGTACCCGGGCCCGGCCTCCGACAAGCTCTACACGCCCGGCTGGTGGCCCGTCCCGGACACGAAGTCGACCTGCGCCGCCGGCAACGGCATCCTGCCCGCCGTCGTCAAGGCCTGGTCCGCCCTCCCGGGGCCGGCCTACAACTACTCGGACGCATTCCCCTACGACGACCGCTCCGGCTCCAACACGGCCGCCACCCGCGTCAGGGGCGGCAGGGCCGTCAACGCGGGCGGCGCGGGCCCCGCGCCGGGCGGCGGCGGCGCCTCGTCCTCGGACAAGCCAAAGGTCCACAACGCGGCCGGCAGGGCGGCGTCGGCGGGTGTGTCGTGCGTCGGGGGCGTGGCATTAGTCGTGGCGGGCTTGCTGAGCTTGCTCTAATTTTGTTTCTCCTTTGTTTTGATATTCCCCGTTTATAGTCGGCTTACGAGCCCATGATTTCGCATTGGATATTAGCAAGCAAGCATCATTCTGGATACACAGCGCACATGGCAGGGTCTGCCAGGCTGTTTTTTTTTTAGTTGTTTATACTAGGGATTAATAGCACCCGAAAAGGGCAACCCTCTGCATTTATTTAAAGCGTCATCCATCCAATTTCATCACCGTGTCAACATCATCCTAGAAGTCGTATTGAACCAACTTCCGTCTGTCGGCACATGTTGGATTGAAAGGCTGCGAGCCAAAAGGGTATTTTCAGTGCGCCCATTGTATTATACCCCCAGAACTACTATAGAAGTGGCACTCGGTTGATTAAACAATGGGGTTTCAAAGCGTCTCATCGCCGCGTAATGGAACAAGGTCAGAAAGACCGCTTTCTGGCCGATCGTCCGCCCCGAGCCTCCACATCAGCCATGGCAATTCCCCATCCCTATGGGCATTTCTTTGCCAGCATCTTGGCCATACCAGGCCAGGTCGGAGCTGGGAGGGGCTCAAGCTGTTCACTAGTGGGATCGCGCCCGCCATGCTGCTTGTCCTGTCCGATCACTTGGTTTTGGGGAAACAGGCAGAGTACCGAGACCAGAAGGAAGGGGACGGGGTGCGACATGCCGTGATTCTTTACGCCAAAACGACTGCAAAGTCTTAGAAAACAGCGCGGCTCGTCATAAAGTCGACAATAGTATCTGAGCTTGTAAATAGCTTGATTCGGTCTGATATCCTACGTTCCTCAGCACCGCCAGTGTCTAGTATGTATATATCGAGGCAAGGGAACAGGTCAATAGACCGTCAGGGACTAATAAGACAGGGCGTAGCAGCCGTGCTGGGGTGGCAATAAAAGTAGGACAAAGAAGTGACAGCAGAAGCCAATTAAAAAAGAAATGTGTATACCCAATCAACGCAAACCTGACGTGCGCCCGGAACACCCGACAATGGTTTTTTTCTTTAAAAAAAAATGTACAAGAGCGAGAGGCAGGCCGCCCTTCGGAAGACGGCATTAAGCATTAGCGGGGGCCGGCTTGGCACCAGGCCGGACGGACTCTCAGTGGCACCCATACCGGGCCACCCGTGCCGACTGGCCAGGCCATTCGTGGCGAGGCCGGGAAGTTGCCTACCTTGTAGGTCTTGATGCACCATGATCTCGTATTGATACCGCATTTCTGCCTTCCTCGTAAGGTAGCCAGCCCTGCCCTTTACTTCATGTTTTTTTTCTTCTCCCTTGATTACTCATGTTCTTGCCCGTGATTTGTCTTATGCTTCGTTTTTCTTGTTCTCATGTCGGAAAGTTCAGCGTCTGGCCAGGAGGCATCTGCGTATTGATCCAGTTGACGTCCTCGGCGCGCTCGCTTTGCATCACGAGCTGCATCTCGCGCACGCCACAGAAGAGACCGTTGCGGCCGACTCGCTGTACAAGCCGCCAACGCTTCTCTTGCGTGTCCCAGATCTCCTCGACGAAACCGTCGCCCTCCTGCACGGTGCGGTGTGGGTTGTGCGTCGGCAGTCCGACCATTGGGCTGAGCAGCCGCTGCGGTACCGAGAATAGGCGCTCCCACCGCTGCACAACAGGCAGCCAGCTGAGAACCTTCCAGCTGTAGGCGACGCGCACATATGGGTTCACAAAGATTTCCGTATCTTTGGCATCGGCTTGCCGAGCCACTTGGGCCACGTCTGCGTGGAAGAGGCAGCATTCGCACGCATCAAAGTAGACCTCGGGCTCGTGCCGGAACCGGATCGGGGTCGAGACATTTCGGGGTTGTGCCGGGTCGATGACGTGGGCGCCGATGTCGCGGAAGTCGGGACGAGGCAGCTCTGGAGTCAGGTTCTGCACGTATCGCGCCTGCATGGCCACCATGCCGCCCCAGCAGGAGCTGACAGGGACCGCGTCCTTCTGGGCCAGAACGGCGGCCCGGGAGGTGCCATGCCCTGAGCGGCTGAAAATAGGAAATATGGGAAGGCCGTTGGAGTAGCCCTCGGAGTCGCGCTGTGCGTACAGGTCGTAGAACATGAGCGGGTGGAAGAAGTCGAGGGCGCACGTCGACAGATAGCGTGTCCGGCCGTCGGGGCCGATGTTGGTGCTGAAAAGCAGCTGCGCCGCATCCACGGGGCGGAACGCGACGTCGTTGAGGAACAGGATCTTGTCGAACGGCACCACGCCCTCTTGGGCATTGAGCCGATCTAGCGGCCACAGCGCCCGGTTGCGCATCTCGGATAGGTAAGCGAGGCGCTTGGTCCTCTGCGTGCCGTCTGGCATTGTGACGTTTGGAAAGTCGGACAGCCCGACGTGGTTGTCGTTGACGATCGAGTGCCGACACGGCACCCTTCTTCGGAACTGCTCGAGGGCCGCAGCACCCTCGGGGCCGCTGTCGTTCTGGTATATGCTCAGGAAGACATTGGAGGCGCCGATTAGGTGTATCAACTCGAGGACCGCCTTGCCCCATTGGCCGGCAGTCAGATGGCCCCCTTTATCGTAGAGGCTAACAGATATGAACACCTTCTCGTGGAAGGGGTTCGCGCACGCGGGCTCTGCCGCCTTGCCATGGCACCGGGCCTTGAGCTCGCGATAGTGTGAGGGCGGTCGAAGATATGAAGGGGCGAAGAGCGGGGTGAGGATCAGGACGGTGAGGACGACGGGAACGAGGCATCGGAGGCAGAGCACAAGTGCCTGCAACGGGTGTCTGCGGAGGCTTCGTCGGGCCTTTCGTAGCCTGGCACGGGCCCACACGGCCAGGCTGTAGGGTCTTCGTCTGCTGGGGTTGTGGTAGTATCTCTTGTCGGTCGGGGGCAGGTCGTCCATGCTCTCGAGGTCAATGGTCGAGGTGAAGGACGACGACGTAAAGGCGGGCGACGGCGGGGGCTGGTCGAGGTAGGGCTTGCGCTCCTCCGAGCCGGAGGCGGCTCGGGGGCGTGTGGTCGCCATGTCTGAGTATGGCGAGAAGGGCGAGTTGGGCGACGAGTCGGAGTAGAAGGGCGTTCGTGCTTTGGCGAGGTGGGCGGGCGGTTGGGCGATGGAGGAGGTGCGCAGGCGAGCGACGCGACCAGAGGGCAATGTCTGAGTCTGTCTTGTTGGTCGGCGAGACTCGACTTGGCTGCTGGGAAAGAGCCTGGGCTGCATTGGGGGAGGAGGGACAGCTAGCGTGCCGCCGCGCAGTCGGTCGGGCGAGACACAAGCTCAACTCAGCTGGGTGCACCATGCGCGAGGCGTCGAGCCTTCCTGCACGGTGTTGGTGGCAGTGCAGTGCGCAAGGCGAAAGGTTTCAGCGGGCGAGGGCCAGGAAGGTTGAGCACTCGCTGAGACGAGACCCGGATCTGACGCAAAGACTTCCATTGCCCATGGAATAGTTCGACAATGTATTTTTCAGGAGCGCGGCTCGTCGCCGGCAGTCGAGCCCGCCTACGCGTGGATCACGGCCAGGGGTGTGAAACATGGATGGGCAGGCTGGGGCACAGCCCACCGCACCCGCCCGCCCTGCGCTGCACCTGCACACACGGGCCTGACCAGCAACACTCAGCCACTAGACGTTCGGCAGCGGCGCCCACCTCCTGCAGTAGCCAAATTGCCGGCCTTATTTGATGTTCGTGAAGCAATTTTTACCCCTGTTGCTTCTTCCCGGCTGACGTTGGATCGGGACTAGCCCCCGTCTCCCCCTCAAGCCCACTGAAGCCACAAGATTGTAGGACTGCGCCTGCCCAGCGAGGGCGCCACAGGGGACGTGGGCACGTCGTCGGATACTGGATGCGGCTGATGGATGCACGCATTCCTCGACTGGGCTGTCACTGCTACCCGGCATCATGTCACAACGGCGGGTTGTCCTGCTGCACCGGGAGAGGACAATTGGCCGCAGAACAGACAGGAGGCAGGATCCGTTCGATGCTGGCAAAAGAAGGCGGCAGCGCCGAGGCTCTCGTCGCATTCTAGGATGATCCAATGGCGGATGCCTACGACGTAGGTATTACGTAGCTGACTGAGCTCGGAAGGATTTCGCAGTGCTACCCTCTTTCTGCCAGTCTGGCCTTCGCGACGGCAATCAATTCCAACACGGGAGCGAAACCCCACAACGGCATCCATGTGACAGGCGCCCAAGATTGTTCCTTTTGGTTAACCCCGTCGCGCGAACCTCAGCTCACTGGCTCTGTCCGTTTGGGGTGGGACAGGATGACAGGATAAGCACTCCAAGGTAAAAAAAAAAAAAAACAGCCCTAGGAGCATGCAGGACTGCATTGTCACTCTCACTTCACTGGGGCCAAGGAGGCATGGCATGCTACGTTTGTGGCGTTGCGCAGGCACACTGCAGATCGTTTATGGCGCCCAGCGCCGAAGTCGCTCCTGACCACGCGGAGAGGCTGACGACGTTTGTCATCTTCTGACTCGACAGCATGGGCTCTGCGACGAAGACAACAACCCCGAACACCTTCTTCCCTGCGAGCCCGCTCCGACACCAAGGCAATGGTATCCAGCCGGTCGCCAATTCTCATGGGCATCCCAGGAATCCTGCATAGACATGTTGTTGCTCTCAAGAAGGGGGTTGCCCACCACGTGCGCCCCTCGGTATGAACGCACGAACAACGGGGCTACAAGCTCTGGAACCGAGACATGTACGGGCAGCCAGTTTGTGCCTTCCTAGATTGATACCTACAACAGGCGAAGGCAGTGATCAGTCCTTTTGTCCCGCTCCGACACGCCGGTACACTAGGGTGTTGGGATGCTACGCGGCAAAGGCCTCGCCACTGGACGATAGGCAGGCAGGTATGTAGGTAGGCAGGTAGGTGTTATGAAGAGATTGAACTTTTGTTGGAAGTGGGGATGATTTTAGCCGCACGAGCATGTCCGAGGCCCGCATTTGAACTTGCAGAAGTGGACATTGAGGTTCTAGAAGTCACAATAGTGGGATGGAGTCCTACATACCATGTGCCACGACGCTTCCGGCGACAGTAGTTCTATGTGGTTGTCAGGATCTATTCTTGTTCCGCCTCGTCTCCCCTTCCTACTAATGGATACGGCTGACTGCGGAAGTGCTTCATTTCTTCCTTTGCTTTTGTATTTCTCGCTCGGATGCTCTTTGCCCAACCTGCGACACCGGCGCCTCCATCGCCCGCACGCATTCCTTTCCCGTGGATAAGCGCCGCTGCCATCTTCAGCCGCGTAGACACAAGCGTAAGCTCTGAGTGGACGTGAAACGCAACAAAGTTTGAAACTCGAGTGCGGCTGCTTGACTGTCGGGCAAAGACAGAAAACAGCCTCATCCAGCGGTGGGCACCTCCCTATGCAACATGCTTGTGCGTGTCTCCTTCACCGCCAGCTCGCCTAGAATCCTATTAATCCGTGCAGCTGGGCGGAAGCATATCCATCCTGTGGGTACTGCCCGACTGCCAGGATTGCAGCCGTTCTTTCAAACCCGAACGACGGAAGAAACGACCCAACCGAACGCCCCGTCTGGCCAAATGAGAGCCAAGGGGGCAATGCAGCGTTTATTGACCTCGTGAGTAGACCGCGCCGTTGGCATCGACACATGCCGACATTTGATGTGGCGTGGTCACTTCTCCGTTTTTCTCATGGTTGGATCCCAATATTGAACCCTTGGAGGACAGAACCAAACCGCCGCTTCTAAAAGCCAGCGCAAGCTTTCCACCAAGCACAGCCCGGTCAGCGAGATGATCCCGAGCACATCATGACAGCCCCGGCTGGCCACATCTATTTCTGGTCGCGGCTGGTTAGGCATGGCGTCAATCGCTGCTTCCCCCCGCCTACCAAACACGTGCCGACCCAGGGGCGTAACTGGGACAAGAACACGGGGTCGGCTGCGAATTAAGGCAGAGGAAATGCCCCAATGCGCTCCAGATTGCGCGACACGCAACAGTACCCCGCCGTTCCTCGCCACCAGCACAGCGCCTTCGCAATCGTACCAACACCCAGGTTGGGTTTAGTTGCTTCTTGGGACTTGCCTGCTTGGCAAGTTCAGCAGGACTCTCTCTGCCTGGATCATGGCAAATGACACCACACCTCTACCCTACGGCCTACCCATCCAGTCGATGTGTAGGTGGCGCCTTCTGTAGCCTGCCTGGATCAGCTTCCAGGTTTGGCGGGTAGGTAGCGCAGAAACGCGCGCTTCCAGCTCCCTGGCTTCGGCACCCTGCGCTGCTCAATCACGGCAGAGCCGACAGGACGCCGTGAGAGATTAGATATCGCCGCCGCCAATCCCCGCCATTTGGTAGGTACCTAGGTAGGTAGGTTGTCTGCTAACAGGCTGGTCCGGTGGTCCTCGCACCCATCTCGTCGCGCGCTTCGCCCTTCAAGCTAGCCCACCCGTCGTCTCGATCTCTACTTGCCCAACAGGCATCGCGCCGGGCGAGCAGCTCTCCGCCCTGGCGAAATGTCACTGGTCCAGGTCAGATGAACACTGTCTGTCCAAGTCGGCGGCTGGTGTAGCACCCCTCCCACCCTTTTGACACTGCTCCCGCTCCTCGGGACTTGCCCCTTTCCTCTCCCGGTTCTGCCGCTGGCCGCCTTGTTTTCAATACCACGGCCAGAAACGGGCCTGGGAGCTCTTCGCGCCCGGCGCGCGAAGCCGCCCGCCCAACGCAGCGCATGCGACAAGCAGCGCCCTCATCTTTTTCCATGCCCCCCTCTTGCTCCTCCATCCACTTTCTCTGACCCCCTTCCATCGCTTTTCATCCAACAATCCATTCTCAATTCCTCCCAAACAATCCTAAATCATCAAAATTACCTTTCGCCCAGCCATACGAATCCCATATCTCTCTCTGAATTTTTAACGGCAGAGCTCCAATTTTAGGCCCAGGTGAGCTCCTTTTCTGCTATCAATGTGCGGTCGCGATCAAGTGTGCCTGTTGTTTACGTTTCGATTGCGTGACGAGCGCGACGAAACCTACCCCAGCCTCCCCGCCTGTTGCGTCGCGTTCCCTCTGTGCTTTCGTGCTGTTATATTCGCCTTCTCTCTCTCTTTATTGCGCCGGTAGTGCGGCGCCATTTTCTATCAGGATCAGGGTGTGTACGCCTGCTTCTCGCCAATATCCTGGGTTATTAGCCTCGCGCGCTGTCCACAGCCACGTTGCGGGGGATCCCTGAAGCTAAGAAAAGCGAAACAATTGCAAAGACGCCGACTTTGCCCATAGCAGCAGCCGCCCTACCTCATACACCGCAGACATGGCTCGTGAAGGCACTCGCTCGGCGACCGGCAACTCGAAGCCGCGCGTCTTTCCCGTCGTGGATACCGCCCCGACCATCACGCGCAAAAAGACCACCAAGCCCAAACCTGCTGCTGCCCACGACACCAAGACGAAGCCTGCGCCTGGTGCTAAAAGCGCGAAACCCGCCGGCGTGACCAAGAGGAAGGCTACCCCCAAGGCGGAGGGCCCTGTTACGAAGAAGGTGAGGACACAGTTCTATATTGGGCTCACTGGTGTTTGGAGCGGTGAAGGCGTGGTTTGCCCTGCTACTGGCTGTGTTATTGGTCGCTTACGGCACGAATGGGCGCAGGGCGGTCGCGAATATACACTCCCCTTCCCCGTATCTACTGCTTCCCGGCCAACAGGCTACGAGTGTGACATCGGCTAACATCGAATCAGGTCAAGACGGCCACCGGTAAGGTTGAGGGCAAGCTTGAAAAGGTAGTAAAGGTATTTGCACAGCCCCTCGCTCGCTCATCACGGCCGCTCGCACAGTCTGCGCAAGGGATTCTTTTTCTCTAGCGCGATGGGGAGGCTATATTAAGCCGGACGACATGGGATCTTGCACCGGCTGGTCACTGTCCGGGATCTCTGGCCTCACTTGAAAGCTGTTTCCTCGCTTTTCTCCGCGTCAAGCTGGCTGACCGCCTGGATTTAGGATACCAAGCCGAAGACGACAACCAAGAAGAAGGAGCCCGTGGTCTAGATCACTGCGGAGGCTGTTAGGCACGGGATTTTCCTCCGTTTATCGAGTGTTTCTTGCGTCTAGATGGCGAACCTGGAAGCTTCCACATTCACCATCTTGTAATACTCTGATGTTTGATATCGACGCCATATATCCCCCGTACTCGCCCTCGCCCTTCGGTTCATCTATCCTATATTTTGTACCGTGTCTCACCAGACGAGAACCCCGTTGCTTTTGGTTGAACCGATGACCCGCCTTGCGGAGGCTTTGGGATATTGAGGTCTGCACTTTCCAGCCCCCTATATTTTTCCTCTCTATGTATCGCAATACTCTCTGTTTCGGTATATATTGCCGTTTCCCCGCTACTTGCCATCCACTTTGGCCTCATGCATCGTAGGCTGCTGCCGAGCGAGTTCAGCCGTCCCCGGTCTCTAGTCTCTCGTCGCTCATTCTTTCGCTAATGTTCTTGTATCCCTCCGATCAAACTGTGTTATCGGTTGCCCAGGCTTCGCAAAGCAGCGGTAACAGGAGACACAAAACGAACACATGGTCTGACGTCTCCGTTCCATAGCGAACTCATACGTCCGCGCGCGTAGATAGGTGCCCCCGTAGTCGCTCCCTCACGCTTCACCCGCGGCGCTAGCCTGACCGACAAGCCTTCCGTTTCCCACTTCCCGCACCGCTGCGGTGGACGGCGGAGCGAACCCTTCTTTTCCTCTCGTTGACCTTCGTTTTACGGCTTACTCGATGCCGCTCATATGATCCCGCAGATCGTGCAGTTTCGTCAAGTCTAGGCAATCATGGAAGTTCGAGGTACATCGGCATAGTGCATTGACATCGACTTGTCGGCCAACACACACAGGCCCGTTTTCCTTGTTCGTAGCCATATTGCCGAACGAGGCTTTAGTGGCTGTTCTAGCCGAGGGCCTGGCTACCCACCTTTTATATAATGGGCGACCGCTGGCAGAGGATGATGTTGCGCTAATGAGGCATCTCGCCCAGCCTGGCCGCCCTCCGCTCCTTCGATTGTGTCTTGTTCAAGAAAAACTTGCCATCTTCGCGTGAAGAGACCGTCCCCAACATCCCCATCCCTGAGGTTTTTTGACGAGAGAAAGAATTACAGACGTTCCACTTTCTAGCCTGTTCCCCGACTTGTCCCATTCTCCAGCCTCGTTTCTTGCTGGATGTGACGGCCATATCGATGTAGAGACAAATGCTCTAGCAAACCCGCCTCGACATCATTGACTGACGCGACTTGGTCCTGTTGGAAGGTACAGGAAGAAACATATGCGAAATGCACGGCCAAGACGGGCCACCAGGGCGGACGGTGCTGAGGAACCACTGTGAGGATGACAGGACACATGATACTAATGCATATAGGACCAAGGTGATAGATAGATACATGTGTAGGTAGTAGGTGGCTATACCACAGGCTTCCTCAGAGGCTGCCTGTAACCCTCGCATTTCTCCAGCCCTTGGATTGATAGCTAGCGAATAATAGAAGAAGAGGGATAGCAGACGACGAGATGGCGAAAAGCAAGAAATGATCAATATTAACGCCTTAAACCGAAATATGAAAACAACAAGTACAGGAAGACGACGAACAAACGAACAAACGAACAAACCAAACGCCAAGGGGGTAGGCAGTATACCCACAAAAGAAAAGCGAAAAAGAATGAAAAGGACAAACCTGAACCCAAATCAACCCGTTGAGATGGCTCAAAAATGAGCGGACAAAACAGACTTCTCCAAACCCCAGAAGATCACCCTTTCTTCCCCGAACCCGGGCTCTTTTTGGTGGTCGAGCTTGAACCCTGTTGACCGCCCGACCCCGACCCCCCCTGCTGCTTTCCGTCCTGCTTTTTCGGCTTCTGGCTGGGCGGGGGAGCTTGCCCGCCGGCCCTTCCGGGCTGCGTCGCTGGCTGGCCCGTCGCCGGTGGCGGCCGGCCGCTCGTGCCTCCCGAGCCCGAGCCCCCTCCTCCGGACCGGCTCTGCGGCGGCGTCGCTCCCGCGCCCCTGGCTGGCGGCTGTTGCCGAGACTGGCCGCGCCTGATCGGCAGGTCCATCGTGTGCCCGCCGCCGCCGCCGCCGCCGCCGCCGCCACTGCTGCTACCGCCGTAGTAGGGCCCGGCCTTCCATTTCTTGTCCATGGCCTGGAACCACGTAACCTTCTCACGCGGGTTATACACGAACTCGTACGGATCATTGGCGAGCGTTGCCATGTCCTCCAGCTTGAGATCCTTGAAGCGGAGGTCCTTCGCATCGGCCTTTGCTGGGGCGCCGTAGGCGGGTCTTTCGTTCTTGGTTGTCCTTTGCGTTCTCCCGGTCCCGGCACCCTGGTCTTGACTCTGGCTGGTACCGGTGCCCGACTTTCCGTCGGCGCTGGCGTCGGCCTTTCGGTCCGTGGCGGTGTCCGGCTTTGGAGCCTCGCCGGAATGCGACTGATACTCACGGCGTGACGGCTTCGTGCGCCAGCATTACAGTAAGCCATGCACCAACAGATGGTAGCATGCAAAACTGCGCATGCGGCTATGCACTGCACCTACTAGGGCTGCGTGGTATCCGACAGTCCTGCCAGAGTTAGGTGGGCTTGGGGAAGTGGAAACATGTTCAATTCTGAGCCTCATCCGTGACGACGCACGATGATAGCTTGCCCACACGCCGCAAAGTTGGGTAGCATCACACTGGCACCTTTACTAACGCACTGGCGAGTGCAGCGCTCTTAGCCGGGCCTTGTGCAAACAGTTGCATCCAGTTTCGTTGGCCACGCCGGATTTAGATCTCGGCTAACCATATCTGGGGTGAGTGCAGTCACCGGTGCTGAACCAACAAACATGGAAACTGGACAGGTGATGGAAGGAAAGCGGTGCGGATCCCCACTCCTAACATGCACCGCCGCAACCGTTGGTTGGAGAGGTCTAGATATAGACACCTTGCTACCTACCTAGGCACTTAGTGACATATTAACCCGGGAGCCTAGTAATCCATCAGATGCCCCATACACCCAGGACCGCCATCGGACCAGCCCAGTCGGCCCGAGCTACTTGTGGCTGCTCCCAAGTGCCGAGAAGCAGGGAGTGGGCTGGGAGAAGGGATACGGAGAATGAAGAGGGCGAACAGAGAACATCGGCGATTGGCTAATGTCAAATGGGAGCCAGGGATTCGTGTTGAGTAAAGACGGAGACTTGTCTGGCTCTGGGAGGCATTGCGTCCAGATCCCTCATCACTTGTCTCCCACCACTTCTTCCTCCCCGGCAGAGACGCCGCCGTCGTCCCCCAAGTCATAATCGGCCGGTTCGATAAAGTTTCGCAAAGGGAGCGAGTTCTCAACAGGATCGTCATGTCGTCTCGGGGTCCAGGTAACTGTCTAGGTGTACATCCTGGGACCGAGGTCCATCAAGAACCACTCTCGAATCTTTCAGTGCATTTCGGGGTGGTCGCAATACTCCCCATCGTCTTCAGGGGCGCCGCACAGGGAAAAACTGTGACACATTAGATATTCGTGACAATATGGACAAGTACCCCTCATGTTGGCACGTGTGCCACGCCACGACATTCTTTGGATCGGGTTTCCGGCCGCAGAAAGATAGTGATAACCCCCGTTTGGGCTGGGTTGAGAGGAAAGCGCCATGCCCGGATAGCCCAATCGACGAGAATGGCGACGAAAGGGCGGTCCGCTTCGCTGGCATCGAAGGTTATGGCGAACTTTTCGATTCGATGCATGTTGGTGAACTCACAGCCCCATCCGCCTTGGATGAAGTCGATCGAGGGCGGAACCCAAGACGGGCGTGGATGTCGTCTCTCGTTGTCCGCCTCCATGGCGACGGGTTCCCCCCCGAAAGCCCCGTTTCCGGACGTCTTCTCTTTCAGCAAGTCTACCTCCCCACCATCAAAAGGATGAGGTATGAGTCTAGGAAATGGGATGGGAGAATTCTGGTCGTGACCGTAATAACTGTGGTCGTAAGCGGAGGTCGTCTCGTTGTGAGGGACGAACGGATCCATAATCATGAAATCGCCGTCTTCAGTCAAGTCTCGGACAATGCCGTAGGACCCCCGGCGGCGCTCCCACCACCAATGAAACCAACACTCTTCTTTGATTTCTGCGATATTGGAGGCCGTCACGATCACGTCCTTCCACCTATGATGCAAGCCTCTCCAATCGCAGTCCCGGATCGTCAAGCGTGGGTGTTTAACGTCGCGAAGGAAGTGCTGTTCTGGGAACATGGCCCAGCGGATGCAGTCTGTATTCGCGAGGAGATGGATGGTTGTGAATTTGCGCTCCCATCGCTGGCGATCCTGGGACCATTCAATAGGTATAGAAACGCGGTCGGGGTGGGCGTGTGTCTCGGGGACAGCAAAGCGGCGCTCATTTTCCTCGAACAGAACGGATTGGGCCTCGGTGTAGGCCCGTCGGCACGCGAGCAGGATGCCGCCGGGCCGGAGGACAGGCCTCCCGACATAGCCGGGACGTTCAGACGTGCAAGTCCATTCGGGGGCATCTGGGTCGGCCCAAGGGCCGTCACCCCTGTACTTGTGGTAGTGCTTTAGGTGGTAGGGGCCTGGATGGTACTGCTTAGGGCCCCGCCACCTCCACGGAGTTTCGCTTGTCCATCCCCGGAGCGCATCGCGCAAACTTTCAACACCGCCACCACAGCGCCGGCGGAACTTGGCGAGCTCGTCGCGTATGTCGTCGTCAGGGCCGCCGTCATGATTGGGGGTGATGCGGAAGTCATGGCAAACCTCAAAATCGCCATACGTGTAGATCTCGACGTCGAAGGCGTAGGAGTATATTGCCCGGCGGATTTCGGCTGGGAAAGATGAGAAGAATAGGGAGTGCAGCTGCGGGTTTTCCTCCCAGGTCGCCGCGCGAAGGTCCATGTTGATCGACATCTTGTTCGGGGAACATGTGCCCGATCTATCTCCCGCAGTGCCAGACCTCCAGCTAGGCTCGGACGCATGCGGTGGGGGTGGTGCACTGGTGCCTGGTAGCAAAATGGCTAGGACCCAACACCCAACTGTGTAGACCCACCACTATCCAAGACCCACCAATATCCAAGACCCACCAATATCCAAGACCCACCAATATCCAAGACCCACCAATATCCAACCCAACCGCCCGTGCAAAACCTCCGAGGTGAGTGTGAGGCGGCACGGCGGTTTTTTATCCATCTACTTGGGTACCCTGCACTAGTGACCCTCGCGCTTACCGTATCATCTCTTTGTTTCTGATAGGACAGTCGACTGGATAACGGGTTCCCGCTAGACTTAAAAAGGCTTAGAGTAATTCTGGACTTTTTGGATAATACGGTGCATCCTTTTTGTATTGAGCACTTTCCGGCGAGAATCCGCGCTCTTGTCCTCCTTAGGTAGGCGTCAGGCCACCACATAAAATGTGCTCTGTAGTAATGCCTCCTGAAACAGGTCAGACAGCTCATCCCGCCAAGTTCCTACTAAATATTGCTTATCTGCAGCTTTGATTCTGTAAAAAGCAGTCAGGGGAGCTTCATACCATCACCTATATTTAGACGGCCTGGCATTCATCCCATTCGGATCTCGACAACTTCCAAAACACCCCACCCAAGGTCACCTGTCCGGGAACCATACAGTCCACCGAGGAACCCGGACGCGTGCTCGGCGCCACTTCCATTCAGGAAAGCCGGGAGGAATTAGACGGAGTGGAGGGAAGGGGATGGGGGTCGTCGTCGCTGTGCACAACACTGCACATCATTAAGGGCCCCCGTTCGCCCGACTGTGCACACGGAGCAGGTTAGCGCTGGAGTAGGCCGAATTTGGTGTGCAATGTGGGTGTGCAGGAGGAGGGGACAGAGCGAGCCATTCACGATCCAAGAGTGGACGCGGCCATGGTGGCATTGCAGGAAGCGCTGCTTCCCAGTCACACACACACACACACAACATATGCGCGCGTACGCGACGCATGCCAATCGAATCACTTGGAACCGCCCGTCGGTTCCGTGCTCCAGCACTGCGTGGTACAGAGGGTGCACGACATGGGATAGCGATGGAGTGCTATCTGCATCCATGTAGTGCAAGATCCTTTGTTGTCTGTCACACACGGGAGGGGAATCCATGGTCGTTGAGGGTCCCGTCGGGCAAGTGCTCTGATGAGAAAAAAACATGATCCTTTGCTAGATAGCGAAGTATGTAGGTGTTTTACACCGGGCTGCCCGGCGAGTGCTGTGTCCCTTCCTTTTCCCTTGTGACGGAAAACGGGAGATGGAAATCCCTAATCCAAAACCGAGATGCTTATATCGTACAGGCGGAATGTTTGGAGACAAGTACAAAAAGAAAGATGCTACTATCGTTAATCATGAGCGGTCGACCCAGTTAAACACTGATCTGCCGCGGCAAACAAAAACATGCAAACGGAGAGTAAGAGGGGGGCAAATCGAGCCAAGCGCCCCAAAATCAATGTAAGAGCTCCAGAGCCACAAAAATGAGTAACACGCCTTGCGTCTTGCTGACGATGGGATAGGTCGGTAACGGAGATGGTGGTTAATCAGCCAACCATGGGCGGAGGCGGCGGCGGAGGGCCGCCCATGCGGGGTCCAGGGCCGGCCCGGGGCGGCATCGCCTGCATCCCCGGAGGTCGTAGCGGCCCGTTGGGCATCCCAGGGGGCCTCGGCGGCCCGCCCGGCACGCCGACTCCAGGGAAGCCTGGCGGCACCCGGGGCGGCCCGCCGGACATGTGCGGGGGCATCGGGCGCTGGCCTGGGAACATTGCACCCGGCATGCCTTGCATCGGGGGCGGGCCGCGGCCGGGCCCGGGCTGCTGCTTTCCGTCACTGTCGCTCTCGCTGTAGTCGTCGCCGTCGTCGTCGTCGTCGTCGTCGTCGTCGTCGTAGGACTCGTCGTCGTCATCGACGGCCTCGACGGTTCCCGAAGGCCTTGACATACCGCCTCGCGGGCCTTGTCCGGGGCCCATGGGCCCCATAGGTCCCATAGGAGGGACTCCGGGCCTTGCATGATGACCCATTGGGCCCATTGGGCCCATAGAACCCGCGGGACCTGGCGGCATTGGACCCCCCGGCCGCAGCCCACCGGGCGGCATTGGGCCTCCCGGCCGCATCCCGCCGACCCCCATTGGGCCTCCCGGGCCCATGGGGCCGGGGCCGGACGGCTTCCCGAAGCTCCTGCCGCTGTACGAGGAGCCGTCGTCGTCGTCGTCATAGTAGGAGCCGCGGACGAAATACCAGGTGTCGGTGCTGTACGCCGTGGTGTAGTCGCCGTAGTCATTCTCAACCGTGGTGATCTCTTTTCTGAAATGGGAGTGGCGGCTGGGGCGGCCGCCCGCGAAGTAGACCATGCATGCCAAGCTGCCCGACTTGATGGGCACGTTGTGCCGGGTGGTTTTGGTGCTCGTGGTTGACGAGACCGACGAGCCAGACGAGGAAGAGCTGCTCGAGCCCTTTGACCTCCGGGAGCTTGATCGTCCCATGGTGTACGTATGACTGGGGGCCGGGTCGTCTGGGCTCTTGGGGCAATCTTGGCTCGTGCTCGGAGTCGAAGCCGGGCACGGTTGACCAAGGGCAACCTATCGGTGTGCGTCCCGGGGCGAAACGAAGGCAGCAAAAGCAAAGAATCTGGTCAGAGCTTTGAAGGGTAGCAACGCCCCTGTGAAAGGATGGGATGACTGATATTTCGGCTCTCTAAGATGAATGCTATCGCGCCGGGCGAGTAAGGCAATAAAGGTGATGGAAGGCGAGGGGACGAAGTGGACAAGAGTTTTGTGATGATACACGAAGCCAGACGCCAGCTGGGCGTTCTATAGCGTGGGCTTAGTAGGGGGCAATGCGCGGGGTAGTTGAGGAGGGGGCACAAATCTGGGCGACGACGATCAGTTCCTGGAGCGGAAGAGGCACGGGCATGGGAAGAGAGTTATATCCCGGGCTCGTGATTCTTTGATGTGGACAAACAAACATTCTCTCACCGGGTGTCTATGAGGGGCAAGGAGGCAACCAGAACGGGGCAACGGCCAGCTTTCTCCTGCGCTGAAGTCGGGCGGGATACGACTGCACTGGGGATGACGGCGAGCGTGCACTTGCATCGATGCATGGGTGCAGGGGAGGCAGCGAGGGGCCGCCTTTGTCCAGCAGCTTGACCAGTTGCGGCCGGAACATGCAAGCGGCCTGGATACACCGGGCAAGCAAGATGCAGAGGGGTACGGAAGAAGTACCTAGGTACACAAGAGCCTCAAAGATGGTTCTATTAGAGACCTAGAGGAGAAGGGCCAGGTCGAAGGGGGCTGATAGCCCATGCGGGTGATGAAAAAAAAAGTGGGTACTATTTTACGTCTCGGGCAACGACTGGAGAGCCAGGCGCCGGGGTCGAAGCCCCGAGCTGCGGGAGGGGAGGAGCAAGGAAGACTAGGACGTGATATGGCGTCCGCGGACTGCATGCGGGCGCGCTGCAAAGAAGCTGGGCGACGCGAGGCCCGCTTCCTCACTGGCCTACCAGGCCGGTGCCCGCCCCTCCATTTCGTGGCCGCCTCCCTGGACGCCCAGCTGCGGTATCACGGACACCACAGCGAGGACCACACAAATGTGCGGCGCAGCCGGCGTGGTCCAGCGCAGCCGGGCGACGTAGCTTCCCGAGAGCCTCTCCCCCGCGATCCAGCGTGGGCGCAGTCTCGGTTCTGGACGATTACGCCCAGCAAACAAGGGTTGGGCATCTGTGTGCCAGCGCAGCAACTCAGCTTTGCCGCAACCACATCCCCACTCAGCGGGCAGACAAAATGCCTATCTAGGCGGTTGCCGAATAGCCGGACACCAATACAGCTGACAGCAGGCTGACAGGCCGGGAGCGGGAAGGGGAGGTGACAGAGTGAAGTCAACGCCCAGGGAGGGGATGCATTGGTGGCGGACGACGGTGTGCGGAACGAGGCCTGGTACGAGGCCTGCTAGAATTAGTCAGATGCAAACACAGCATTAGACTGCATGTTCGCCCGCAGCTTTGTTGCAGCTAGAAGACGGGTTGCTGCAGGAGGCCAGACGCAGAATGAAACCAAGAGGTCAGTCCATCTGTGCGTCCCCGCCTGACCGAGACCGAGACAGAAATGGGAGGCAGACATCTGTCCTCGCCACTCGCCGTCGTTTGCGCGAGAGCACAGGGTGTCAGTGGCGGGGAACGTCGCGAGAAAGGCAGCATTGAAGTCAACGAAACTTCAGGACGACAAGGATAAAACAGAGGTGAGTGGTGGTAATGGATGCATGTAGGTGGGATCCAATTGCAGGTGGTGTTTGTTTGTTTGTTGGCGCCGGGCACAGCTGCCTGGAGACCGGACTCCACTGTGGCTGCCTGTTCCTTTGGGCGGGACTTGTTGCTTTATGTTGCCTTACGGACAGCCGCTTTCAATGTCTCGCCGGCCAAACCCGATTTCCAAGTTCTCCCGCAATCTCACGCATGGCGGATACCAGAGGCCGAAAGTACGGCAACGCGGCACCCTCTGACTTGGCCAGGTCAATCTCGAAATTATCGTTGTGATGCCGATGATGCAATTCGGGTGCGACATAGGTAACTGGTGGGTGACTGTTCGGCAGCTGGGGAAATAAATCCTTAGAAACAACCCACTGCTTGTCGGATGCCCACAGAGAGTGATGCCAGAAGTCGTGGTCAACATTGGATATGGAGATCGCCGGGCTGCCTAGGCTCGGACTCGCTCTAACATCGCAAGGTGCTGCCAAATGAACGGGCCGATTCCATTACTTGGTTGCAAAGCGCCGGGGTGGGCAGGCATGCACCTAGAAATCGGCCAGACCGTCTACTCGGCGTCTATGCCATGCGCAGTCCCCTCCACCAGCACCAGCCGCTCCGGACCAGACCGGGCTCCAGGTTGATGACGGGTGATTTTGAGAAATTGTTCCTCGTCTTTATCCAGATCGAGACGGCTTGGCGCAACCTGGATTCGCAACCCAATTACTATGTGAGAGAGGCAGACAGACGCAGGGAACCCCCACCATCTCCCAACCCCAGCTTTTGCCTCCACAAGCCCTTTGCCCCTTGCTACGGCACTTGCTAGCAAGGAATAGGATTAATTACCGCCCGTCGCGCCAACCGATGCCTTGCGTAGCCGTTGAACCCATCCCCATTCCTCCATCAGTGTGCCTACGTGCCCCCTCGGTAGCACGGTAGGCAGATACATGTCCATGAGACCTCAGCGCAGACAGTTTTCAGTCGCCATACTCGCGCGACAGGGTACTCTGCTTGGGAATGAGGGACGAAGCGTGGATTCGTGGGTGTTTTGGCATCCGCTGTCTGCGCATCAAATGCTGAGGTCAGCCCATCTTGGGGCCCCGCAGTGCGGAGTGGATGGGTCCTCCGGATCGCCAGGCCCCACTTGACGTGTTGCATTGCCGTTACCGTTGCCGATAGCCCCTGCCCTTGCTGGGTGGAGATCCAGTCCCTCTACTGTACCATTCACAAGGTTGAAGAATCTCACCCTCCACTAGTCTCCCGTCACTTCAAAATTGGCCGCCGGAAAATTCCAAGCTTCCATCTCCATCAAGAACATGGATGAACCGAAAATGTCGACGTAAGCAAATCCACACAATAAACCGAAACGAAACGGGATGGTGCACACACACGCCCGGCACGATCTGGAGCCAATACAAATGCGTCTCATTCATCTCACTTGACCACTTCCTCCCGTGCAGGCCTCTTCTGGGCATGGCCCTTACCCAGGTCTTTCGCGTCCACCCCGGCTCTGCCTGCCACCCCCAAGGAGACTTTATCGACTACACCCTGGAATGGGGTAGCCCAGGCGTCTCCCGGGAATAAGTCTCCCTTTCAGCCAAAATAGGCTCAAAGCCCAGCGACCACTCGGGACTCGGATCCGAAGGCATGGGCCACTGGCGAATATATTGCCCACGGCTGGTTTGGCCCCATCGTGTTCCCTTTCCGCCCCAACAACCTTGCATTTGCCCCTGTGGCCCACGCCAGGGACCAACCCACTTTGCATCGGTGGCAAGTCCGGCTGGGCCTTTTCCTCGCTGCATCGTTCCTTTTCGTGCTGCTCCCGGCGGGCTGCTGCGGGCGAGCGGGTGCTGTTTTCCCACCAAAACCGTCCCCCGCTGCGCCCTCTGTTTCAATAATTGGCCCGCGGGGGCAGTGGCCAACCTCTCTGGGGCCGAGAGGCGGTCGATCATTAGGAAATGCACTCACCTGATGATGCCGCCGATCAAGGGCCCGTCGGTGCTGCCCTGTGTGCTTCCAAATTTGGCGGCGGCCCATCTCATCTCAAGTCGTAGGTGATGCTACAGCCCGAACCTTGCGAGCCCAGGCTTGCACGGATACTCTCTACCATGTGAGATATGGCCGTTTTGCTGGGGCTAAAATCCCTGCTGGCATCTGACATCCATGTGGCCGTCAGAGAATAAGGACACAGGCGTCTGTCGGTCTGGGCGCGAGCTGGGCGATGGAGATGGGCCATAACGGGCGCAACACGCCCCTCCGCCCCTAAATTGCAGACAGGAAGCTCCTTAAGTACGTGCGCCGTGCCGAGGACAGAACAGCCGGCATCTTGGGTGAGGGTCCTGGCGCCGCCCTATGGCCGGCCAATGGGAGGCCGAGTGCACACCCCCAAATCCGAGTCCGAAACCAGTCAGCTTTCTGCTGTTCCTGACTTGCCTTTTGAGGATCTGTGGGCCCGGGCTTCCATCGTGAACTGTCTCTGCACGCACGCCTGCCTCCTTCGCCGGAAGTTTAAACCTGCCTGGGGTGGTGACAGGGATGTCCGTCCCGTGTTTTCCATGGATGGTTGGTGGTTCCCCCAGGCGGGGAGGCAGAGCGCCTGCTCGACCTATCTATCCTGCATCGACCTGTCAGACTTGTTTTACATGCCCTGGCACTCTCCTACATCCTGACCATAACAGACATACACGTACAGATACTAACACTCGCGGCTCCCCAGGCCCTAGCACGTAAATTACCCATTTCCTCTTCCTCATCACCACCGCGAAGCACCGACCTGCCCCCGCGGGGTCGATTTGCGCACTATCCAGCCCTCACTACTGGTGGAAAGAAACGTAACGAACAAGGCCGCTAGCTGCATAGAAAGAGGACGGGAAATTGACGGCGGGCGTACAAAACAACGTGTACGCCGTGAAGTGGCTCAAGGTGGTGGAGGATCTCGCGGCGCATCGCTTCTGAGCCCCAGATTGGCTTGTCAGCCCTTGCGCTGCCAAAAGGGACGTCCGGAGTCCCGATCTGCTGACCCCCGACAGGCCAGTCACAGCAGAGCGCGAGATCGCCAATGGAAAACGCCAACCCAAAGAACCCCGAGGGCGACAGCACTGCCCCTCGCCGATCCTCCACAGCTCAGCCTGTCCACAGTGACCAGGATGATGCATATCTGCAGGCAATGGCGGTGCAGGACGGCTTCAGGCCGACCCTCGCAGATGTCTCACCCAGCCAGGGAAACTCCCCGAGGTCGTCCTCCCTGATAGGCGACTCGGAATCCCCACCATCAACCCCGAGCAGTCGCAACCTGCCGTCTGCAACACCACCCAGCCGACCGTCCAGCATCGCAAAGGCGCCCGGGCCCGACAGCGACTCGTTCGCCCTGCAGAACGACGGCTCTGCCGCCCCCAAGTCGGCTGAGCCAGCCACCATATCTTCTTCATCGCAGGAATCCTCCGACTCCATGCCGGCGTCTTCCTCACCACTTATCGCGACGGAAGCAATGCACCCGCCGAGGCATGACAGCCCCTACCAGGGGCCGTCTGGGCCTTCGCATCCTTATCAGCTGTATACCCAGGATGTGCGCATTGCGAGGACCATGAGCACGAGGACTTCATCGACAGCGGGGCCGCCCCCCTCAGAGCAGCCCTACTCGGGACCCCATGGACCGGCGCATCCGTACGGCATGTACTCCCAGAATACGGCTCCGACGCCCCATCATCCTGGCGCCGGTGCGTCTGTGGGTGACGCTGTAGGCTTTTCCGGCGTGGCGGTCGACCCGTACCGCCGCAGGATAGGTCCGGAAGGGGAGGAGATGGGCGGTTTGGTTGGGCCCGATGGACACACCGAGGAGCTGCCGCCGTACACGAGATACCCCGACGAGCAGATTGCCCGCAAGGTAAGAGACGTGGAGGCTGTGCAGTCGGCACACGCCCCGCTGCCACCACAAGCGGCGCAGACTGCCTCATCGACGACACAACCAGCCTTGGGCGTTACGTTTCCGCCCCAGCCCATCCCCGGGGCTGGCGGGATTGGGATCGCGGCGCGGAACCCCGAGTTCGATTCCATCGATGATCTAAACACGCCGCGCTCCCGTCACTCGTCTCGGAGCTTTACATCGGCCTCCGAGACGAGCCACCACGAGATCAACACAGCAGCGGCAGCCGTTGTCTCGGAGAAGGTGCCGAATCGATGGGAGAAAAGAGGGCGAAAGCGGGTCTGCGGCATGCCATGCTGGGTGGTTGTCCTCTTGATAACCGCCATCCTCGTTGTGGGCCTCATACTCGGCGCCGTTCTTGGGACTCTGCTGGGCAGGCAGCCGGGGCCCCCTCCCGTCCAGCGAGCGCCGCCGCCCTTATACGACGCGGTCCCGATCCCCGTACCGTCGGGCCTGCCGCCCCTGCCCACCGGCTCTTTCGGGATGCCACTCATGCCGCTTGGGGCACGCGACGTGTGCTTCCAAGACGCAAGCCTCGCCCCGGCGTGGACCTGCGGGCTGGCCTTCAGCCCGGCCATCATGGCCATGGTCATGACCATCAGCGGCGGGGACAACGGGAACCCCTACAAGGTGTCCATGTCCACCAACAACAGCCTCTCGGCGGGCGCGGGCGCGTACTCGTACGGCGCCCAGGCGCCCATGTTGCCGCCCGGCACTTTCGCCATGCAGACGGTCAACGACACGCTCGAGCCAAGCCGGGGCCCGGCCTGGTTCAAGATGCTGCCGTTCAACAAGACCGTCTTCATATCCGAGTCCAGCTTCCCCGCCAAGGCCGGCGGCTCGGCGTCGTCGCGCCGGCTCCTCCGCCGTGCGGCGCCCTCGTTCGACGAGATGAAGCGCAAGTTCTCGGCCCAGCCGGGTGACAAGCCATGGGCCTGCACCTGGCCCGACACGGTGCTCGAGGTCTTCATCTACCCGAACCAGAACGCGAGCCTGTTCAAGTCCATGAGCTCCAGCGGCGTGGGGCTGCCGCCGCCCGGCGGCAGCGGCGGCGGCGGCGGCGGCAGCTCGGCGGCGACGGACCCGGCGTCCCCCACGCGCGGCTCCCTGCCCTTCGGATCGGGTTTCCCCAGCACCACCTCGGGCGGGGGCGGGGGAGGCGCGTCGCGAACCTCGGGCACGCCCGGGCCGTCGCAACCCCCGAACCCCTTCGACGGCGACTTCCCGCCCCTGCAGCCGCCCTACCCGCGCGTCGTCAAGCTCGAGGAACGCCGGATCCAGGGGTCGCCGCAGCCCGTGTGCCGCCAGCTCAAGATCAGGGAGGACGGCACGCCCATCCCGAACGTCGACGGCGCGGGGAAGCCCATCGAGGTCGTCATCACCGAGGTGGGCAACACCCCGCCGTACCGCGGCAACCTCGCGCCGAGGGACTCGGATGGGGTCGTCGCCATGGAGGAGCCGAAGCTCTTCCGCAGGGACAACCCTGAAATAAGCGATTGCAGTTGTGTGTGGTTTGCAACATGATTGCGTATCGGCCACCTATCCCTCTCTTTTTTTCGATCGGCATGATTCTTTTCTCATTTACCTCCCTGGCTTCTTTTTTATCGGAGTTCACTCTTCCTTCAGAGGCGTTTTGAGCTGGGCTCCCTGTCGACTTTACTATCAACAATTTGGAAAAACTAAAAACATGGAAAGCTGGATCGAGACTGACGTTATTGCATCCAACAGTATAGCGGATCATTTCACCAACTGCTTACTTCTTTCCCCTCTTCATCCTACTTCTCTTTCGAGCGGCACAAAACCTATTTCTCTTGCGGCGTCGTTTGTCGCCTTTTTTGTGTATTTGTTTCTCGGTGCCTGCTTCTCACGCGAAAATGAGAATGCAACGTCATTGGCCTGCTTCTAGCTCTTGTTCACTCCTTTCTCATTTTTTTTTTGTTTTCTTCGGTCTTCTGTCCAGTTCCACACCCTCTTGACGGTATTAAGCTTCGCCGTCCTACGGGTTTTGTTTGGAGTTTTGATGCCGATGGCTGCGGCAGTTTTCTTTTGCTCAACTGTGTGCCCTTGCCACGAAATTACCCCTATTCCACAATATCGTTATCGGCCCATCATAGCTGTGCTGTCAGATACTCTTGGGGGCGCTATATATGATTTAAACCCCTATCTTCTTTTTTTTTTTTTTTACCAACTTCTCGAAGTGCTATCGTTGACCTCCGACATGCTCAAAACAGCCCCAGATCAAGGGGACCAGAGACGGTAGGCCTGGTCGATAGCCGGGAAAGACCCCGACCCCCTCCACTGTAGCACGGCCCAGGAATGTGCAGCTATCGTAGCCAAAGCACGTACATGCGTTGAACCCGACCGATCGATCGCAACAGCGAATGCCGAGACCCCTATGACGACGAGCTACCTGAGAATATGTCGGACTCAGGCAGGCGGTGGGGAGCAGTTTTTTTTAACCCCACGGAGATGCAGTCCACCATCCGGACGAGCCGATATATCCGCCATCAGCCGAGCGAGGGTACGGGAGTTAAGGTTCCTCACTTGGACTCAGATACCTGGCTGCACCAGTGTCTCAGACCTGATAAGAAGAAGGAACTGATGCTTGGACGGAAAGGCTGCATATGCCTCGGGCTCGACGGTGCCCCCGCCTTTTTTTTCGGTGGAAACGGATCGCGACTGCAGGTAGTCGGCATGCGCGTAGGGGATGAGACATGTTTAGATGACGCTGGGTGGTCTGTAGGTGTTGTCGTGGTGACGTATACAACCAAATCACTGGCCCCCTGAGTTGTCCAGCTTTCTTCGCAACCCGCAACGAGGAGTCTAGACAGCGGAGGATGGCGTGATGTTGAATGCAGTCCCACAGGGCTGGGGCATAGGTCATAGAGAAGTGTGTCCTTTTTGAGGTGTTTGTAGGTGTTTGTAGGTATTCGTCTACCTCGGGGCTTCTTCCGCCTGCTGCTGCCCTGCAAGATCACGACTGGGGGCTTCGCCCTCAGTCCTAGCCCGTGGCGACAAATCTTCGTCTAGGGCGGCGGCGTTAGCGGTATCGAGCCCAGTCGAGGGCGTATCAACAGCAACTGCCCCCGCCCCTGCCTCCACGGGCCCACCACCCAGGTCGGCGCCGAGCCCGTCGAGGAAGCTGTCGGCGAGCTTCTTCGCCCTGCGCTCGGCCACGTCCTTTCTCCTCTCATCGATCTCCCTCCTCCGGCGCTCGACTTCGTCCCTCCTCCCGCGGGCTCGCTCCTTGCGCTCGCGCCGGACCCTCTCCGTCTCTGCGCGCGCCGCCTCCAGCGCCTCTATCTCCTCTTTCCGCCTGGCCTCGTCGCCGGCCGTGAAGGCGTAGAAGCCCGTGCCGCGGGTGCGGATCTCGCGCGCGGCGTCGTAGTGCGTCTCGGGCGGCGGCGTGGCGGAGCGGTCGCGCTTGCGCGCCAGCGCCTCCATCCCCTCTTCGTCGGCCGCCGCGAAC
>NW_008804545.1:567694-600991 GCF_000145635.1 Gaeumannomyces tritici R3-111a-1
GCCGGGCCTGGGCGCGCGTGCCGCGGCGGGTGCGGCCGAACTCGTCCGTGTAGGTTATGACCTCGGTGTCGTTGCCGTCCGCGTTGCCGCCGCCGTCGTCGTCGTCCGAAGAATCTGCGGAGGATGAGCCACCGCCGCCGCCTAGGGGTTTGTCGAGGTGCTTCTCGGCCCACTTGCGGTCAAAGTCGACGAGCGGGTCGCGGTCGCCGGTGCCCGGGCCGGCGCGGGCGTCGGGGACGTAGTCGCCGCGCTTCATGGCGGCGTACCGGCGGGCCTTCTCCTCCATGTTCAGACGGGCGGCCTCGCGCTCGCGCTCCGACTCGAAGGTGCCCGTCGGCGAGCGCAGGCGGAGCTTGTTGCCGCCCCCGCGGCGGCCGTCTGGCGCGTCAAAGTCGCGCTTAGCGCCATCCTTGCGCTTAGCCTTGACGCCGGCGAATATGTCGTCGGTCTTGGAGGGGCGTGTCCGGCCCTTGGTGGCGGTGGCGGGCGCGGGTGTGGATGAGGAGGACGACGCCGTGGGCGGCTTCGAAAGGAGCGAGCCGAGCTGGGCGGAAAAGGACAGCGAGCTCGACAGGTCCATCGCCTTCCGCTGCCGTTTTGGCGGCGGCTGGCCGTAGAGGTTCGGATCCTGTGGCATCGCTCTGAGGGCAGACGAGGAGGATGTGGTGTCTCCCCGTGATGGGTCTTTGTGTGTGCGGGCGTGGAATTGATGATTTCACACGTGAACGTTTGCCATTCGCCTGGCACGCTGTCCTGTGCTAAACTTGCAGGTACCTCCAGTGGGTCCCGCGCTAGAGCAAACCCCTGTGGGAGCCATTATCGATACAGGAACCTCGATTAAGCTCCAAAGCCAACAATTAATGACCTCAGTCACCTCAACTAATCTCCATAATAACAACAACATCAATATTGGCCGACACCTAATCAGCTCCTATGACTTAAGCCTTGAAGTATTCGGTGGAGTATCTTCGTTTGATTGCCATTCCGATGCACCTTTTTTTTCTCTCCTGTAAACGCATTTGAGATATTCACAGCTGAGGCGCAAAGATCTGCTATGAGATCTGTGCCAGCACCTTGAGCAAGTCGCTCGTCACGCCCATCGCCGTCACTTCGCCACCAGCCCCGGCACCTTGAATGATCAGCGGGTTGGCACCGTAGCGCTTGGTGTAGAAGCTGATAATGTTGTCGCTGCCCTTGAGCGCGGCAATGGGATGCGAGCGGTCGAACTTCTCCAGGCCGACCTTGACCTGTTTGGCGCCCACGTCGATGCTGCCGACGAACCGGACGACCTTGCCCTCACGCTCGGCTGCAGCCTTGATCTCCTCCATCTCCGAGTCGAACTCGGGCAGCCTCTGCATGAACTCGTCGCCGCTGGCCACCGACTCGAGCGCCTTGGGGATGAGGCTCTGGACAGGGAACGAGGTGGGCGACTCGATCTCGAGCCCAGCCAGGCGGCCGAGCACGGTCAGTTTCCTGGCGACATCGAGTCCGTTGAGATCGTCACGCGGGTCGGGCTCTGTGTAGCCGAGCTCCTTGGCTTTGGCCACCTCGGCCGACCACTTGCCACCGGCGCCGTTGAGAGGGGCAAACGAGTTGAAGAGGAAAGACATGGTACCGCTCAGCACTCCTTCGATCCTAGTGACCTCGTCGCCCGTGTCAACGAGGTCCTTGATGGTGGAGATGATAGGCAGGCCGGCGCCGCACGAGGCCTCGTGGAAGACCTTTGCGCCCGACGTGGCCGATGCGGCAAAGATATCGCGCCAGAGCGAGAAGGAGCCCGAGAAGGCCTTCTTGTTGGGCGTGACGATGCTGACGCCGCGCGAGAGGAAGAGAGGATAGCTGTCGGCGACGTCCTGCGAGCTGGTGTTGTCGACCAGCACCACCTTGGCCGGAGCCTTGGCGAGGTACTCGGCCAGCTCAGACAGGGCCGGAGGGGCGCGCGATGAGGCGGCCACAGCGGCCACGACGTCGGCCGTGGGAACCTCGGCATAGTCATTGTGGAACAGTGCCTTTTTGCTCGTGGCGACGTAGCAGAGGCTCAGCCGAGGCGAAGGCCGTCGCTTGGCCAGCTCCGTCAGCTGGCCGATGAAGCACTTGCCGACACCACCGGCGCCTGGGAGTGAATCCATGTTAGCAGGAAGGATGCTGCTGTTGCATATGCTGTCGTTGGTGACCCCTGGTGTTACCACTTTTTACACATACCAATGATGGCGATAAAAACCTGGTTCTTGGACGCCATTTTCTTCAAGAGCAGAGACCTGTTTCTATTCTTGGAGACGAATCGAATATGGGCAGGGAGTAATGAGCAGTCTTTTTCTCAAAATATCTTTGCAGGCCAGTGTAAGCGTGGTCTCGAGAATGACACTTGACACTTGAGCTGCAACCATGGTGGGGTTGAAAACCGTCCAGGAGCTCTCCGATCACGGCGGGATGGCACCACGACAGCGCCAGACGTCACCTCCCGAACTGGCCCGCATCAGTGCTGAGAGCTGGGCCCATATCCACCCAGAGCTAGCGCCGCTTCAACATATTGAGACCCCACTCCTCAACTCACACCAAATGCAGTTTTCAAGCCTCTCCAACACGGCAATCTCATGCATTGAATTCAATTGGATCCCAGATCACAAAGCATACCTATACAAAATCCAGAAAATCTTCACACCCGGACTTCTAGGATCCATCATCTTCACCCCCAACAACAGCGTCGAGAGAAACCCGTGACAGGTGACGCGATGGGGGGAGGCAACAAAACCAACCAGCGCAAGGGCTACCGCGAGGCGCAAAAGAACAACTCAGATGGCGTCGTAGCGCTGCCTCGGAAAAGGTTCTATCGCCAGCGGGCGCACGCGAACCCCTTTTCGGACCATAACCTTACATAGTGAGCGACTGTCGCCGCGCCCATCCGAGCTTGCACACATGTGCTGACACTGGTGCAAGCCCCGTCTCCCCAGACCACATGGACTGGGCGCAACTGTATCCCGCATACAAGGCTGCTGAAGATACTGTCGACGCGGAGATAACAACAGGGAGTGAGGTCACCCCCGAGGAGTCCTCGGCCGCAGGTCAGCGCCTACCAAAAAGGCTACTGAAGGATGTTGAGGTTGCCGACATCGGCTGTGGGTTCGGGGGCTTGTTGATGGCCCTCTCGCCAGAGCTGCCGGATTCCTTGATACTAGGTGAGCGAAGCGCCCAGGTACGCTGCACGATGGCGGTGACTCTTTGGGCGTGCTAACAAGCCGGTCGATCCGCTCGCCTTGGCACCCAGGCATGGAGATTCGCACCCAGGTCACTGGGTTCGTGGAGGACAAGATCCGGGCGCTGCGCATTCAACATGAGAAAGAGAAGCTGTACCAAAACATCGCGTGCGTCCGCGCCAACACGATGAAGTTCCTGCCCAACTTCTTCCGGCGCGCACAGCTGTCCAAGATCTTCATCTGCTTCCCGGACCCACACTTCAAGGCGCGGAAGCACAAGCAGCGCATCGTGTCGACTACGCTCAACTCCGAGTACGCCTATGTCCTGCGTCCGGGCACTGGGATAATCTACACTATCACCGACGTCAAGGACCTGCACGAGTGGATGGTCGGTCACTTTGAGTCCCACCCTTCCTTCATCAGGGTCCCCGAGGACGAGCAGGAGGCCGACCCTTGCGTCCGCATAATGCGGTTCGAAACAGAGGAGGGGAAGAAGGTGACGAGGAACAACGGCCAAAAGTATGTCGCGCTGTTCAGGCGCATGGAGGAGCCGCCATGGTGATCAGCAGCGTATTCGAGAAAAGATGTATTTAGAACTGTTAAGCTTCCCGTGCAAGGCTGGCCACTGACCCAAGTCCCCCAAGCGGAGATGCTCACAGCAAACCCCACAGCATCTTCTCCAGCCACATCGATCTTCATATCTCTAGAGTATGCCATGTTTCGACTCTCAAGCCTGGGCACATTCAACAGCGCTCAGACCGAACCCCTCCGTTAGGTTCACATTGCTGATTTTCAGCCCGGCCTTGGAAGCTAGCTCGCCGAACCCCTCGACTGTTCTTTCCTTACCGCCTAAATTCATCATGAACAAATCCGTGGCCGCACACATGGCGATTGGCGGGTTGGACATGATTTGTTCCATAATGACCAGCCTGCTATCTGGTGCCATGGCGTCGGCGATCACGCGCAGGATTTCAACACACTCCTCGTCGCCGTAGTCGTGCAGGCAGCGACGGATGAAGTAGACCAGTGCCCCTGGACATGGGTCGTTTTCACAATCGTCAGTAACTGGGCGGCAGATCTCATGGGAACTAATTTTGGCCACGGAACATGCAACAAAGGGTGGAAGACGGGCCATGAATGCCACTCACCTTTGACAGGCTGCTCCTGGTGGAAGTCCATAGCAATCTTCTGCGCATCCCGGAGCGCCGGGTCGTCCGCCTTCTCCAGCTCCGCGACGACCTCGGGAAGGTCCTGCAGGACGCAGCGGCTCATGGGGAGGCCCGGGGTGCTTTCGCAGATGGCCTTGGTGACGTGGCCTTTGCTGGCGCCCACGTCCACTACAAGTGCTCTGGTGCCGGCAGGGTCGGCGGCTGCCTCGCGAGCCACCCAGCCAAAGTCGTAAACGCCCGCCATGGGCATCATCTTCTCGAACGCGCCAAAGGCTCTCATGCCTTCGGCGACCCCGTTCCGGTCGGAGTCCTGCCGCATCACCTCCCATACCGTCAACTCGGGTTTCCCATGCGCAAAGGAATATGGTGTGTGCGTCCGAGTCGCCGGCTCCTTGCGCCCGTACTTTTCGAAGTAGTCCGGGAGGGCGAACAGGACAGGGATACTCACGGACGCCCTTGACAGCGAGGGCGCATCGTTAGAACAGGTATCGGAGAGAAGGTGGTGGCCTTTGCACATATGAATGGCCTTGGCGCTCACATATATTGAAACGCTGGATGTAGCGAGTGAGGCCCAGCAAAGACCTTGGATCTCGGCGTGTGCGTCACCTTGTCGCTGTCGACCTGCTTCAGGAGGCCGTTGGCGACAAGCACCCAAGCGACCCGCTCTTTCGTCATGCAGTCAGTAAGTGTTCAGCATAAACAGCAAGTGTAGCTACCTATCGATCCCAGCAAACATACTGATCAAGGAGGTATCAGAATCCAACTTCTTGGCGAGATCATTGTACGAGATTGGTTCCTCGGACGGGATGTGTTCAAAACCTCCTAGGGAAGCGAACAGACGGGTGGCCATTATGAAGGAAATACCAAAGTACTCGTCCATCATGGCCTCGATAGGGTGCTTGAGGGACCCCAGCACTGTCTGGGCCAGCTCAATGGCTTTCCCACGCTGCTTGGGGTCGACGGCACCGAGCCCTGCGCTCGACCTGAGGTCGCGTACGGCCTGGGAGAGTTCTGCAACTGATGTGTCGAGCTCAGCTCCGGGGACGAATCCGCTGAGAGTGGCCATGCTGATACCGGGCGTGTTTCGAGGTTGTCGAGTTGCGTGTGACTACGAGAGTGTTCGCTGAAGCTATTGAGATTCTTGCCGACCTTGGGAAACATCACATTGGGGGATGGATTTGGCCGAATATATATACCAAGCATACATCCTACAAAGCGCCTGGCTGGAACATCCTCTATCCCAAATAAGTCCATGTCTGCGTGAGACTTCGGTGAATTCGTCGGCTTTACAGACTTGAGGGTGATGGATATAGAGAGTATAGTATCGTCGGCCCTGCACAGCCAGCCTGTTGCTGCTTCATCCCCTACATCAGCTAAGACAAAAATGCCGACGACCCGATAGCCCCGACGGGGTGCATTAGCTAGCCCGTTCTCCGTCGGCGACAATTGAGAGAACCCCGAAAGCGCTCGGGATTTTCGAATGTGAAGTTGAAATGGGTAGGATTCTTTTGTAAGCTCACAAAATGCATCACATGCGAAATAACGGCAACAGAAACCAACACAACGGTCATGATGGCGGTGCAAGTGCCGTTGTGTTGGCGCACGGTCCACTCCAGCGACAAGCGGGTCTGACCCCATGTGCCAGGCTCCATCGGCCGTTATCAAATTGCCATTGTGTCATTTCACCGTCCGACACGAGCTGTTCAGGATAGCCCACAGCACCTCCGCTGGAGCTTTGCTCACAGCCGCAGCCACGGCGGTGACGGCGCCTCTCCTGCTCCGACGTGGACAAGAATGATACGTCGGCTCTCCACACCTCCCAACAGCAAACGATGGGCTACCGGCTCCTCTCGGACACAGGAACCTGAACTTCCCTATTATGGCCCTTAAGGGACGGGACGTGATCCTTGCTGGGCTCGCAAGTTTCATCGCCTGGGGCTACGCAACCCACTGGTTCCCGACCCTCCGATTCGCCGGCTATGCCTTCATCGCCGGCCTTCTGCTCGCCCTCCTGGCCGTCCTCGCCCTGGTCCTGCTCTCCTCCAGGGGCCCCCACTACGCCGACCGCCGCCGCTCCGCGCGGCCCCACGGCGTCGCCTTCGTCGCCCCCGCCGCCTGGTCCGCCGAGCTCGCCGCCCTCGATGCCCGCCAGTCGTACAAACCCCCGCCGCTCGTCCCCGATGCGCCCAAGGTGTCGCAGGCGCTCGAGCAGCTAGTCCACCTCATCGTGCGCGACTTTGTCCAGTCGTGGTACGGCAGCATCAGCAAGAACCCCGCCTTTACGAACGAGGTCGACCGCGCCATCGGCGGTGCCCTCGTCAACGTCTGCGACCGGCTGCGCCATGTCGACTTGGCCGAGATCCTGACCGGCCGCCTGGTGCCTGTCCTGACCGCCCACGTCCGGAGCTTCTACGATGCCGAGAGGTCCGTCAGGGGCAGGAAGCTCAACCGCTCCGTCACCGAGTCCGAGGAGCTCGACCTGGCCATCGCCTCCAAGTACAACGACGGGAGGCTGCACCCGGCAGCGAGCCTGTCGCACACAGACACGAGAGTGGCGCAGCAGGAGTACCTCCGTGGTGTTGTCTCCAGAATCTTGCCCAAGGTCTTGCCCGACAACATGCTCAGGAGCCGTGCGGTCTCGGTCCTAATCAGGGAGATAGTCGCCTGTGCCGTTCTCTCCTCGGTCATGGGTATGCTAGCCGACCCGGACACCTGGAACCAGGTCATGGAGAACTACGGCCGGAGCATGCTGCAGGACCGGTCGACCGTGAGGAAGCTGCGCGCCGCCCTAGACCAGCATGCGCAACCGGCCCCGAAGACGGGGAAGCCACCGGCCTTTCCCAGGCTCGCCCCTGGCGACAGCGAGCGTCGGTTCGAGAAGTTTGTTCGGTCAGTGAAGAAGGTCAACAACCTCTCGGACGCCCGGAGATTCAGAAGCGAGGTGGCGAGCCAGCTCAAGAGGGAATCTCAAAGAGAGGGACAGGATCAGGTCTACCTCCGCCGCCTCGACATGGGCAAGAGGCTTCTTGACCAGCGGGTGCATCAACTAGCTGCAGGTGGTGACCGGCGTGCCGCACAGCCGCCAGTTATGGCACAGGCACCAAGCTTTTCTAGACTGGAGAACGCACCGCTCGAGGAGCTACTTCGGGACGCCTCCGGGCTGTCCTACTTCATGGAATACATGGACCGGCAACGCCTACTGCCGTTGGTCCAGTTCTGGATTGTCGTGGACGGGTTTCGGAACCCGCTGGAGGACGACGGCCCAGAGACCGAGCAACTTCCGCTGGCATTACCGCCATGGAGCGATTCGGACAGGCTCGACCTGGCCCAGATATACCAGGCATACCTCTCCATGCCAGTCCTCAAGGTCCCCAGCTCGGCCAAGAGGCTTGTGCAAGAGTTTCTCAGTGCTGGGAAGGCCGCCACACCCGCACAGTACTACAGGGCTCGCCGTGCCATTTTACGCGCACAGACTGCAGTCCTCGACGAGATGAAGCTCAATCACTTCCAAAATTTCAAAAAGTCCGACTTGTTTTACAAGTGTCTCGCAGCCGAAGAGGCCTCCAGTGCGGCGGCTAGTGTCACTACCGACAACGGACCGCACCCACCGGTGGCTCCGCCTATTATGAGCAGAGCATCGCAATCCTTCACGACCGCTCCTAAAACTAATCACATCTCGCGTCTGGCTACCCGTCTTCAGCCTGGTCCGCGCCATACCCGTAGGGCTGGCTCCGTGGCGGATATCAGATCCATGCATGGAAACGGCAATAGCGCCGACCCTCTACTCATCCCTCGACGGTCTCTAGACGAAGACGCATCTCCAAATCCCTTATTTGACGACGAGGACGTGGACAATGATGCATTGGCAGACTCTGTCCAAAGCTTAGATCAGGACCTCACCCAACCCACCCCCGATACCCATGTGGTGAAGGCGGTCGAGGATGCGCTCAACACAATCATGGAGGACAGTCAAGTGCCAACAGCCGAAGATCTCCGGGAATCGCTGTTTTCAGCAGATGATGAGGGCTCGAGCCTTTTCTCCCCCGACACGGAATGCAACCGCGGCTCGAAGCGGGGCTCGCTTGACGTGGCGCGTCCAGGCCAACCCCAGAAAGAGCCAGAGAAGCCGAGTTTGGCTTCCCTAGGTCTCGTGAGCGCGTCATCCAGGATTGGCGTCTTTGAGGACAACGATCTATTTGCCGACGAGGACAAGTATCTCCCTGACGAACGCGATGATCTGGACGAGGACAAGGACGACGACGACGACGAAGATCAAGTACATGAGGCTGCCCCCGGAGATCTGGGTCTTGCCGAAGCCATCACTGTCTTGACCAACGATATAGACCGGCTGGTTTCCCAAAATGCCATCGTCGAATCTCTGCTGCGTAAGGCGGAACTCACAAATAATACAGCAGAGCTGAGGATTCTTCGGAAATCCAGGGCCAGCCTGCAGCGGGAAATACGCAGGAAAGAACTGCAGAGACAGCAGTATGTAATCCAGGAGAGCGATAACAGCCTATACGGCCGCTCGACGATCAGCATCAAGTCCATACAGGTCGGCAGAGATGACGACGGCAAGGAGTTTGCGCTCTATGTCATTGAGGTCTCACGGGACGCTGGAGAAAAGATGCCGGCAGCCACCTGGCCTGTCACACGGCGGTACAGTGAGTTCTTGGAGCTGCATCAAAAGCTTCGTTCCCGGTACCCGTCAGTTCGCAACCTCGATTTCCCGCGTCGCCGGATGGTCATGAAACTCCAAAACGACTTTCTCCAGAAACGCAGGGAAGCGCTGGAGAAATATCTCCGGGAGCTGCTGCTCCTGCCCGAGGCGTGTCGCAGCCGGGATCTCAGAGCATTCCTCTCACAGAGCGCGATAACCCAAGGACAAGATCTCGTGGACCGGGAGGACAAGAAGGATATGATCACACGATTGTACGACTCGGTAGCGGACGGAATGGAGGACATCCTGGGCAGTATCCCTGTGCTCGACCAACTTTCACTCGCAGGCCAGAACCTCATCGCAGCAGCAACCAGCCAGCTCAACGCGATGCCACTAGACACCAGCGGTGATGGTGCCATATCTGCAGCAGAGGCCGAGGCAGAATTGAACGCCTTCGAGAACAAAGAGCTCGAGCCGTTTGTGAAGCCGATTTGCGACGTATTTCTTGAGGTGTTCGAGCTCAACAGGGGTAATAATTGGTTGCGTGGCCGGGCAGTGGTCGTTGTCCTCCACCAGCTGCTCGGGGGCACGATCGAGCGGAAGCTCCGGGACAACGTCAAGCTCCTGACGCAGGAGGACGCCATCCTACGCTACGTGGGCCTGTTGCGCGACAACATGTGGCCCGGGGGCGAGCTGCAGAGGAACAAGCAGCCCCGCACTCCGGCGCAAAAGTCGAGGACCAGAACAGAGGCCAGCGTCATGCTGGCCACGCTCGTTCCCGACCTTGCCGGAAGCGTGGTGGGCCGACTGAACGCGCAGGCGGCAAGCCGGCGCATCTTTGCAACGCTGAACAACCAGCGGCTAAAGTGAGTTGCAGTCCTCAGCTCCCCCGGTCGGACTCCCGGGGATTCAAGCTAACCTGGTGTGTAGCACACACTTGGCCTTTACCGTTCTCGACGAGCTGATCGACGTCTTGTTTGCCGAGAACTAAACCGAGCAGGCACGGAAGTTTGGAATCGGTGACTGCCGCATAGCATGGGCGTTGTTGTTTATTTTTATTGCGTGTTTTTGCATTTGTCCTGACTTTGCTTTTTTCACGCACCATTCTGGCCCGGTTGGGCCGTTACTATTACCAACGGACATGTCATCTCGCATTACTCTTGGGATTATGGGGCGCAAGGCTCTAACGGTGGCTTGATTCCATGCATGCATCAGAGGCGTTGGAGGTTTGCTGTTCAGCTCCTTGGTATTCGGTAGGTTGCACTGTGTAGGTACCATATTGGAGAACCAAGATCAGTCTTGTCATCCAAACTGCAAACTGCGTGCTTGTTTGTCCCTGTCGATCAATATTCGCATCCCGCCGTGTTAGTCTCCCTCGAGCCTCCCTTCATGTCGACAGCATGGATCGTGCCATGGCAGACAATCCCAATTTCAGGGGGGGTGGCATGGGGCAGTGTCCCCGCCTGGGGAGCGTGGGAGGCGCGTTCGACCACTGGGCGACAATGGCTTTGATTGGCGGTTTGTCAGCTTGGTCGGCGTGTGATGACCCACTCCGCAGCGGAAGCACTAGCCGTTTTGGGTTAGTGATAGAGTTTCGACATCTGTGGGCGACCTGGGTGCGCCCGCCAATATTTTGGCACGCCCAGCTTGCCTGCCACCCTCACGCGAGAGCGGCAAGCAACACGCTGCCTGCCCGCCCAGCCCATTGGCCAAGCTCACGAGACCCGGCCCCGATTTATGCTCGACGAGAACCCAACCAGCCCGCCCGCCTCCTCCATCACCAGCATCCCCCAAGGTTCCAATAGGCCGTATATACGGTACCGCGTCTCATCGGCAAGATTTGTCGTCGAGTCCTGTTCTGTTTTTCCACCTGGCGTGTCGGCTTTTCTGCGAGCTTGCTCCTCCTCCACGCTCCAGCCAAACAAAAAGCAAGCGCCCGTACGGTTGCCGTTGGCCCCTGCTCGCTCGCTTCCATGGTTGTTTTGGTTTCCACCAGGATTTTCGCAAGCTCCATGGCAAGAGCGACCGCCTTCCCGCATAAAAGATAAAAAGCCACCCCACACGCGCACACACAGCCTCGCCCACCCCAACCCCGTCTCCATTTGCTGCTGCACCTCGACATCTCGTGTTGCCCGCCCATCGTCCCAAAGGAATCACGACAACAAACCCGATCAGCCGTCGGACCGTTGCTGGCTCTTCCCCAGGCCGACAAGCGCAGGTCGACACCATGACCGAGGTATCGTCAACGCGCCTTTATTTGGGCAACCTGCCCCGACAAGGTGCGTCCACGCAGCAGCGCCCCATTTTGCCGACTTTGCAGCTGCCCAAAAAACAAAGCTGCGTCGCACCTGCAGTCGCATGCAGGGTTTGCACAAACAGAGCCATTCTGACAACGTCGCAGCCACCAAGGAGGATGTCGCGAGCCACTTTGGTGCCCATGGCACTGGCAAGATCACCGAAATCAAGCTCATGAACGGCTTCGGCTTCATTGAGTACGAGGATATGATGGACGCGCGCGACGTCGTTCCAGGTAATGATAGCTTCCGGCCGCAAGGCGCGAACGAATTTCCCGTCACCGTACCTCGAGTGCTAACTGATGTCTCACTCTTTACTACAGCTTTCCGTATGTCCCTCCCCTTCCCCCGATGCATCTGACTTGGCCCATCCACACCGCCCCGGTCGACGGTCCTAGGCCAAACCTCCACGGTGGACTGCGACGCTTCTCATCTCCAAGACAACCCGGCGACTAACCCGCGATACCCAAGACGGATCTCAATTTATGGGCGAGCGCCTCACCGTCCAGTTTGCCCGTGGCTCGCGCAACCGCGATGGAGGAGGCGGCGCCGGTAACGGCAGCGGCTTCAGTGGCGAGCGCTCCGCACCCCGGCCTCGGCGGACCCCGTATCGCATGCAAATCAGCGGGCTCCCCAATGACACCAGCTGGCAGGTCTGTTATCCCTCCTGTTCCTTGCTTCCGGACCGACGGATCTCCTGTTCCTGAGGAGAGCCCCAGACATTGGTGTGTTTTTGGTGGGCGACGAATGCGCCTTTCTGTGCTGGTTTACCCCAAGACATAACCGCCGGACCACCTCGGCGGGGTTACACTGTGGCGACAAATTCCTGCTCGGATTGCGCCCAAGTTTTGGTTTCCTTTTCCGTTTCAAACATCTCTGAGGAAAAGGCTTTCGTCGTCGTGATCTGGCGCAGAAGGACCCTTCGACGATTCTCTGGACTCCCCCCGGCTCTCTCGCGTTTGGAAGGATTCGGCCCTGGTCGCTCTCCGGCTTTCACCCCTCCTGGCTTTCCACTTACACGGACTCTGGATTTAGGACCTGAAAGACTTTGCCCGGCAGTCCCAGCTGGACGTGGTCTACTCCGAAACCGGTCGCAGTAACAATGGGGAAGGGTGAGTTCTGTCCACTCTTTCGGCTAACACAAGATGGAGACCGCGATCGCAGACTAACCCTGTACCGCTTTAGCTTTGTCGAGTTTGAGACCGCTGCGGACCTTGCTACTGCCGTTGACGCACTTGATGGCAAGGAATTCAAGGAGAAGGTTGTTAGATGCGTCGCCAACGTAAGTTTCCGGCCCCGCCCGAGCCTGCTACAGACACAACCAAGACACGAGACCGACGAACGCGAGGCTAATTTCCCTCCAGGCTCAAGCCGATCCGCCTGTGCGTGACCGTGGCCGCTCCAGGTCGCCTCCGGGAAGGCGCTCATATGCTCCTCCTGGTGACGACTATGACCGTCGCGGGCCTCCTCGTGGTTACAGTCCCCGTCGCGATGGCTACCGCGATGGTTATCGCGAGCGGAGCCCCCCTCGCCGGGAGTACTACGATGACAGAGCGCGTTACCGGTCGCCGCCTCGCCGTGGGCCCGTCGAAGACTACCCGCCGCCTCGCGGTCGCTACGACGACCCCTACAGGCGCGACTACCCGCCCCCCGACCCCTATGCCAACGGCAGACCCTACGACCGCCCTCCGCCGCGGGACTTCCCGCCGCGTGAAGCCGGCTACTCTCGCGAGGGAGGATACCCGCGAGAGTACGATAGGCCGGCTCGCTACTGGTAATTCTACTCCACTCTCACTGGGCGTATCGTCCCTTACTCTTTATGTGTAGATTCACTCGGAGAACGATTCTCCCGCCTGGTGCGCGGCTCGAGGACGCTATCCACCTTCCCAGGATCCTCTGGACGACACTGGCCGGACTTATCGACAGCTGGATATGCCCTTCGGCCTCCTTGTGTTTTTTTGACCCTGTTGTTATCGTCTTCAAGCGCCTGTACTGCAGTGTCAACCTGTTCTAACGAAAACTCGCCTCTTGGCTTCGTGGAATCACTCTCGTCGTTCCATCGCGGTCTGGAGACCTCCTGTTCCCCGGAATTCTTCGCGTCCGGGATCCGCCGGATATCGGGCAATGAGCTATGATCAGTTTGGGGATTTCTCTCGTTGCGTTGTTTTGCTAGTGTCTTTTTGTTTTGTTTCTCTGTATCACCTGCCATGGCCTTCCTGGGATTCCGGTACGCCGACGGACCTGGACCTGGACCATCGAAGCGCGCTTGACTTGACTTACGATCGATAGCCTCGCCCATTGGGCGCGACGACGCTCGAGTATCCGATGGTTTGTTCTGGAGCCCTTGGAGGCCCGGCTACGGCATCATATGCAATGCTGTACTTGGCGCTTTGGTATCTCTTGAGATGTCACGACCCTAACGCAAAAAAACCTTATACCGTATACATAATGTCCGGACCCGCCATTTGCAGCAGGTTGCTACTAACTAGCATACATACTTCAGCCCAAATGAGAATCTGTTCACGGCAAATAAGCAGCCTCTACTCATTGATGCGCTGGCCACGACAATGTGGTCACGTTTAGGGAGAGGCGTATTTGTAGTTGTACTGGGCTTTGGCGGCGGCAATCTTTTCGCGCTTCTCCTTGTCCTTGGCGAGGAACTCTTGGTCGCCTTCGGCCTCCAGCTTTGCCAAGGCCTCGATTCCGTACTTGCTCGGCCCCGATGGAATTTCGAGGCCCCTCTTTGTGGCGGGCCGTGCGAGGCAGCGGTCGAGCCAGGCGTAGACGCTGGGGAACTGCTTCGTGTCCAGGCCAGACAGGCGGCCGGCGTTCACCCAGCCGACCAATGCAATATCGGCGATGGAGTAGCGGCCCCTCTCAGGGCCGGCGACGTAGTCGCGATCCGACAGGCGCTTGTCTAGAACGCCGTAGAGGCGCTCCGTCTCGCCGACGTAGCGCTGGACGCCCCAGGGATTCTCCTTGGCCACGAAGAGGAAGTGGTTGGCCTGCCCTTGCATGGGTCCCAGCCCGCCGTGCTGCCAGGCGATCCACTGCTCGGCGACCGAGTGGTCGTCGGACCCGGGCGGGAAGCTGAGGAGGTGCCGCGGGTCGTAGTGGCGGGCCAGGTACGACAGGATGGCGGCGCCCTCGAAGACGGCGAAACCGCTGCGGTCGTGGTCGACAATGGCGGGGATGCGGCCGTTCGGGTTGACTGCCGTGAACCAGGCCTGCTTCTGGGTGTTTTTGGATATGTCGATGGCTTGATAGGTGTACTCGAGTCCGTAGGCGTCCTTGAGCTCCTCGAGCAGGATGGAGGCCTTGACGCCGTTGGGGGTGCCCGTGGTGAGCAGCTCGATGCCGGACTTGGCGATCAGGCCGGTGGGTTCGGCGGCCATGTCTGGTGGTGGTGGTGGTGGTGAGTTCTTGGTAGGGGTTGTGGTGGTGTACCAAGCAAGTACAGGGGGTCTTTGGTGGTTGTGGTTGTGCGTCGGTCCCTGCAGAAACGGCTTTGGCAAGGCTGATCGTGATGGACTATGCCGATGACTCAAGATGGAAATGGTGCGAATGCGCTGCTGGCTTGGATACCCGGCTGATGAGCGCAGCAGAAGCGGCGGAAGGTTGAGCTTTATCATTGTTTGTGAGACTGGCAAACTACCTCTAACCTACACTATACTCTCGCCCTCACCCCCTCTCTTCTATGTAGGTGTAGTCCCGTCTCTGGTGGGGGTTTGATTGATGAATAATAGCCCGGCGTCGGTGCAAGAAGATGGACAGATGGCGTGCTTTCAATCCGGCAGGCCTTTTTGCGACGGCACGAGGTCGTACCCGGGTGAATGCGCCTCGATAGAGACATGAGCGCGAGGAGGGATTACCAATCTCGTCGGCCATTATTAATGTTTCGCTGTTGCCCTTCCATTCCACCTGCGTCGGTCTCTTTCGTCATGGCCCGGCGATTAGAGCATCAATGGGCGATGCCAGGGAGATACTGTCCCTGAAATCCCGTCCGAACTCGTTTGAGAGCCCCATCTCTTTGGTTTCTTCGCCATCTGTTATCCTTTTTCGTTGCAGCGCATCGATGCCCTCGGACGACGGTTTTCTTCGTTGAATCCACCAGGCAGATTGCACTGGCGGCACGTGCAGCACCATCCATTCGTTCAGTCAGGTCTGGTGCTATTGCACGGCACACCACAAACAAGAACCAACTGCCCTCTTTTACCGGGTCTTAAACTGGGATCTGTCCTCTCCTGCTATGTTCTGAGCTTCATTGTCTCGGCGCGCTTCATTTACCAAGTACATAAGCAAGCAATCCGACGCGAGACTCTGCATCATCCATTCTGGCCCTTGTCCCAATTCGTGCCACAGCGCACCGCCGTAGCCCGGCAGCCTCTCCCACCCCCTCTCATGCAGGTTTTGGTGCAGATACGGGTCTCTGGAAGGTGGGACGGAGCTGACTGCATGACGTCTTGGTCCCTATTGGCAACCCAGGCGCTCTCTGCTCAACAGTGCCGCTCCCCCCCGCCGATCCCATCCTGGTCGTTCAGCTGAGCGCCTGAAGATGCTACCGACCGCTTACGGCGGACTTTGGGGGAGGGCCATGCAAGCGGGCTCGGGCTTGGCGTGCAACCACCGACGCCGGGCACGCGCCTGTTGGCTGCCCGCCCAGCTGGTGGGTTTCTGGGGGCCGCTTGCAAGGGTAGGTGGTGGACGCCATGTCCCGCCCCATTTTGCCCGCTGCAGGTTACTTTTGCGCCTCACGGTCGGGTACCTGGTGTGCGCTGATGAGAGCACCCCCAGCTTCTCGTGGCGCTTGGCATGGTTTTTGTCGATGCTTTTTTATTGACTCTTCATTCTTCAACTCCTTCTCCCCTCCGTTCACGGCCAGCCGAAAAGAAGAAGAAAAAAATCCCATGACAAGAACCTCGGCTATCCATCGCCATTCTATCTAATGGCGGCATGCCTTGACACGTATGGTGGGAAACTTCTTTGTTCGCTGCAGGCTGTAGGTGCGGGGTTAGTTGGGTTGTGGCATGGATGGCGTGTGCTTGGTGCGACCTATAAGCTGCTTAAGAAGCAAGGCATGGCGCCCTGTTGTCGTGGACCAATTGCTGTGGTCGACCACGTCGCTCTTGCAATAAAAAAGGAAGTAAACGCAGGGGAAAGTGCAGTGGCCTGCGTCCTTTCTGGTTTCCTAGAAAGCCTGTCCTGTTCCAGCCGCATTGCGCGAATCTTTTTGCCACCCCGACAGCTACTTGGGTCGGGTCCCTCCTCGAGAGTTATGTCTCGATGAGCAACGTTGGGCAAGCCACGCCACCGCCTGAGGACAACGGCCAAAACGAAAAACGTCACCTCCGACAAATGACTGATTGCGCTCAAATCAGATAAAGGATCCATATGAAGAGCCTGCTCAGCTTTTGTGCCATTGCGCCAAACACAAAAGGCAAGAAGAGACGGAGAGGGGAAAGGAGGGTGGAGAGAGAGCCTTGTTGCAACAAGCGAAGCGACCAAACGAATAATTGGGTCCTCCAACCTCGGCAACACCCACCACGGGCATAACCCAACCACCACACCACCGTCGCCGCCGCCGCCGCCGCCGCGACAGAGACGCCATGGAGATGGACTCGCATCAGCGCCGGCTAGACGAGCTGAACAGCAGCCTCCTGGAGGCCATGCTGCAGGACGACGCCGGGGTCGGCCGCGAGGCAGCCATCGAGGCCGTCCGGGGCTGCTCGGCCCGGCTGGACGCCATGCTGGCGTCGGGGCCGGAGAGCCACGTGCTCCTCCGCCACTCGTACATCGCGCGCAGCCTCCGCCGGGACTGCGACGCCGAGCTGGCGTGCCTCACCACCGGGGTCCGGGGCACCAGGGGCCGCTTCCGCCACATCATCGGCCAGATGGAGGTGCTCGAGTCGTGCCTCGAGCCCTCGCACCGCAAGACGGGAGACTACTCCTGGCCCGTCGCGGAGGCTCCTCTCGCCGACGCCGCCGGCGTCGTCAGCCTCGCGGCGATGGCAGGGACCTGCAGGGACGTTGATTATGACGTCATCGGATCTGATTTGGTCCTCGACGATACCGATGCTGTCGACGATGAGACGACCCCGCGCGCAGAAGCGGCAGAACCTGTCCCCAAGGACGCAAACGCCCCTACCGACGCTCCAGAGCCAACACTAGAGTCTTCAGCACAAACAAACACCGTCCCAGAATCCCCAGAAACCATCTCAGAACCTACAGACCACACCACAGAGCCCACCAGCACAGATGAGATTTGCGACACAGCCTCAGTTTCCAGCTACGCCGACTCGGTCCGCTCGCTGGGCGCCGAGACGGCCCACGGAGACGAGCTCAGCACCGCGCCGACGAGCCCGACAAACAGCCACAGCGGCGTCATGGAGGCGAAGGAGGGCGGCCCGACAAGCCGGCCCAACAAGAGCGAGGAGACGCTCGCCCAGGAGAGGATCCGCGAAGGGTCCCCGAGGAGCAGCGCGGAACGCGGCCGGCCCAGGCAGCGTTCGCTCGCGTCCGCCCGGGACAGCGGGTTCGCCGATAAGATCTTTGACGACGACGACGACGTGGTCATCGCCAAAAACGACCTCGACCGCACCGTTGTGTCGGGCGACGACCTGCACCCGGAGCCCTCGAAAGAGAAGGCGGCGGACGGCGGCAGCAGCCCAGATCCACCGGCCACACCGCCGGCGCCGGCGTTTGCCAGGTCCTCGAGCGCCCTGGCGCTGGCAGAGACGGCGTCGGTCGCCAGCAGCCGCAGGACCAGGGCCGGGGCCGCGGCCGAGGCGTTCGACTCGCTGATCTCGAGGACGAAGAAGGCGCTGGGCTCGCCCAAGTCCAAGGGGGACGCGGTCCGGGCCGAGCGGCCGAAGAGCTTTAGGGGCATGGCCAAGAAGTTGATGCATATCGGGAAAGCTCAAGGGTGCCCGGTTGGAGGCGGGAAGTAGTAGAATGCACCGGGCCGGCGGGCAGCAGCGTGGCTTGGCGTTTAAAGGACCGTGTTTTTTTGATGGCGTTAATATTGTGTTATTAGCAGGGTGAGCGCATTACATTTGGGCTTTGCGGAATGTTTTTATACCTCCAACAGGACCACGCGTATTTGGACGTCTGGATGGTTATGTACTGGTGTAAATAGAAGTACGGTCGCTCGTTCAAGGAAACATACATGTCACATCGACAATTCAAACCCATGTGCAAGTAAAAAGATAGGATGGTATTAGGTATTCCCCCAGTTCCAGTCCCACTCACAGTCGTATACCGGCACTAGGTTAAAACGCATCATAACATTTTTACAGTGAAGCTGTCATTGACGTGGCGCCAGCCCTGTCAATTACTACTACAACAGAGCAGCTGATATGGCTAGCCACCGTTTGCCCGGCGCTCTACCTCCATTCCTCTTGTTCGACTCTAGAAAGGAATTCGGTCGCCGAGCCGCTTTTGGTCGCCCACCTCGTGGTGCATCGCCGCCCGGCACCGAGAGACGTGAGAGGGTCAAGTGGGGGCAGCACTCTTAAACCACCTATTCTTTTCTTCCAACCCCTTTTTAGCCTCTAGATTTCCGATTTCTTTCATCAAATGATTGCAAGTTTCTCGGAGCGCCCTCCTCGTTGTAGCAAGATCGCCTACACTAGCGAAGCCGCGCCTTCTTTTTGATAGTGGACTCACGAGCCACAGGGGACTCTTCATTCCTGCCCTTGGAGTAACAGAAACAGGCCAGTGAAAACCAACTGCATCCGCGCCCTCTGCTATAACCCATTGTGGTGTAGCCTCCCCGTGTGGATCCATGCCGCTGATATAGACTCCTTTTGCGCCTGCGATAAGCGACGGACAAATCCAAAGAGCCGCCATGGCTTGCAGCAGCAAGAGGTATACGTTGTCCATGGGCGGATGCTCTGGCGCGTGCCCATCTTCACCTCATTGTTGGAGGAGGTTCGCCGTCTTGTTAGACTCGCGTCACGGCTCTGGTCACGGAATTTGGCAATCCCTCCTGCACAGAACTGCCGAAGATCGTCGCTTGAGCTAGGTGCATGGGTAGTTTCACTTAAGGACAGGCACGGCATCAACTTGGCTTGGTATGTAGGTAGCAGTATGATTGCGTCGCGGACCTTGGTGAGAGGACAAAGATAGCTTGCCAACTGCGCATTGTCAGGCTTTATTTTTCGAATTAAAATACGCAAGATCCCTGCAGCTGAAGACCCCTTCCCGTGACTGCTCAAAAAGAATGTCCCACATATCCAAAAAGAAAAACATTGTGTCCAACCTGCCCCTAGGCCGCCTCCTCCCCGGCCCGAGCCGCCAAGGCTATCTGGTCGGACGTGACGCGCCGCAGGTGGATCTTGTCCTTGCGGCCAAACAGGCCGATGCACAGGGGCGGCACGGCGGCGGCGACTGCCAGGACGGCCTGGAAGATCAGGGCACGCTTCATGTTGAGGGGTGGGCTCCCGTCGGGCCCGGCCTTGAGCGCGTCCGAGACGAGGATGAAGCAGGCGCCCAGGACCTGGCCGCCGGACCAGGCGAGCGTCGACGTGACCTCGGGGCTGATTGGGTGCGTGAACTCGACGAGCAGCTCGACCGCGACGGGGACCAGGGAGAAGGAGGCGGCGCCCAGGACGGCTAGTATGACGTAAGGCCCCGCGAGGCCGCCGCCCTCGCGCGTCTCGGGCATCCAGATGAAGACGAGGTACGAGACGGCGATGACGGGTACGAGGATCTTGACGGAGAGGATGAAGGCCTTGGTGCGGTCGATGATGGGCGAGGTGACGGCGGCGGCGACGAGGCCGACCACGATCAGGACGGCGCCCGCGATGCCGGCCTCGTCGTTGGTGTAGCCGTACGGCACCATCATCTGGTTGAGAAGGCTCGAGATAGAGTTAAAGAAGCCGACGTAGAAGGAGAAGGGGATGAAGAGCATCCAGAACTCGGGCGACACGACAAGGAGCCGTAGTGACTCCAGGATGTCGGCCTTGGCCGTCTCGCCCGACGGCGCCGCGGGCGTGGGCGGGGCGGCGGGGATGAAGAAGGCGGGGAGCGCGCAGACGGAGGACTTTTGAGAGCGGTGGGATTAGCTGGGCTGGCGAGGAAGGGGCAGAGAGGAAAAAAGAAGCACTCACGATTATAGCAACATATAGGACCATGTTCGGGATATCGGCAGGCCCCACGACCATGAACGGGATGATGAGCTGGCCCAGGGCGGCACCAAGGGGGTTGGCGAGACTCATGAGGGCCGTCGCGGCGACGCGGCCCCTGTTTGTGAACCACAGGTCCGAGTACCTGGTCGGGGCGGCGAGGACGAAGGGCTGGGCCAGGCCGGTGAGGATCTGGCCGAACATGACGAGACCAAAGCTGCCGGACCCGTCGCCGGCGCGCACGCCGGCGTAGCGCAGCCAGTTGCCGAGCAGGACCAGCACGGCCGAGACGACGATGGAGGGCTTGGGCCCCAGGTGCAGCACGTAGATGACGGCGGGGGACGCGACGGGGAAGGCGAGTAGGAAGGCGATGCTGAGCCAGTTGATGGCGCTCTCCGAGTTGCCAAAGTAGGCGGCCGCGTGCGCCGGCACGGGTGAGAAGGTGAGCCAGTCCCAGCTGACGATGATGTTGAGCAGCACCAGTTGCACCACGCCGAACCACCGCCGCCGGTACACCTTCCAGAAGACGGTCGAGCCGTCGGGCCCGTCGCCGCTGGCCGCGTGCTGGGACTCGTGCAGGAGCACGCCCACGCTCATCTTGGCTGGTGCGCCGCCGTCGTCGCCGCCGCGGCGCTCGCCCAGCTCGATGGCGTCGTCGTTGGCGGCGTCCGACTCCTTCTTCTTGGACGCCATTTCCTCGTACTTCCACCTGCCCTCGTCCTCACCCACCCCCTCGTCGGCGCCGGCCGCCTTGCTTTCTTTCTTCCCCATGGGGAAGATCTTGGTGGCGGCGCTGCGGATTCTAGCCGGTTATCCCGTCTGCACTGGTGATTGCTGCCCGTCTGCGGCTAATCGCGGGGTGTGCAGGCGCCACAGGCACTACTACTGCACGAGGCGGTTTGTTGCGCTGATCTCAATTGCTTTGAAGCTTTTGCTCCCTGCGTTGGCGAGCCGCACACGCAGCGACGACCCTAACGTTGGGCGTTCCCGTCTGTGCTGGTTGATCGTTTTTCAGGGAGATGGTGCAATCTCGCGCGCTGCTCGACTTGGCGTGGTGTGGAATTCGAACGAAGAAGGGATAGGGAGGTAACTCAAAAGAAAGCCAAGTAGGGGACAAGGGGAGATCGGAGATTAGCCCAGACGACAATGCTTCCCTGGCGCTCTTGTCAATCAACAAACTTGACAGCCCCTTCTCCCAAGATGAAATGCATGCAATGCTGGAGATCAACAGCAGCAGCAAGAATCACAGACAAAGAGGCGTTGAGAAAAGAGAAGCCAGCGGCTCCGGGAAAGAAGCCCGGAAATTGGCTCTCGTGTGCTCTCGCCTCTCGGGAGGGAGGGACGTCGTTTTATTTTATCAAATAATCAGCCGTTTTGGTGACAAAGGAAGGAGGACCCTTGCGTCCGCTGCGTCCAATTCCTTCCCCTTCTCGCATTGATCCTTGTGTGCACATTCATGGATGGCTCAGGGTCCAACATGTCTCTTCTGGAGCACTGCTCCCAGCCCCAACGTTTGAAATACGCGGTACGGGCTTCCTCCTCTCATCCCCTCTCCCCTCGTCCTGAGTGGCTCCTCCCCGACGCGTGTGCCATCCTCGCCACAGCGCAGCAAATGGCCCCGCCTGGGGGCACGTTGATGTGCGTCCGGGGAACTCCCTGCTCGCTGGGGTTGAACGCCTCCACGAACGACTTGTTCGCTCTTTTGGCCCTGGTCCCCCTCGGCCCGCCGTCAAACTCACGTTATCGAGCTCCACCCAGCAATGGCCATTTCGACAATCCATCAACCAGCGAGGGGCGCTCGCGGGCACGGGCTCATGAGAAACGCAATACCTGATTGGCGTCTCGTGTTGGGTGCAAGGCTTCGAGTCGCGCATTGAGCTGTCAAGCACGTCGCTGTTGGTCGCCGTCCCGGCCGTCTGGGTTGGTTCGTGACAGCTAGGGGTCAGTGTGACGGGCATCCTTTTTTGGTGCCCCTTTGCATAAACCTTGTTCGAACCCTTCGCGGTTTATGTTTGCGCAAGTGCGTATCGCGTATGTCGAGACATACACAAAATCGGCCTTTTCCAATGCTGCCCTCTTCTTGGTTCCCCCTCCTTCAAACCCCTGTCCACGTTCTCGTCGCGGCACCATGTGACGGCAGCTTATCGACCCTAAAGCGTCGGGCTCGGCCAAAAGAGGAAGATGGGCGGGCCAGGGGACGACACTGGATCGGGACTCAGACACGCAAGCCAGCCACAACTGATTGGACATTTGCCAGGATGGTTTTCAGAATCAAGAAGTCTACGTGAAGCTGCCAAGGCCACATACCGAGATGTCTAGGGACAGAAATTGATCCTTTGGTTAGGGTTCCCGAGAGTCGCGTTCGATGCTGCCCAGGGCGGAATGCGCTTGCTTCCTCATACATGCGTAGAATCCGCTGCATGGCCATGTTTGATACATAGTGTCGACGGGGCTGAGCCAACGCCGGATTGCCTTGAATACGAAATGTACCCTGGCCGAGCCCGTCCTCAACATAGCGGCAGGCAAGGGGCTTGGTTGGCTCCGGCTTGTAGGTGTGATACCGGCAAGGTATCTCGTCGACTTGGATCAAGATTTGATCTACAGCCACAAGAGCACCGACTCTTCATCCATTACCAGGTTCCTTGCTCCCACCACAAGGAGGCTCAACAACTCCCTGTACAGTCCATCGTGAGCGAGGCGCACGTGGCAATCTTTCATATCGAGCTGGGATCTGAGCGCCATTCCAAGTCTAATATTTTTGAGATGATGCAGTTGGCTGCTCTATGGTACACAAGAGAATAAGAATGAACACGCCGCCCTCCAGCCCCTCTCAACCGGCCGAGGCAGAGTTGGCCAAAGAGCTGTCGGAAACCCCATGTCGTCGTATAGGCGTTACTTGGTCCTCCGGTCCTGTTTCGTTTTCGTCTTGTACAGCCTTTGTGTGTCCGGGCGGGAGGCAACCGTTTGGTTCCTCACCCGCAACCCCTCTCCAACACGCAGACATGTAGCGGCAGTCGCTATATCGGTTTATTTGAGGACAGACCACAGCTTCGGCGCAGCGCACTGAGTGGCGCAGTGGGCAAGGTGGAAGACTGCACCAGTGATATCAACGTCAGTACAGTCTGTATCGAACAGCAGAGAAAACGTCCAATTGCTTTGCTCTGGTGACCCCGCCAGCAGCCATGTGTGCAACATGGTGTCGATGCCACTTACACTCCTCGACGCAGTCTTCCTTCTCCTCGGAGTCGCTGCTAGAGCTGTTGGTGACCCTCTCGACGCACTCGTCAAAGTGGTGCTTGGCAGGAGAGCACTGCTTGGAGTTCTTGCACTCTGGTCGGAAGTGGGGTGTGTTAGCGCCAGAGCCAAAGCCCATGCACGGGGGGTGTCCACGACGGATAGAATTGCGCCCGAGGCAACGGCGTTCAGCGCATCGCAGATCCCAGATTGGAGCTCTCTGGAGTGTGCTGTTCGTTCCAGCTCCTGCGGCCTGGACCGAAGCCTGTCGATGCGCCCGCGGGCCGGTGTGGGGTGTTTTGGTCGGGGGGCCGAGATTCGGAGATCGTGGTACTAACCCTCCTCAAGACGCTCCTTGGGGTCAAGGACCTCCTCCTCTTCCTCTTCTTCCTCCTCTTCCTCGTCTTCCTCCTCGGCGGGCTCGTCCTTGGAGCTGGTGGTCTCCTGCAGCGGCGCAAACAGTCGGGTCAGTCCACGAACTTGCAAGCCTCGCGGCTCCAGCCGCAACCAGCGAGCTTTGCTGGGGGTCCTCTCGAAGTCAAACCGCCGCGGTGCGCATTGGGAGGGCTCGCTATGCGCGCCGCAGCCCTATGCTGTCGTCGGGTGGGAATTTTATTACCTCGGGCTTCTCCTCGGCGGCGGCGGGCGCCTCTGCCTCGACCTCGCTCCACGGCTTGACCGCGTCGGCGATATCGGTAAATACGTCCCAGATGCCCATTTTCGCGATCGGCCGGGTGTGTGGTCAACGGCGTATTATTGTGGTTATGGCTGGTTCGGGGCGGTTGCGATGTCTTGAGTTCTCCGAGCGTCACAGTTGGGGCTTCAGTCAGGCCTGAAAATCATGGCTCGACAATTCCCCGGCCCTTCCCAATTGGCCGCACCTGATTGGCCACCGATTGGCCTCTGTTCGGGTGGCCGGGTCGACCCGGCTGTCACGTGCATTGATCAGTCGAAACCCAGCCCAGCCAGCTCACCCCTAACCCTTGGCCGATGTAAGTCAAATCGGGAAGTCTCCCCAGGACTCTCTCACATAACCGCCAGGGACCTGCCATCTTGACCTCACCCGATGTGGCTTAATGGAATCAGCCAGAGCCCCCCGGATATATCTTCGTCTGCCCACTATCATCCTAAAATTTCCTTACGACAATTATCTCTACGCAAGGGCATCGACTAGCCTTCTGTCCTATCCCACCCGTTTTCGACTTTGTATCGATCGGAAGGGGGAAGCCATGTCCGCCGAACTCACTAATGCCTCAGATTCGACTGGGGATGGGCAGCATTGCTATCACTCTTGCGGAATAGCAAAGTACTCCTCAACGGAGAAGTCCACAGGGAGCGGTTGGTGACTCGAAGTGACAGGGCTTTGCCATTGTGCGTGTGCGGGTGACGAACCATTTCCTCTCGAGAAAGAGGTATTGTCTAGACTCGCCAGTCTGTTGAGAATCTATTAATAGGAGACTGCGCTAGCCTGATCTTTGCTGCGCCAGAACTGCCATTGAGATGCCACAATCTTCTTTGTCCGGCTTTATTGTGCTCCTATTGTGCCCCTCAGCCCAAGGCAGCCCCATCTCGTCCAAAGAGGTTTAAGATGTCCGCACACGGCCCGCTGCATTTTTTCTCTTCCCGGTAAGCAAATAACCACTCGAAACTCTCAAATCATGGAACGAGAACATAACATGGAAACCCGTAGCCGTCGTCGGCAGGCCGACAGCGACGCTGCTACAACTGGCCAAGTACTCACACCCGAGCCTGATAGTCGCCCTTCTTCGACGGCTCCTAGTAGAAAACCAACTAGAGTTAAGTACGGCTTCACCAAGACACGAGATCAAGCGCACATGGAGGCCCACAGCGAGAAGGAGAAGCTGTACACCCTTCCAGAGGCTGGGACCATCTACGTCGAGACCAGCGGATTTGAGGAACTAAAACGGCAGCCCTGCGACAGCTGCATCGTCGAGTTCCTTGGGCTCAACCCAGGCCCCTCCACGGCGCTGGGAGATGGCGTCAGCGAGGTTAGGCAGCCGTTCAACAACCATGTCGTCCTCCGGCTCCAGGTAAAGGGCGCGCCCGTCGGGGTGACCCTCAAGGGGAAATACGTTCTGGCCAAGGGAGTTCGCTGTTCGCCCGAAGTGGCCCGCATGCCTAGCTCGAGGACCTATCTCGCCGCCAAGCCGGTGCACTACTCTAGCCCATCTAAATCGGCCACTGCAGCTTTTTGTAAGTCTGTCCTGCCATCATCTACGCTGGAGCATCAATAATCTAACTCCTTTCTTCTTTCTCCTTCTGCCAGGGTTTGAGGTTACCGACGGCACCACGATCAAGGACTTTCTTGACGCAGCAGATCCTCCTGGTGATGAGACCAAGGGGCTCTTCCCGTTCAGCTACGTCGATGCTCCGCCTTTCTACGGAAGCCCAAATACACAGGTGGGCTGTCGAGACTTCCTGTGAGTGCCTACCTCCCTAGTCCATGTGCAAGGTCAAAAACCAACCCAAAATGTGTTCCAAGACACGAACTCGTGACTGACAACCATGCGTCTGCTCTCAGGGCCCAGTGGTTTTGTGTCCTCCATTCAAATGGACTGGTCAAGTGGCAGTGTCATCAAGCGTGGTATCCCGGTAGGGGAGTGTGCAAGCCCGACGGCGTCCAGACATTCGCCTCCATCATGCAGTATGTTTACAACACTGTACTGGTCGGTGACGTAGACCAGCCGAACCTTCAGCGTCTGCCTATCCCAAAGGCGCACTTTTCGCACCACAAGCGCCGGCTTGAGTGTGCAGGCGAGGAACTGCCGTACCACTCCGGCGAGCCCGCGGCCGCCACAAAGAAAGACGACTCGGCAAAAGAGGCCGAGAGGCCTTGCAAAAAGTCCAAGCAACACTGAAGGGCTTCCCCGTGCGATAGGGTAACGGTTGGCTGCCCACAGCTGCTTCGGGTTGGCTGGGCAAAAGTTGGACAACAATGAGATGTAGTCTTTCAGTTAGCTAGTGAAAGATGAAAGGACTGCGCCCAAAGTGGTGGCTGATTCTGAAAGAAAGGACCGCTTTGTCGACAAATCCGAGAAAGGACGCCAGGAGATGCCGCACAGGTATATATGCTCAGTGGTGATGTCGGAGGGAAAGGGAATGTATAGGTATTTGTTCACTATCTCTAACAACCTCCAGTGCATCATACCACCACATCGGACGATATCTCAGCTCACGGCTCCAATCTTGGACAAACAGCATTCCGGAATACAGCAAAGATGTCGCCCCAGACCACACCGGCCCTCGTATCCCCGGCACTGCTTACCATGGCCCACGCCGAACAGCTCAACCAGGCGGAAATCCTCCTGGGTTACTGCCTAGAAAGGGATGATGTGGATGAGGTCCTCGACTATAAAAAGGCATATGCGCTAGCAAACGAAGCGCTCAAGTCTGCCCAGGATAGCAAGCGTCCAGACCTGGAGGCGCCCGCTCGGCTTGTCGTAGCTCATGCGCGGCGTGCCCTCAAGGAATGGGAGGGCGCCCGTGAGGGCTACTATCGTGCCGCCGTTATGGGATGTCCGGAAGCTGAGAAGCTCATGGCCGAGATGGAAGTCTGGAAGCAGCTCGAGGAGATCGAGGCGAAGCGCCAGGCAGTGGAGGCACGGAGTCGCGACGGCGAGGAGGCGGTGCCGCCGCCGCCGCCGCCGCCGTCGCCGTACCAGTACAATCCTGGCCTGCGCAGGAAGAAGGGCATGCATGACATTCGGAGCCCGCCATCCGGCTCCTAGTGATGTGTGAAACGAGCTTCTTGATCCTGTGCTGCCATGGACCTTGAACATTGAAAGTGTATCGTAACAGCTTCCCTGGATTCGTGGGTAAGTCAATAATCAAACCCAATCTGGCCAAATCTCCCTTTATCGTCGTTGCCTTGTTGTGACAGCATATGCCTCGCAATTTCGATCGAATGATAGCAACCAAACAAAGGCAACCCTTCTAAACAACCCGAAAAAATGCGCCAGCACGCCCATCTTGAGCCGAGGCAAGAGAACAGTGGTGACTGAGACATGGCTGCTACTGCTGTCCCCAAGGCATTCCGGATGGGTGGTTTTGCGGCACTAGTGCAGATTCCACTCCCTGTGCTATTTGTTCAAGAACACAAAACCTGTCTGGTGGCAACACCCCACGTTAGAGCACCGAGTTAGCAAAGAGCAATCTGCAAGAAATCTGCAAGTTCCGAGATCTCCATGTCGCCGAAACTTCCTGAAAATTCGAGCACAAGGTCCCAGGGGCTCGATTTTCTGCAGCGGCTTTGCCATGCTTCCAACAAAGAGGTACAGCCCTTAATACTGACGCCTTTGTTAAACTTATGCCCCACTACTGTAGGAAATGATGAGTCTTTGTTGCGTTGATGCTCTTAAGTGAGGGCGGACGGTGGCCGATGTCCGTTTTCATCGCGATCCCTATCCTTCACTTCTATCTCAAGTGACCGACTCCCAGCGCTTTGCTCCTGAAGCTTTTCGACACACAACACACATACACACGCCACTTACTTTGCAGACTGGGCAATGAAGGAACAGCACCACCAGGCTCTCGCTACGATGGCGGCGGCAGACGGCGATTGCAAGGAGCCCACTGGGGTCGACAATGCAGGAGAGGAACATGCTGAGAACAGGTCCGTTTGCTCCCGCAGCACCGACTCTAGCGAGTCTGGCCCCCTGAACATCGAGTTCGGCCCAACCGTCCGGAGAAAGATGACATTTGTGGAGTACGAGCCGGAATCTAACAAGGACGATAGATCTACTCTCCCGTCTCGTATGATGGGCAAAAACACTCACGGCTCCGGCTCCATCTCCATCTCCATCCCCAGTTCTAACTCCTCGGAGACCAGCTCGAGTGGCAGCAACCGCTACCTATCGCCATCTAGAAGCCCCAGACCTGGGCCTCCACTCCGCAGGACGGAACCGCAGGATCTCAACTCAATCATGGCAGCGCTCCATGGCGCTATGGATACCTGCGTCGGTGTGCTTGTGAGCAGGGAGAAGACCGCCCTTCTCGATGCTATTGAAAAGCTAAAGGCGTTCGCCGAGGACCAAGAGGGCAAGCACACCTCGCTTGTGCAGAGCCTGGGATACTCCGAATCGATGCTGGAAAAGTTGGGGGAACGCGCGGCTGAGAGCTTGGCGAAGGAGACAAGTCTGAAAATGCAGGTCGCGTCGCTCGAGCAGGAAAAGGACGGCTACTGGGCCTGTATGAGCGATCTTCGGGAGGGACAGAAAGAGTCCAAGAGACAGATCGACTACTTCCGCATGCAGAACCTGGGGGCAGAGGCACTCGAGTCGGCAAGGCTAGAGGTCGTGGCTACCGAAAAACTGAAGGTAAGCGAGGCCGAGAAGGAGGAGATGAAGGCGGAAATTGAACGCCTCAGGCGAGAGATCAAAGTGACTAAAATTGATCTCGACGCGGTCAAGAACCAGGGCGTGCTCGGCAGCTCCTCCCCCGGGCTTTCCTTGGCCAGCCAGATCATGGCTGAGAACGAAAAGTTGAAGGAGGATGTCTACGCTCTGACCAAGGACCTCGCCGAGGTCCAAAAGGCACATGACACACTCCTGGACGACATCGACCAAGAGAGCCTCAACTCGGGAGGCGACGGCGATAGCAGCGATATGGTCTCCTCCAAGCTGAGCCTCGTCCGTAACCGGGTCTCCCAGCTCGAGGCCGCACGCCGCGATATTGTACTCCGGATGACTTACGCCCAGCTGGCCGTAAACGGCGCCGTCAGGGACGGGGATGCCGCAATGGAGAGGCAGAAGCGCGACGAAGAGCGCAAGCTCTCGGTCCTGGCTGACATGCAGAAAGCCGCCCTGGATGAGTGCACGAGTCTGCAACAGCAGGTCGAGAGCGACCTAGAGCGCATGGAGGATCTGGAGTCGAATGTGAGCGACAGCAGGGCAAGGCTGGCGCGCTTGTCCCGCGGCAGCGACGCCTTCAAGACCACCGAGAAGAACATGGTCGACCTGCGGGTCGACGTCAGGAGACTCAACACACAGTGCCTCGAGAGGCTGCAGGCGATGGGGAAGCTCCTGGACGAGGCGGGCAGCGAGGCGCACATCGAACTGATGGCGGCGCACGAGTCCATCGGGGACCTGCGCGCGCTCAACGGCAGGCTGGAGCGCGAGAACGCCGTGCTCAAGACGCGCGCGGCCCGCAACGACCCGCTGGCGCTGCGCTTCGAGCAGGACCAGAAGGAGCTCGAGGCGCGCGCGCGGGAGCTCGAGGAGGAGCACCTGGAGCGGCGGCAGGCGCTCGAGGTGCGGTACCGCGAGGGCGAGGTGCGCCTCAAGAAGTGCCAGGAGGAGCTGCTGCGGCTGCGCGAGGAGCTGGACGGCGTCCGCCGGGCCTTTGACGACACGGCGCTCAAGCTCCGCCGGAGGGAGATGCGGGACAACGACGACGGATCATCGCCAGACGTCGACGACGGCAACAGCCCCTCCCCCTACGCGGACGACGACGGCCCCGACGCCCGGGACCGCGAGGTCATGATAGCGATGCGCGCGGCGGTGGCGACGCGCGCGGCGGTGGTGGACGAGTTCCGGGAGCGCGTCTCCAGGCTCGAGGCCGTCAACGACGCGCTCACCGCGCTACTTGGCGACTCCGCCAACCACCAGGCCGCCGACCTCGCGGTGCCCCTCCTAGGCACGCACGAGCAGGAATACCGCGAGCTGGAGCGGCACGTCGAGCCGCGCGGCGCTGAGGTCTTCCTGGACGTGATGCGGCGGCGCGCCGACATCCTCGACGGACGCGGCGCGGCGGGGCCCCTGACGATAGGCGAGGGCCAGCTCGTGGCCACCTGGCTGGAGCTGCTGCGCGCAAAGGTGCTCTTCGGCCACAAGTACCGCGCCCGGCTCTGGGAGGCCACCTCCACCTCCACCTCCAACTCCAACACCACCACCACCACCACCGGTGATGATGATGGTCAGGGCTCGTCGGCAGCGGCGCTCGCCTGGGACCCCTTCGTCGAGGCGGACGCGCTGGTGCGCCGGTTCGAGTCCGTTTACGAAGTCATCCCCGGCCTGCCCCGCGCGGGGCTCGCGGGCCTGCGGCTGCTGCGCGCGCAGGTCGCCCTCGACTACCTGGGCGGTGATGCGGAGCAGACGGCCAAGGCCTTTGGGGCGCTGGGCCTGAGGGCCGACGGCGGCGTCGGCCAATGCCCCCCGTCCAGCGACGCCGCCCTGCTCCGGGCCACGCTGGGGTGGGCGAAGCGGGTCGAGCAGCTCGAGGAGCGGCGGCGGAGGTGGAGGGCCGGGGACAAGCCGGCCTGCCAGGAGCCGCGCGGCCCGTGCGGCTGCAGGCTCCGGGCTGCCTTCTGAGTATGCTTCACGAGATAGGGACTTGGACTAGGCGAAGGCCTGAGGGCTCGGCCGGCTCGGCCAGGGGTTGGTTAGGCCTTGGAAATTTGCACCAGAATTCTAATTTTATGCATTCTTTTTTGTACTATTTTTATCCATGTCCCTGTTCATAGTACCTAACAGCTCCCTTGCACCTTCGCTTCATCCCGCTTAAAAGGTTTCACATGGATATACGTGATGCATTGACGTCGACATAACCCCTGCGCTGACCACACAACTCGGGCGGTACCGAGCACAGAGGGGCCGGTGGACAATCTCGGGCCCCCGAACAGGGTAGCCGTTGCTACATCTCGTCCTGGGCACTTTCCTAACTCGTAGCATAGGGTCGCAGGCCTTTTCATGGCAGTGGCGGGGCTCAGGAGAAGAACCTTGAGGGGGTCAGGCCCATCTCAGTCACCAACCGTACGTATAGCTTCTCGGATCGGGAACTAACTCGCATGCAGATGTAATCCTTTTCCTTCCCTGGTGACAAGGTTGATTCGGAACACTTCATTCCGATGGCCCTCCTACCTCAGGGTGCAGCCGATGCAACTCGCAAGGAGAGGACGCCATCCATCCATTAGCGCCGTCGACCAAGCGCTAGCTAGTTGAGAAGGACTGCCGCTGGCCAGATCCGTGACGCTGCTTGGTTATGCTGTAAGGCATCGGCAATCTACCTAAACTCGGAGTAGTCTGACAGCCGCGATACGCGGCTCGGTAGATCGCCAAGAGCCTCCGCTGGAGGGTGGTCTACGGAGGTCTAGGCCTTTGGCGCCTCGCCCTTCCAAGTTCTCGCCTTGGTGACCCATCACTGGCCGGCTTCGGGCCTCCCTCGCTTGCCCCGCGCCCCGGCCAGACCCAGATTACGGCGGGAGGGGCATTGGCCGGCCTGGTGCTGTCTGTTATGAGTTTGAACGAGATTCGGGTGGCAAGCGAGGTTGATTTCTGCATCTACCCAACACGGTCGACTCCCACGTCAGGGTGCCATCGTGGTCGCGGACACTGGTCCAGGGGGCGCAGACCCTGTTTGATATGGTAGCGTTGTAGCGCATGGTGGCAGTTCCGGCCTACCTTCTTGTTTGGCTCTGAATCTCCAGCCGTGTCGTTTGTCCTTAACGACTCCGTTATCTTTTCGGTCTGCCAGGGTGGAAGCGGGGACGAGATCAGAGCCAGAAAGAGAATGAAAAAGAAGGACAGAAGGAAGGAGAAAAAACTTGCTCGTACAGGATGACGTTCCATGCTGAATCCGAACCAAGCGAGCAGTGGCGTCCACCCCTCCGGCCGGAGAAATCGTGTACATACGAACCGAGACGAGGGGCGGAGAATTCAGAAGGAGGCAAGTGTGGAAAGCGGCCAAGACAGGTGACGAAAGCCAAAGCTTGTTGGCCGGTAGCAGATTGGTGCGATACTATCTATACCGAGCAGGACGACACAAGGATGCAACAGCCCGTACGGAAAATTCAATCGACTCAATTAACATGTCAGCTCAAACGTCTTCATCTGCCGACCTCGGTTGATTGATTTCGAACTCCCTTTTGTCAAGAGATACACAGGTCGAGTTTCACATGCGAGGAATAAACGACATTGGCTCCGTCTGCAAAACCAGCTAGATTCCCTGCCTATTATTTTGCACCATATTACGCGATCCCAGATCTAGCACGGTCTCCCGAAAAAAAGTCTGGACCGCAATTTATTCCCCACCACCACAAAAAAAGGAGCCCATTCAATCTGCAATTATTTTACCCTTTGCATTTATAAAAAGCGAAAAACGTTATTGTAGCTATAAGTAATGCTTTTTGCATTAAGATAATCACAAATCCCTTGAACGCGTGTTTTTTTTTAGGTGTGGAATGCGGCGCGGGCATGTTATTTGGCTTTGGTGCTGGTGCAATTGTGTTGGGAGAGGTAGAGTTTAGGTGGGGGAAAAAATTTGCGGTCCAGACTTTTTTTTCCAGACCGTGCCTTCCCACCTTCCTTCCACCTTCCCGTGGTTAGGCCAAACCAGCCAATCATAGGGCTTGTCGCGGGGTTGCTGCTGTCGCTCCACTTCGCCCGCTTGGGCAGCAACGGCCGTGCAGTTGCCTTTCTGGGTCTCGCACCCTCACCCGCCGCCGCTGAACCCGCAGCATCCTGTCCTTCCCGCCTCGCCCGGCAACCGATCCGGGGCTAGACGTGGGGGGATTCGCGCGATATGATCCATGATCCGCGAAGCTTGAGGGGCTTAAGCTGTCGTGATGCTGCCCTGGCAGCTCGTCAGCCAGTTCGCCTTGTCCTT
>NW_008804545.1:601070-612475 GCF_000145635.1 Gaeumannomyces tritici R3-111a-1
GTTGGGAGAGGTAGAGTTTAGGTGGGGGAAAAAATTTGCGGTCCAGACTTTTTTTTTCCAGACCGTGCCTTCCCACCTTCCTTCCACCTTCCCGTGGTTAGGCCAAACCAGCCAATCATAGGGCTTGTCGCGGGGTTGCTGCTGTCGCTCCACTTCGCCCGCTTGGGCAGCAACGGCCGTGCAGTTGCCTTTCTGGGTCTCGCACCCTCACCCGCCGCCGCTGAACCCGCAGCATCCTGTCCTTCCCGCCTCGCCCGGCAACCGATCCGGGGCTAGACGTGGGGGGATTCGCGCGATATGATCCATGATCCGCGAAGCTTGAGGGGCTTAAGCTGTCGTGATGCTGCCCTGGCAGCTCGTCAGCCAGTTCGCCTTGTCCTTGCCCATCCCATGCTCCAGCTGAGAACCGAGAACCCAGTTCATGCCCGCTGTGGCCCGAGCCAGACCGAAGCGAGCTGGGCCGTGATTGCACAGGTGCCTATCTCCGCCTGCCTACCCCGCCTGCCTTGAGGTCCCCAACAAAGGTCCGCCAGCGCCAGCAAGCGGCACGATAGCAAGCACACCTGTGCCCCCCTCCCGTATGTACCCTGCAAGCCCGTCCGTAGGTGGAAGGAAGCGACAAGCGTACCCACCTGCGCCATCAACAGCCGAACCTTATTCCATCACTCAAGTATCAAAGTCTCTTCTCGTACATGTCTTTTTCGGCCCCCTCGGTACCTGTCAGCACGTGCTCGACGTCCTATGCTTCATGACCTCCATCGTGGTTCGTGGCTTTTTACGAAAGTAGGGGGGTCAACACACCTAAGATCAGAATTTGAGACAGTCGATGTCTGTGTCCTGTGCCTTATCATGGCCTGCCAACCACTCAGACCTGGCCGCCACAGTGACGCAAGATGTCAAACCCGACACCCCCCTCGGGCGAGATAGCCTCCCGTTTCTAGGTCACGCCTCTGTTTCCTCCTATCGCGACCCCCCATCGACCGGACCGCCCTTCTTGGCATCGGAGATGGCGACATGGTTACCCGACTCCTCCGGCGTTCCTCCGCTGCAGTTCCACTCCACCCTGGCGCAGGGCTGCGACCTGCCGTGTGCCAACAATGCTGGGCTCGCTCGCCCAGCGCACTTGCTCGCTCACCTCCCTCTGGCCTCATGGCTAGCCTCGACACCCCTTCCATCCGCGCCGACGGATCCCGCGGTAATCCCCCCTCGTAAGCGACGCCCGGCGGAATCTGCCACCGGTCAGAGCTCTTGAAATTGGTCATGTTGCCGTCCGCGGCGGTCCTGCGGCGTTTGGCACGCCGCTTGTCGGAACGGAGCTGGCTGCTCGTCTGCCAGCTAGCCTCGATTCGGGCGTCGCTGTCCGCTGCTGCTGCTATGGTTGCAGCCGAGGGCACCGGACACGCTTCCTGCGTCTCTTCGCTGCCCGCCAGCGGCGCAACCTACCGACCCATCCGTGCATGCGTACGCAGGTAGCTTGGCTCTCGCGGGCGGCCTCCTCTTGTCTCGCACTCAACGCACCTGCTCTCCACCTGCATCCTGTACATTCTCGGCTCTTGGGTCTATCTGCAAAGCAGGGCAAACAGACAGGCGACCCAGTCTGCTGGACACATTGCCTCGCTGCAGTCAAGTAACCTTTCTCGTTTCTGGCAGGCGAGTGAGCACATGCATGGGTGTGCATGATACAACGGTCGGTCTCCCTGCTTGTCCTATACTGACACACTACACGCACGTGTATTACGCGCACTCTCGTCTGGCCCTGTTTGGCCACCCTTCCACTGCTGCACGGCTGAGCACCCATCTCCCGTTCAAGTGTTGGCGTACGCGCTCCCTACTCCATTTCCTGACCAGGTTCAAGAGGCCGCAAGGATAGCAGTATGACGCCCATCTGCCCTCAGGCGAAAAAAGACACATGCCGCCCATTCACAAGCTTCCCCTTGTGTTACGTCGCATATGTGGCTGGCGTGCTATGCCGTCCACATCACTTATTAACCCCAGGATTTAATCAAGCTGCGTCGACATCACCTGCGGCAGTCGTAAGCGATGGCCAAATCCAACAGACGTGGGATACAAACCGGCAGCGACCGTGACATGAAAGCGAGCGACATTCATCTAGATGATATTGCCTGCGTCTGTGGGGTAAGTGCCCGAGCCATTCGGGAAGCAGTGCAGAAACCGCCTGTACTCCTCCTGAATTTGAATGGGCTCCCAAGCTGAGCCTGCTGCTTGACTTCCTGGGGAACAGTGGGTCAGAAGGTCGTCTTTCGGGGCTGGCCTATTTTGCCAATTTTACCCATATTGCCAGCACTACCGATTCGGCCAATCCGCGCTCGTCTCCTTCCCAAAGGGGGTGGGCCGCGCAGGGCCCTCGGCTTTGTGTTTGTATGCATTCCACATCCTCGATGATGGGCTAGCGTCCGGACTCGGGAGACTCCTTTCTCACCAGCTTTGTCAGGCTTGACAAACAACCACCTCAAGAGCTCGCTTGAGGGCCATGCTGCTACCCTCTACCGTCCTTTTACTTGCTGCTGTATAGCTTCGGTGACACAACCGCAACCTCCGCGGCGTCCAAGGGACGATTGCCGGGCTGGAAAAACTCTGTGCAATTAGCAGCCATGGCCAGTGTCACTCCGGACGCCTGCAGCGCGAGGGAAACAGGGAACCAACAATGCCATCCGCCGGGATCCCCAATGCCACGGCAAGCCAAGTCTGGTTCCTGGAACGCCTTTCCGAAGTCCAAGTCGGAAGGCTCCTAGACATGGCCGGAGTGGGAGGGTGAGGCTTCCACGCCGTTGCGGCCACTCCCCATCTCCATCCTCCTGCTTGCTCACACTGTTGTTTCACTCCTCCCCGGTGGCATCTATCTCCTTAGCGCCGTGGATGCCGTTCTCCCCTGGGGGTGTGTATTGTTCACCCCAGGCCATGCTCCCCTTCATACGCCAAGGATCCCCGTAACCCATGCGCCGCTGTGCCAACGTACCTTCTTCTTAGCTTTCATTTATCGGCCCCCTTCACCTTCTCCATGTACCCCACAACCCGGCAGCGACCCACCGACCACGGTGCAGGGAGTGCGCTATCACTTCCTTCCCCTTCCGTATGGCCTTCCTAATGTCTGGTCGGCTTTGTGCGGGCGACGGGATACGGCATATACAGCCTCCGTTATGGCCCAGTCCACCTGTCAACGGCAGCCTGAGACCCCGCCGTATACCTAGGCCTCCTCCTATGAGACAGCCCCTGTCAGTAGGGATACGGCAATAACGCCGCCAAGATCTGGTACCGGCGGCAGTGGCGGTGGATGCTGCGGCGTGTGTAGGGGCACGATACGATGTGGGATCACCGATGATGCATCCGGCTGTCCCAAGCATGAGTGATTCCCATCCACCGAGTGGCCTACCACCTGCCTGGCCGCAGGGACTCGATGGATGGTCGTCTGCGTCTAGAATCCAGACGCCTAGGCATATATAATACCATGCCCTCCTCGTGCTTCTAGGCCCTCTCCTCCTGGTGGTCTCCATATTGCAGTCCCAGCACAGCTTCAGAGGACCACCGCCGGTCTCCCATTTGTGATAAGCACATACCAACCATACACTCGAAAGCCTTGCCGTGCTTTTTCGATCACTTGTCCGATCCAGCCATTATATAATCCGTCCCTTCATCCTCCCTTCCTTCACCAACCTACCTGGCGGAGAAAAGAAACAGACATCGACACTATGGCAGGACCTGCCGTAGGCAGCAACCCCGCCTCGGGTGGTAAATGGGGAGGACGAGATCCGGCTGTGGCGATGCAGCGAGAGCAGATGAACTTCCGAGTGGCCACCAACTATGCTATCTTCCTGGCCTCCATCGTTGGCGTCTTCATCATTCTTCACTGGTCAAGGTACTTGGCCACCACAGCACAGCAGTCAGCCAAGGCCCCATCATTCCCGAGATTCATTTCTGTGCCCTTTATCAGGGTGTCGAGGTATGCATCCCTCTTCCCAGCCGTGCAGATTAGGCCATCTCACTGGGGACAGGCCAGTCAGTCATGCATCTGAAGACATGCTTACAAGCTACTGTGTAGGCTGTTGAGGAATGTCCTTCTCAGGCAAGCCCCCGGCTTCCACTCATCAGGGCATGGCGTTCTCGTCGCAATCTATGTGGCCGTCAACGTGGCCATGATCTTCACAAACCTTGACATGAGCAAGAACTCCAACATTGCTGCAAGGTTCGGCTGGTAAGTGAACTGTCGGCCACTCACAAGTGCGGATACATTGATGATATCAACAAGCAAGAAGATGGGCTAACATGTCAACTTTAGGTTGGCCACAACTAACCTGGCCTTTGTCGTCTTTTTGGCCTTGAAGAACACGCCGCTGGCCATCCTCACATCCTACTCGTACGAGCGGCTCAACAACCTACACCAGATCGCCGGCTGCACGACCTTTTTGATGCTGGTCATGCACGCGTCGCTCTACACACAGTACTTTGCCGCCATGGGCAGGTGGGACAAGCTGCAGGAGCACGAGCAGATCGCCGGCATCGTCTCGGCGTTTGCCTTCCTCGTCCTAGTGGCGACGGCGCTGCTGGTGAGGCGGTTCTGTTACGAGGTCTTTTACGTGGCGCACCTGGCGTCGTTTGTCACGGCCATCGTGGCTATGGCCTTCCACCGGCCCGAGTTCGAGCACAAGACGGCCATCATCGCGTGCGTGGCCGGCGGCCTGTGGGTGCTGGACCGCGCCGTCCGCATGGCGTGGCTGGCCGTCAATGGCGTCAACAACGAGGCCACCGTGTACCCGCTCGCCGGCGGCGGCACGCGCATCATCCTCGCCAAGCGGCCCGCCCGCGCAGTCCCGGGCAAGCACTGCTTCGTCTGGATCCCCTCGGTCCGCCGTTTCGAGACGCACCCCTTCACCGTCATCGACACGGCGCCCATGGAGTTCGTCGTCAAGACGAACAACGGCTTCACCCGCGACCTGCACAGGTTCGCCGTCGCCAACCCGGGCGCCACGGTGCGCGCCTCGGTCGACGGGCCCTACGGCACCTTCCCGGACCCCATGCTGTACGACCGCGTCGTCCTGATCGCCGGCGGCAGCGGCGCCTCGTTCACCTTCGGGCTGGCCGTCAACCTGCTCGAGCGCATGGGGCCCGAGTCGACCAAGAGCATTACGTTTATCTGGATCGTGAGGAAGCATGGTACGCTTTTTTTCCCCTTTGGTCTCGTCTCGAGTTACTTACTTGGGTGCTCGGTCCTAGCATGACATGGCATTAGCTGACCCCGTCGTCGATTGGAACAGAAACACTCACCTGGTACGCCGAGCATCTGAGGACGCTGCACGATCACCCCAACTCGCCAAAATGCAAAATCTCCCTGTTCGCCACGCGGGCGACCCAAACGTCTAGCTCGTCCTCGGACGAGGCGGCCGAGACGCCCCGGCTCCGAACATCAGGCATCGACAACAGCTCGACTGAGCGGTCGCCAGCGTCGCCGGACCTGGAGAAGGTGCTGCGGGAGGCGCTGCCGGCACCAGCGGACGACTACGACGAGAAGAAGGTCGAGGTGCACGAGACGCACAGCGAGGCGCGCATCGTCGACGACGACAAGGAGACCGGGACGACGGCGGCAGCGGCGGGCACGGACATGGAGGCGGCGTCGCAGAGCGGGGCCAGCGCGTCCACGGCGGCGGCGCTGCCGCTGCGGCACGCCGTGACGGCGGGCCGGCCCGACGCGAGCCAGGTGATCCGCGCCGCCGTGGCCGAGACGCCGGCGCACCAGCGCGTGCTCGTCGCGGTGTGCGGGCCCGGCAGCCTCGTCAAGGTGGTGCGCGACACGACGGCCGCGTGCATCCGCGGCGACGGGCCCGGCATCGAGCTGCACTGCGAGAAGTTTGGTTGGTGAGGGATGGTTCAATGTTTTATCATGTCGGCTCTCTCTCTCTCTCTCTCACTCTCTCTCTCTCTCTCTCTCTCTCTCTCCCTGCTGTTGAGAGCCCCGACGCACTTGCATTCGCCTTGTATATAATTATTGCACCAAAAGCCACCGGACTTGGGGCAAAATCCGCGACGGCACTTTTTTTTCCGGTCATTTCTTCTCTTTTGTCGGGTAGTCATGGCTAGGATATCACGATATAAATCTACAAGGGTAATTTTACGCGCTAAATATGGTGCAAGTGACGAGGAAAATAAAAGATATATAAAGACCGCCACCATAGGCTACTCGGCGGTCGCCGAGCCCTCGGCTTCCCTCTGCTGCTGCTGCTGCTGCTGCCTCTGGATGCGCGTCTCCTTGTAAAAGAGGTTCTTGATGTCGTTCGCCGTGATGGCGAAGCCCGGATTGTGCTTGTTGACGTAGTCGGCGATGCGCTGGGGCGTGGCCTTTGGCTGGCCCTTGAGGGCAAAGATCTGGTCGCGCGCGAGCTCAACGTGACGGCGCCTGTTGACGGGGATCTCGGCCGCGTTGGCGGCGAGCGGGTGGTTGTGCACGTGTGCGCGGGGCTTCTGCTCGAAGCGCCAGAACTTCCGGTCGACGCCGCCGATCTCGTCGGACCGAATCACCTTTTGCACCAGCGTCGCCGTCCACCTGCAGCCGCGGCGGCGGCGGCTGGTGCGGGTGCCCGTGCTGGTGCTGGTGCGCTTGCCGTCGCGCGGCGAGGCCGAGGTGCACTCGAGGTCGATGCGGTACACCTCGCCCCGCTCGCCCGCGGCGCGCTGGCGCACCGTCTGGTTGCGCCGGGCCGAGCGCGACTTGACGACGCCGAAGCCGGACGCGGCAGCGGCGCTGCGCACCGACTCGAGGCCCGCCGAGGGCTCGGCGAAGACGGCGTTGGCGAGCATGATCCACGGGTTGATCGGGTCGCCGGGCGCCGCGCCGGGGTGGTTGAGCGCCGCGGCGGCGGCCGCCGCCGCCGGGTCCGGGAAGTAGGGGGAGCCTGAGAGTTGTGCTAAGGGGTCGGGGTTGTTGACGGGGGAGTTGCCGTCGTTATCATTATCATTATCATTATCATCGTCGTCGTCTTCATCGCCAGTTTGGTTGGGGCCCCTGATCTTGCAGCCGCCGCCCCTCTCGAGCTCGGTGTGCGTCGACACGGGCGGCTGCAGCTGCTGCGATATCTCGGGCGTGTTGCGCGACGCCGGCGCCTCGACCCGGAATACGGACTGCAGGCCCGCGAACGGCGTCCGCGCCGGCCGCATCCGCTGCAGCCTGTGGTACGACGGGAGGGAGGCCTGCGGCTGCGGCGGCGGCGTCGGCAGAGGCGCGGGGACAAAGGCCCGCGGGTGCTGGGGCGCAGGCGCGGGCGCCGCCGCAGCGGGGGCTCGCGTGAGGGACGCGGGCGCCTGCTGCGGGGTAGGAGGGAAGGGGGAACGGAAGGAGGGCGGGAAAGGGGCCGGTGCCGGCGTCGTTATCGGCGTCGGCCGCGCCGCCGGCGCCGCTGGCACGGCTGGCGGCGCGTCGAGGAATACTGAGAAGTCGAGGCTGTCGTCGTCGTCGTCGTCTGCAGCAGGAGGTGGTAGGGGTGGTGGGGGTGGTGGCAGGGGCTGGCGCCGAGTGGACGCCTGGCCGGTATTCGGAGCCATGGGATGGATGCCGCAGGGGGCGGCCGATAGATGGCTTTGATGGACGTAGTGTTTCTTCAAAGCGCAGGAGGGTCAAGCACCAAAAAAAAAAAAAAAAGGCAAAACAGACACGCCAGGCACGAAATTCGGACGGTGGATGTGGGTCACCTGTCTGTTTGCTTTGCTTGGCGCTTATCTCAGCACCACCTTCAGCTCGCATCTCATCTACACCGGCACACAAAGCCGCTTCGTCTCGGCATCGCGGAACCTTGTCCACAAATAGAACATGGACTCAAACTTCCCGTGTTGTAAAATCCATGTATGCAGCTACCCACGTGTCCGAGCCCGCGTGCGTGCGCACATGCGTGGGTGGGGGACTAGGCATATCGATATTGGCCGTCGGTGACGGAAGACCGAGTCCCGGAAGCAGACAGTCCGCCCAGGCACATGGCTCGCTTAGCTCTTGTCTCTTGGGAAGTCGTCGAGGGTGGTTAGCATTGCTTGGGGGAAAAGGAATCTGCACACTGAGCACGAGTGCGCCTAGACACGAGTACAATAGTGTATATACATCGAAAAACACAGGCAGTGAGGCGAGAACCAGAAATAAAATGCTTAATAGATATCCATTGAAATAGCAGGGCAACCAAGGCATATTCTTCATCTTGGAATAGGGAGGAGCCGAGGATGAAGCGTCTGTGATATCAGCAATAGGAGAAGTCGTACCGACTAAGACCGCGAAAGTGCCGCCACAGCAACGACCAACGAGCGTAGGTGTATTCCAACCCACCCCGCTGACGCATTTGGCTTTCTTTCCCACTCCGTCCAGCCTCTGAAGCAGCCAGAGACAGCCTGGCCTGGCCGCCGGCGGTTCACTACCAATGGCTGCTCTCCGCAGGTTGCGACGGCAGTACGGATCGTTTAGGACTTCACAAAGTCGCGGCTCCTATCGTCTCTGAAGGAAGGTATCAACTAGTTGCCCCTCCTGCCACCAGTGCTCATGAGCGTGATCTTCTGCTTCTTTTTCTTCTTGCCACCACCGCTCCCTGCGTTGCCCCCGCCGCCATTTGAAGCCACTAGCGGCGTCGAGCCACCCACACCAGCGTCCTCAACGCCCAGAGCCTCCATCTGCGCAGCGATGTCGGCTGCGCTAAGACTCTCCAAGAAGGCGTCGTCCTTGAGCCACCCATCGTCTACGTTCGTCATGACCTGCCTCCTCGCGACCACCTCAGCTGCCGCGTCCGCCGTCGGGGGCACCGCGGCGGGCGTGCCCCAGACCGTCCTGGGCGCCGATGGGCTTGTCGACATGCCAGCCAGCTCCGAAAATCCATTGCGCGGGTTCGGCGGTGTGGTGCCGCCCAGCGGGATGAAGTCGTCGGGGTTGACTGCCCTATCGCCGCCGCCGAACCGAATCCGAACCTCCTCCTCGGTCGCCGGCATCATGACGGTGCGGCGCGCCCCGCGCATGGCCGCCGCCTCGAGCCGCTCCGCTTGCTGGCGCTCGCGTTCCTCCTGTGCCTCCTTGTCACGATTCCGCTTGCGCCGCCGCTCGATCTCGTCGGCGAAAAGGACCAGGATCTCGGCCGGCACAATATCGGTCCAGTCACATTCCAGGAACGATATCTCGCATCCGTAGGGGAGGTGGTACAGGTATTTCGCCCGTTTCCTCGTCAGGTCGTCGACCGACGTCGAAACTATGTGCTCGACCCTCGGCAGCAGCGCCGACGGGAACGACGAGAAGTCGCCGTACTGCGTCTTAAGTATCCGTATGTCCAAGGGTGAGAGGTATAAGTGCGGCTGGCATGTGTAGAAGTAAAATTCCGGCTCGGGCCCTTCCGCCTGTGGTTCGGTCTTACCATTGCCCGTCGGCGGCAGAGAGACACCCAGTCCTTCAAGCTCCTGCAGCTTCTGCTTGGCTGCCAGGATAGATTTGATGGCGCGCTGGGTCCACTCGTTGTCCTCGTGGAACATCAGCTCGTCCTCCTTCTCCTGCAGCTTGATGGCCTGGATCTCCTCGCCGTGCTGCTCCATCATGTAGTCGCCCGTGCCCTTGATGATGCGGGCGTAATCGAGGATGTTTGCGGCAAAGTGCCACGGCACGTCCTGGCCGACATTGAGGATGTCGACGCCCGTCTCCTTGGGCAGGGCCAGCGTCGACCTGGCCTTGCGCACCATGAGCCGGAGCACGACGTCGTCGCCTGGCCGGGGCATGGGGCTCTCCTGGCCCGCGTAAAACCTGACGGGGCGGACCTCGGATATGTAGATGCTGTCCTCGCAGATGGGGCACTTCTTCCAGCGCTGCCGCCTGTCCATGCCCGGGCCGCCGCCGCGCGGGCGGTCCTCGTCGTCCGAGGACGAGTGCATGAAGCGGATCAGGCAGGGCAGGCAGAAAATGTGGCCGCACTTTGCCATGCGTGGGGCGACGGGCTCCGAGAGGCAGATGGGGCAGGTGCCGGCCTGGGACTGGGACGAGGCGAGGACCTGCAGCACATCGGCCCAGTCGAGGTGCTCGTCGGCATCGGCGGCCTGCTTGCGGTAGTCGCCCCTCGGCGACACGACGAAGCGGTAGTTGGCGTGGACATAGCGGGCCTTGTCAGCGGCGTGGTGGCCCGAGCCGATGCCCCATGTCGGGTTCCGGCGGTACGCGCCGCGCGAGGAGGAGCCGTAGCCATGGCCGTGGGTTTCGGCATATGGGCGGTGCAGTGACGAGTAGTTGAGCAGGTGGGTTATTGAGGTCTGGCCGCGGCGGTTAGTCGGGTTCCGGACGGCACTGAGTTCTGCCATGGCGTCATCATCCAGGTCGGGAGCCTCGGACTTGAAGGGGCGGCGCTGGTTTCGGTGCTGTCTGCGCGAGCCCTGTGACTTTCGCGGCGCCGGCTGGGACGAGGGGCCCTGGAGCGGGCGACGGCTCGAGTCGAAGCTCGGTGCAGCAGTGGACGGGGCCGCGGCAGCCGGCGGGTGGGCGTTGGCTGTCGGAGCGGAGAGGGACTTGCCCAAGCTGTTCGAGGCCGAGCTCATGATGCTCTCTCGCCCTTTGATTTGTCAACTACCGACGCCAAGGCAGGACAGGCACTGGCGACATTGGCCTGCCCACTGGCAAGCAGAGGCCGGCAATGGCAAGAGTATGCAGCCACTGCACCAAAGCAAGTAAGTAAGATGGGACAGAGGCAGGGGGCAAGGAAAAGAGAAGGCTACGAAATCAAATGGACAGGTCAATTCAATCAGGCTCGATGCTGTTGGACTCGTAGCTGGGGTCCTGGGTGGGAAGGACCCCAGGCGTGGCGTTCAGGAAATCAATCAGCCGAGCTGGGAAGCACCGTCCGTCCAGGCAGAAGGGGCAAATTGAGAGTCAGGACTGGCGAGCAGCAAATGGGTGGCGGGGCAAAGCAGCTTGGAATCACATCACCCAGTGCACGTGACCTGCCTCACCACCCTCGCATGATAAGATGTGCGTGATGACGACTTTAGTTTCCAGTAGGTACCTCACCCGCATCGGCGACACAACTCTAGGACCGCATTGAGGCCGGATTTCAGGAGCCTCTGCATTCAGCTTCCTGCATGGGAAACCAGTGATTCGACCAGTCCCGATTGGACGTCTAGATCCCACATCGCTTCCATTGAGGTTTACACGACACCCACTATCTGCGAGCCCTCGAGCGCTTCGGCAAAGACTCGACTCGGACTCGAGAGCTTGTTTATCAAAGCGACAAGATCAATCTTTAAATCTTGTCTGCAAAACGAACCCGGCCTGATTATGCCGCGTAGTGCGAATTATAGGAGTAGACTAGGTTTATGGTACATAGGTAGATGCTTCTTTTTTCTTTTCAGAAGTGGGCAGGCGAAAGTAACAAAACCCAAACGACCGTCAGAACAAACCGAGA
>NW_008804545.1:612549-630541 GCF_000145635.1 Gaeumannomyces tritici R3-111a-1
CACATCACCCAGTGCACGTGACCTGCCTCACCACCCTCGCATGATAAGATGTGCGTGATGACGACTTTAGTTTCCAGTAGGTACCTCACCCGCATCGGCGACACAACTCTAGGACCGCATTGAGGCCGGATTTCAGGAGCCTCTGCATTCAGCTTCCTGCATGGGAAACCAGTGATTCGACCAGTCCCGATTGGACGTCTAGATCCCACATCGCTTCCATTGAGGTTTACACGACACCCACTATCTGCGAGCCCTCGAGCGCTTCGGCAAAGACTCGACTCGGACTCGAGAGCTTGTTTATCAAAGCGACAAGATCAATCTTTAAATCTTGTCTGCAAAACGAACCCGGCCTGATTATGCCGCGTAGTGCGAATTATAGGAGTAGACTAGGTTTATGGTACATAGGTAGATGCTTCTTTTTTCTTTTCAGAAGTGGGCAGGCGAAAGTAACAAAACCCAAACGACCGTCAGAACAAACCGAGAAAAAAAAGTCGTCAGGTTCATCGCCTCGAGCCTCCGTGACGACGCGAATCGGGGATATCATTGACCAACGGAATGAACCAGAAAACAAACACATGAAAACGAGGGAAATACGAGATGAACAAGGAAAGGGCGGTGCCAAATTGAGCTCAGGTAAACAAAAGCAGCAAGACATAATCCGAAAGAAAGAGACGCGAGGAAATGCCGACCAAAGGGAGGTGTGATACCCATGCCATGTCATGCAGCCGTCCTCCTTATACAAACCCACGAATCGTCAATTTGAGCGCGTCCGACATCATCACACAAGCCATGCCTCATGTCTCACTTGTGAGACGAGACCTTGGACTTGATCTTGCTGAGCATCATGCTCAGCCTATTCTTCTTCTTTTTCTCCGGGGTCGTGGGGGCGCTAGCTCCCTCAGCGGGCTTGGCCGCTGGCGTCTCGGTCGTCGCCTTGGCCGCCGTTGCGTTCGAGTCGGTGGTAGTGCCGTTGGTGGCCGGCTTAGCCTCAGCGGCAGCACCTGCAGCGGGCGCTGCCGTCTCGACCGGCTCGACCGCCGTCGCCTCCTCGGCCTTCTTGGGCTCAGCAGGCTCGTCGGCCTTCTTGGCCTCGGGAGTCTCTTCTGCCTTCTTCGACTCCTCGCCAACGGCGGCAACGGCCTGGACCTCCTTCAGGAGCTCAACCTCAACCTCCTTCTTCCCCTCAACGGCGGCAGTGTTGGCAGCAGCCTCGGGGCTCTCGCCAGCCTCCTTGATGGACCCCTTGACCTCGGCCGGCACCTCGGGAGAGACCTCCTGGCGGATATCCTCCTTGGTGGTCGGCGCAATAGCCTGCTGCACAGACTCGGGGAGGTTCTGCTTAACAGAGTCGGGAAGCTGTGCGGCCGCTGCGGTGGCCTGCTCAACCAGAGCATCCTTGGCCGCCACAGCCGAGGCCACAGCGGTTGCGCCGAGTCCGGCGGCAGTCTCAGCGACGGTCTCGGCAACCGTCTTGTCAGCCTCGGCCTTGTCGGTGCCCTGACCGGCAGTCCCCTCGGCAGTGGAGGGAGCCTCGGGCACCTTTTGGAGCAGCTCCGCCTCGACCTGCGCCTTCTCCTTGACCTCCTCGCCAATGGCGCTGGCCTCGGGGTCAACTCCGGCCTTCTCCTGGCTCTCCTTCACGATAGCGGGCGCTTTGGGCTCCAGAGGGACTTCGCCGGCGAGCGCAACGGTCGTGGCGTTAGGGCCGACCGAGCTGATGGTGACGTCATTGGCACCGGCAATGGGCAGGCTTGACTCGGGAATCATAGTGCTGGAAACAGGGGGCAGCAGTGCGGCGAGATCCGAGACGCCAGGCAGCGTGTCGGCCTTCTCGTACGATTCCGGGTCGAGCTTGACGTTTGCGTTGACATCCTGTGCAGTTGCGCTCTCGGGGATCGGCTCGCCGGGAGCAAGCTTGATCGGGTTGACGGCACCCTCCGAGGCAGCGATCGGGCTGACCTTGAACTCCTTGTCCAGATCCGCGGCGGGGGTCTCGGGGAAAGCCCCAGGAACTGCCTCCTTGTCTCCCTTGGCCATGTCGGCTGTCGCGTCGGCTGAGGATTCCGCCTTGGGATCGTCCTTGGTTTCCTCCCCGGGCTCTTCCTTGGGCTCGCCCTTCGCGTCCTCCACAGGGACGTCCTTGACCAGCGCGGCGGTGGTGGACTCGGGCCCAACGGAGTTGATGAAAGCCGTCTCGGCCGGCGCGTTCACAAGATCGTCAGAGGTGAGGAAGTTGTTCTCGATTCCGTCCGGGTCGTTCTCCTTGGCCGTCGCCTGGTTGATAGTCCACTCGCCGTCCACAACAAACTGTACCGGTTGCGAACCAGTGTGTCAGCAACAGGATTGTGCTTCTGGCAGATCAAATTAAAGACGAAGAGGACAAATATGGAAAACACAACCGGCAAGTGCTAAATCAGACGGCGGGGCGGGGCAGGCTGTAACACCAAAAATGGCTGGTTCCAGCAGAAGAAAGGTCCGGAACGGGCGCTCCTTGAGCAAATTATTTGTAGTCACGCCTCGGGCAGGACAGAAGCGTTGGTGGCTGGGGCGGACCGAGAGAGCGCAACACGAGCTTGCGCAAGGGGCAGAGGGCAATGACGACCGGGCTAAGTTGGGGGGGATAAGCCCCCCGACTGTCGTTCCGCTAGGGCCCCGAGTGTGCTGCTCACTAAAGAAGAGGCAGCGCGGTCCAGGCGGGGCGAAGGGAGGAGCGTGGGAGCGTGGGAGTGAAAGGCAGGCGCGCGAGCCTTGGCCCTCTGTCGGTCCGTGCCACGCGAATCGAGCAGTCATTTCAGGGAGCTAGGACCAGGCCAGTGCAGTCGGCTTGCGTCATACCGTGCAAGGGTTGCTCGAATTGACGAAGCACGGCTTTCCACAATGCAGCCGACGAAGCTCGCCAATTGGCTGGCCAGCAGATTGTGAAGATAAGTCCAAGCCGGATTGATGACAGACAGCACAGGGGGGAAATTAACAGCAAGGAGAGACGGCCAGCAGAAAAGGTGAAACAGGTGGCAGGCAGACAGGTCGGACCATGGCGGCGGAGGAGCTCGCAGGATGGGGGTACTCGAGTGTGCTGGTCGTCCGCCCGAGACATCCGACACCGGAAGCGGGAGGATAGCTCCAATCGTGCGACGCTGCCGGTCGATAGCTGCAAGCGACTTCAACCACGAACCAATTGGTCGTGGCCAGCCTTATCGAGCGGAGCGGAGCGAAACAGAGCCGGCGAGGGATAGAAGAGGGCGACAGAAAGACAAAAGGTGTAGGCACGCTTGTAGAATCGCAATTGGTGCGAGAAAAGGCAAACGCACCTTGTAGTAGACCTTCTCGCCGTTGTCCGGGAGTGTCACCTCCTTCTCGAAGACATCGCCAACCTTCTCAAGCTTGACCGACTTGGTCCAGTGGTCAAAGGTGCCCGTCACGTAGACCTGCTCGCCAGCGTGAGGCCTAGAAGCAGCAGAGAGAGTGCGTTGTCAGTGATGGGAGCTTCGCCATTGGTTATTTCTTTGTTTTTTCCTTGCTTTCTTCCTCGGCCAGGTGCGATTCCATGCCCAGCCCCTCTCGAGATTGCGCGCGTGGCCGCCGCGTTCACGTCATTGCTCGGCCTGCGCACGCGACAAGCCAACAGGCCCCTTTGTGTCCATAACAGCAAAAGAAAGAAAGCGACGCGCAAGGTGCGTATGGCACCCCCAGGGGCCTAGCTGGGGCGTGAAGCACACAGTCGCGCGCGCAGACGCCGAGAACAAACACCCACGGGGTACACAGACACCCAGCACTCCCCCCATGGCGCTTCTGCTTCATTTGCCCTCACCCCCATCGAGCAGGAAGAGGGAAAGAAGGCCGGTTGGTTTTGGCGGGCATTGGGGCAGGTAGGTCGGTCGGTCTAGGTCGGTGCTAGAGCAGAGCCGAACCCAAAGATTGAAACTCACCACTTGAACGTGTATGTTCCCATGGTGGGTGGCTGAGACAAACGGCAGAGTGTAGCGGCGCTTGGATCTCAATCACGAGGGTGTGTAGTCTAGAATCGGTAGCAAGTCGGGAAATGTGCTGGTTCGGTGGCGACGGGATGTCGAATGACGAGGAGGATGTTTTTTAAAAAGACGAAGAAGCAACGGGAGGCGGCAAACTTCATCGAAAGCGAAGGAAGAAAAAAAAAATGGATGCAACCCCCCTGCTCCACGCAGGTTGGGGAGGTCGGGAGCGGGATCGGTTGATAACAACAGAACAGTCAATCAGGCAGCCAGTCAGTCAGTCACTGGCGTGCAGGCAGGGCAGGCAGGGCAGGGCCTCCACCGCATCAAATTGCTTGCTTTGCCTCACCAGCTAGGGCGGTTGGACGACGACCCAGCAGCAGCAACGGCAGCGTCGGCAGCTCTTTCCTCCTGCTGTTTTGGGCTGCCCGCGCGTTGCTGGCGGCGAGTGGAGAAGGCTCACCATTCGAGTGGCACCCCAGCTGCTTGACGTCCGACTCCCACGTAATCCAACCCACGCACCCGCAGGCAGGACAGACCACGCTTGGCCACACGACCCACGCGCGACCAGCCGAACGAGGCGGTCTGGTCCCCTCCCCCCATTGGGGGCTTGCTGCTGTTCTTTTGATCTTCATCCTTGGGCTGCTCTGCTGACTGGGGCTTCCGCCGCCTCCTAAGACCGATCAACGACCACGGGCGGCGACTCAACATGCGGGCGCCAGAAGGAGGACGCTAGTCAATGACAAGTCTATCGACGCCATGCAAAGATAGCAGCAGTTGCCAACGCGGCCCCTGCGCGTGATGGCTAATGTGACCGCCTCATCAATCCAGCATCCAGCACCCAGCATTCGGCATCCAACAACATTGACCATACATACAATCTAACTCCTCGCACCATCGCCTGCACGCCCTGTTCCAGCCCCGGAATCAGACCTGACGCTGACCGTTGTCATCCCCGGCCAGCCAGCCAGCGAGCCAGCCCCCTGGCACGCGAGGTGGTTGGTTGTGCGTGTGCGCGTGCGTGTGCGCGTGCGTGCGCGCGCGCGCTTGTGTGTGTGTGGATCTCCTTTGGACAGCTCAAAGTGCCTGCTGGGCTAGAGTTCCCACACCCATCTCCATCCCTGCGATGTGCTGTCGAGCGGCGCCCGCTGTATGTACCTGCCTGCCTACAATATGTATGCCCGGGAGATCGGTCTGTCTGCTGCTTGCTGCCGCCGTTGCTGCCGCCGTCGGGCTGCACATGTGAAAAGGGCTAGCGACACCGGCCTGCGCCAGCGTTGCAGCATGCACCTCTCACTGTCTTGCCCTCCGTCATCTGGTGGTGACCTACTACATTAGGTAGATGACAGGCCACCCATCGCAGAGGAAGCGAAAGGAAGGGGAGAGAAGAGAGGGAGAAAAACAAGCCGCCCTCAGTTTAGCATGCCATTAATCGTTCTACTATCCGTTCCCTCATGGAAGCAGAATGGTAGCAAACCCGTCTCATGCGGGGAAAGCTTTGGCATCTGTCTTTTTTCTTCTTGTCGGTGCAGTTGCCCTACAGCCGCTTGAAACAGGTGTTCTCCGGCCGACTTTTATTTTCCCCTTCTTCCTTCTTCCCGCATGTGGCGGATCGGCTCGATTTGAAACCAATCGGCTGGCCGGCGAGGGTTACCGTGGTGCCGCGTGACTCTCCTGCTCCAATCCTAACCTGCGCTGGCATGCGAGACCATCTTTAGATACGGGCCTGGTGGGCACACACGCCCACCACAAGGGGGACGGCAAGTCTTACAGGAGATCCCAAAGATTGAGTAAATTGTTCGTGCCGTAAACTTTCCTATTCTTATTGTTTTTTTTTCTGTTGTCGTCCCTATTATTATTGCTATTTCTATTCGGGGTTTTTATTTTTACTTTTATTTTTTGGGTTATACCTATTCCTGTTCCTCCTATGGGCGTGCACAGTAGTCTTGACTCCCAAGCGCGTGACAATCCCAAATTCACACCAAACAAATGCCGAGCTTTCGTGTGCAATTACTGCCCCGGTCACGAGGGGGGAGAAAAATCAAAAGAAAATATTCTCCCTATTGGATGCTTCTGGATAAACGACTGTTTTCTTTCCGACTTTTCTCTATGTGATTTGAAGTCGTGGGTGGTTGATGAAAACTGGTTGTATTTCGATGTTGCTCTGGTTTGGTAGTTTGTGTGTGAACTTAATTTTGTTACCGGCTTGGCTCCGTGACGGCGTGCTCGCGCCGCCTGGCACCAGTCATATCAAGTCTGCAGGCCTACAGCTCTGCAGCCAAGGACATGAACTCAAAAGCACAGCTGCATGAAGCTAGCAAGTGAAACCCAGACAAACCTCGTACACCGCCCGCCGTCATTGCGTCCAGTTTCAGGAACCGTTTGTCCATGTCTGACCTACCCTAATCTCGCCTCGCTCATAATCTCCGAAATCCCCTGACAAGCTCATGATCTAGTGAAAATAGTGATTATCTGGTATGACGCTATGCTATGACGGGTTTATCTCTATCTATGTGTGCATTCAATCCTCGCGTGCGATGCCCTCCCCCGATGCTTTCAATATGGCCCTCGGCTGCTTGTTACATACCCCGCCCACCAGACAGCCCACTGGGAGGCGAGAAGATGCTCGAGAAAATCCAGAAATAGCCTGTCGAGTGAGTGAGACCAAGAAATGAAATGAGAAACGAAACATGATAGCGAGAGGACCCAGTGGCATCAAGCTGCCTACTGGATAAAACGATAGGGAGCGCGTTGCCGGATTATCGCAAGGAAACAGGAAACCGCGATGATAAGGACGGAAAAAGGTAGGCAGGCAATAAAGCAAACGCAAAGATATAAAAGCAAAACCACCATGCAAGGAACCCCAAACCTTTTCCCACCGCAAGCAAAACTCCACGCTCCCCTCTGTGGTATTATCGCCTACCCCTCTGTGTCTAGCTTCCATGAAAATGCGGTCAAAGAAACAAAACAGAAACAAAACAAATTGAAAGCAACAAACAATGTGTGCGTAAGGAAATTAGCAATCCAAGAAGACCATGCTCCAATGTACAATCCAACGCCGCCCAAATGTGGTGGGGGTATAGAAACTATGAGTGTAAAGGGGGTGGGTGTAAAGGGACATAAGTGTAAAAGGGGGGTAAGACGAAGAGAAGGGAAAGTAAGAGATGTAGAGCCTCCCCAAACCATTCCGTTATTGTTGTTGTTATTGTTACAATCGCCCATTTCATCGTTGTCGTCGTCGTCGTCGTTGTCGTGGGAGAAAAGGGGGAAAATGTGGGAAAAGATGAGGAGAAAGGAGGGCCGCGTGGAATCCTGTCGGTTGACAGAGACAACTCATGCCTCCATAGGGGGGAACGGCTTTGCTGGGGGTTAAAACCCTCTCCAGTTGACGCCTTGCTCGAGCTCCTTCAGCCTGGCCACAGCGTCCGAATGGAGCCGACTCCGCGCGCCGTTGAGGTCGACCTCAAGGCGGCGTCGTGCAAGGCTGACAACACCAATGGCCCCCCTGCTGGCCCAGATGTGCGCCCACGCGTTTGCGTCATCTGGCTGTGCATGTGCGGCCGATCGCAGCCACTCCAGGGCCTCCCCATCAGAGACTGCGACGTCGGAGCCAATCTGTTCTCCTCCGCGGCCCGGTTGGTGCCCAGACGACCAGCAGATAAGGGCGCAAACATAAACTGCCCAGTAATCCGAAAGCTTACACATCATAACCCCAAAGCCGCCCCCTGTGGCGTCAAGGCAAGCTTCGGGCCCGAAGAATTCCAGGAGCGCCCGAGCAGCGTATGTGGTTGCCTTCACCACCGACTTGTTAAGGCCGAGTGATGCGGGCGAGACCTGGCCCTGCTCAACCCAGAGTCGGAGCCGCTTCCTGTTGTTGACGGTAGGCTTGTTGGTGGGACTCTTTTGCGGTAGCATGGAGCTGTCGCCGGAGACCGCGAGAAGGTCGTGGAGGGGAGTGTGGTGCAGGGCGAGATATGTGCTGGCAACAGGACAGCCCGGGAATAGATACGAGATGCGTGCCTCGACGTCCAAGGACGCAAGATCTGGGTTGGCTGCATCAACAGGATCAAGTCCAATGCTCCCAGTGGAGGAATCTCCTAGCACGCTCCAATCACCCCCTGCTCGTCTGCTCTCATCGGCAATAGGGGTTGGGGAACCGCCGTCCGAGCTGCTCGGGCTGGAGCCGGCTACCATACGTCTCGGAAGGCGAGATGCCTCGAAATCAAGGATGGCCAGGCGGTCGAAAGTATTCAGTGGTACGCCATGGCAGCCGCTGGCGCTTCCTTCCTCGGGTATCATGGGCGTGAGTTGGTCGGGGTGAGGAATGAACAGCGGCACTCCCGCGTCAGGGTCTCGGTTCAGGATGGCATCCCACTCCTCAGCCGACTGTGCATTCCAGAGATCACGGCTGCGGCCGATGAGGGGGATTGGCGGCACACGGCCGTGCTCTGAAATATCGAAGTCGCGGGATCGGTGGTGCTCGTGGTAGATGGAGGTGTGGATGTCGAGGGAAAAGCAGGCGTTAAGCAGTCGGCGATGGGCCTCCGCGTCGAGCCAGGCGCGCCACCGCTGATCCGTCGTTAGGTGGGGGCTGGTATGGGCCGTGGAGGCGTGCTCGAATATGGACGAGAGCCGGTTCAGTGCCTGCGACTGGTCTAAGTATTGGTGCCTCATGGCTACAGCTGCAGAAGCGGGCCCGCCAAAGGTTGAGGGCAGCGCTAGCGAGTGCTGCGCAGAAAAGGAAGAAGACGAAGAAGATGGCAATATGAAAGGGGTGTGGTCGTAGCCAAAGGACTGAAATCCAGAGAGGGCCGTTGGGGTACTCGCAGATTCGGAGTACCAGGAGGAACGAGAGGAGGTTGAAGTATAAGAAGAAGACATTGACGACGGAGCCCCGGAAGACCCAGGGTAGAGAGAGCTGTCGTCAGAGGTCTGATCAAGAAAGCTTGAACTTACCCTCGAATACAGAGACTCGAACCGTTTCGAGGGCCTCATGACCGACTTCTTGCCGCGGAAGCGGGAGAAGTACTCGCACAAGATAATGGCCTGCATGATAGGCAGGTTCCATTGCGCAATCTGCCGTCCGCGCGGGGCCGTCAGCAAGCTGGTTGGTTGGTTGGCTAAAGCAACGAGGGAGCTAGGGCGCCGCCGTCGCCTTTCCCGCCGACTGAGGGACTCACCAGCTTCAGCTCCTGGACGACATGGTCATGGAGGATAATGCCTTTGTTGCGGTCTTCCTTGCTGTCGAGGAGCTGGCTCCCCACGGCGGCCATGGCGCACCGCAACACGTCCTCGCCTGACTCGTTAGACATGTGGCGGTGGGCAAGAGGGTACGCGGTGCTGTGGTGGTTCCAGTAGGCGTCGAGGTATGTTGGTATCATGCTGTGGACGGCCTTTGACAGGGGGCTGGGTATCAAGATAGGACCGGAAACGCAGCTTCCCATCCCACCCAGCCCCTGCGACGGCAGGAAGCCGCCTCCGCCGGGGCTATTACCGCCACCGCTCAGATCATAAGGAGCGGACCCGAGCATGGACACACTGCCGCCGCCCATGCTGACGACCATCCCCATACCCGACGGATCGGCCATCATGACCTCCTTTGAGCGGCCCAGACCGTGTATCATGCTGATGTTGTCCGAGGGAAGGGATGTGGATGGGGTGGCCAGGGGCCCAGGGTGGCGGGTAGGAGCAGTGATAGGCGAGGAACTCCCGACCGAAGACAGAGAAATGGAATTTCGGGGGACAATGCCGCCATGGTTTACACCGGCAGAGGACCCGGAGTCGACACCCATGGCTTGGTGGTGGAGGCTTTGGGACAGATCCTCAGGGGCCGAAAAGGCACTGCCCATTACGTCCATGATGGTATAATGGCTGTTGTGGCTCACTGGATGAACAGAGTATCCCGGGTGGGGGGACACCAGCGGGTGTGGAGACGAAGGAAACGGGTAAGGGACTGTGAGGGGATCGTTGACTGTATGGTACGTAGGGAGCCACTCGCGATGTGGCGACCCTGAGCTTGGGATCCAGGCAGCCTGCGGGTGCCCGCGAGCCTCTGATGGTGTAGTTGAGTAGGTGCTGTCCGTTGAGGATGCCCATGGCGACGAAATGGATACGTCGGTAGTGGAGGTCAGATCCGGGATCGGCCCGTCCTGGCTGTGGATGGGCGGATCCTGAAGCCCCTGGGTGACAACATTCAGATTTATCGGAACTCGGGGCTGATGGGATACGTAGCCGGTATGGCTGAGAGTCGTTGGTGTTGATATGCTCGATGGAACCGGATTCGAACCTGGGTTCGAAAGGATGAATTCGCCGTTGTTGTACGGGTCCTGTCGCTGCCGCGAGAGAGAAGACCTGTCGCCATAGTCTCTGCCAATGTGGTGGGGCGAGGCCCTTGAGATGGCCGCATCTCTAGAGCCGTGGTTCGCCGGCGTCGGCATGTTTGGGGTCGAGGGCACTTCGCAAGTTGAGGTCGGTGTTAAAGTAACCATGCCAGAGGACCCCCTCCTGGGACCTGACGAAGCTCCATCTCCCTCTTGCTCACTATAGAGCCACAAAGAATCAGCGCCGCTCTTAGGATAGGGGTAGGATTTCACTTACTGTTTCTGCTGGTGTCGCACAAGTAAATCGTGCCTGTGGAAGGCGCGATCACATCCGGGCCATTCACACGCGAACCCTGGGGTCCGGTGACTGAGCTGGTGGCGCCTAGGGAACAACAAGAAAGGTTAGCACGCGCTCTGCTCCATGCTGGCACGCGTATGGCAGCAGGAACCACGCGAGAAAGCCCCTGCTCCAGGATAATGATTCTTACCTCAGATGTTCGGCCCTAGTAAATGTCTGGGGAGAAAGGAGCGGCCAGTTGTCAGCGCTTAGAACGACCCTCGAAAGTTCCTCCGGGATGCAGATACGACATGCTGCAGACGGCCACAGACCAGGGACGGCGCCCCGGGGACCGCTGAGATGGATGATCCAACAGAGCAAACTTACCTTTGACGGTCTGCAGACGGTGCAGATGTGGACCGGTTGGCCCTTCTTCGCGCGGCTGATACGGCCTGTGATGGGGGTCAGTCGGACAGGGGACTCGGTTGGCGGGTGAGGAGGCATCGGCCTCGTCGGATGGTCCAACTGGCCCATGCCCCCCACGATACACCCCCGCCGTGGGATTCCACCTCTTCCCGCGGGAGCTTCCCCTACTCCCGCCCCTCTTCCACTCGCCCCCATCGGGGTGGGCGGTGGGTAGCTGTGGCCGTCCATCGAGTCCGGGCTCGTTGTGCTTCGAGGGCGCGGGTTTGCGTGCCTTGAAGACGACGAAGTGGCTCCCGGAGACCTTGGTGCGCCCTCCAACAAGCCAGGGTGCCTTTTCCGTGATAGCAGCGACGAGGCCGCCGCTGAAGCGCGTGCGTCTGGTGTTGCCGTGGTCGTTGCTGCTGCGGTCAATGGCGGTGGTGGGTGGCCAGTGTTCGTCTCCTTATTGATGTTGATGCGATAGCCGTCGATGGTGTTGTAGTAGTTGCTGTGGTCTTGACCGGAGGTGGAGGAATGACCTTGATGTGCCGAAGATTCTGGAGCAGGGGAGGTCAAGGGTGTGGCGAAGGATGCCGGGGCCCTTATAGTCTCATGGCTGGGCAGGTCGACCTCCGGGTCCATGATGAACTTAAGGCTAGCCATGGTGGGAGTCCCCGACCAGTAATCTGCACACAGCCCCGGCCGGACGGCTTCTGCCCCAGACAAAAAAAGAGATGCGGATGGAAATAGGTGAGCGAGCGAGAAAGGGTGAGCTGCCGAAAGGCAGGGGTGTTTGTATAAGGAGAGGCTCTAGGGCTGGGTAGCTAGAGGGGTGAGATATAGAGACGCCGATGTGTACAAGAGGGATAAGGCGTGAGGGAGGGAAAGAGGGAGGTAGGTATGGAGCGCGCAGCAACGTCAAGCACGGAAGCACGGGCTCAGCCTTCTGGCAGATGGTGGTTGCGGTCACGGATGGGGTTGGGTTGCGTGCGTCGCCGAGGGCCAGGACAAGAGATGAGAAAGGGGAAAATGAAGGGGAAGGGGGGAAGCGACGTGAAAGGAGAGGCCTTGGGACCTGCAGCGACTCCACGGGCGATGAAACTGGACGACATGTTGTTGTACAAAGATAGCCTCTCCAACAGAGGCACTGCTATAACGAGCAGCCTTGACCAGATGGAGGTGTGGGCTCCCGATGAGCGGGCGATTCTCTGTCGCTTTCGAGGCTGAGGCGCGGTACCTTTTTGGGATGGCTTATAGCAGTAACCCTTGTTGGCTGCAGCGACAGGGGTGTGTGCAGGGGGGGAGGGGTGGCAAGGACGGGCGCTGTGGGACAGACACCCAGGCAGCCCGCCCGCCCACCCTCTCCTCCAGGAAGTAGTGGGGAGGGGGGAAAGGGAAAGAAAGCGTGCCGCGGCGCGCAAGAGGGCCAAACAGCCCCGGGCCAGGCTGGGTTCGAGAGGCACACGGCGGCATCGTGATGTGCTCTTTCGTGGGCTGCATACTAGTCCTGTCTTCGCCGCCCAACTCGGTGCCGAGCATGGGACCGCGACAGACCGGCGCCAGGCCGTGTTTCTGTCCGCGAAGCCACTAAGCCCTCTGACTCTCTGGCTCAGATGACAAAATTATCGTCGCTGCTCTCCGCCGGGTGGGTTCCACTCGGGGGTGTTCGCTCCCGCGACGGCGGGCAGCAGTCGACACGCGACGGCGGCTCCGTCAAGCGTCAACGGCGACAAGCGCCAGAGGCTCGTGCCAAGCAGGGCGCTTGAATGCGCGGCTGGCACCTGCCAAACCCCTCTTACTGGCTGCCTTTCTATTTTTTTCCTGGCTCATTTCGTGACTCTGATATTATTCCTGTTCTTGGTCCTCGGCATCGTCCTCTTCCGGGGCAGGTTCTGTTCGGTTAGGCTGGGCCGCCCCTCACCTCCATGGCACGTAGTCCAAGGTATGTCGGTGGTTTCCAAGGTAGAGAGGGTAGGTTCCGAGGTAGGTACTGTACTGTACCAATGTACCGTGCCATTGGCGCGAAGATCGACGCCCAAAAGAGCTTCAGAGGAAGAGGGACCACCAAAAGGGCATGGGCGCCCACTTTTGAGGGGACTTGGCCTCGAAATTAGAAGACCATCAGCAGGGCCAAGGCGAACAGCGATGGGTCGGGTCGCGAGCGGGCTCACAGGCACGCCAAAGGTACCTGGTAGAGGCAGGTAGGTGTCGTCGACCGAAAAGGCCTCCGACAGGAAGGCAGACGTGAGCGAGGGCGGGCCTAAGCCTGGAGGATCCTCGGTTGGGCGAGGTCCCGGGCGGGCAGAATCCATTCCACTCGCCAGTCACCCAGTCCCGGGTGGGCGACGGGGGGTCCTTCCCTCCTTGCGTGCTCGCACCCCTGACTCCTTCCCATCTCCCCTGCGCCCAAGGCCGCCTGCCGGCCACTCAGGTCGCGCGGATGTGTTTTGTGGCGTCTGCGATTATGTCAGTCGCTTCCTCCCGCCGAAGGAGCGCGCAAAGTGGTCGCACAGCGAAGGGCTTGCCGAGCCCCAGGCGACCCATGTGGATGTGGCCCTCCATTTCCATGTCGACGATCATCATCATCTGGACCGCGCGCCGCCGAGCAGACGTCCATTCTTCCACGACATGAACAGGTCAGCGACTCGGTAGAGAAGTGGCACCTCCCTACCGGATACCTGCCTACCAGATACGTACCACCTATCTAGGTACCTTCCTGAGTACACACCCGTAGCTCGTCCCATCGCAAGCGCGCACGCAAACGCGCACGCAAACGCGGGCGGGTGGAGTAGAGTGACGAAAAAGAAGTCTTCACTCCACCGGGCGCGGGCGGGCAAAGCCAGTCTGACAGTCTGCACAACCGCGGTGGCGCAGCCTCTCGCGCTGCGCGTCTGCTTGCAGAATGGGTTGCTGCGCGACCCACAAAATGGCTGCAAGATGCACACCCCGTTTTAGAAGACCACCACGGTTTAATCTGGGTGGTTTGGTGGAGCTTACAGACAGATGCGTGTCCGTCAGGTGTGCATGCGACCAGCCGAAAGATGGTCAGAAAATCAATGGAAAAATAGGCTGTCGCCTAGATCGCCAATGCGAACCACTGAGGGGACTGGGAGGAACCAGGTCGCCCAAGTCGCGATGTTACGATGCCGGCATACGTGGAGTCCCAGACGGAGCCGCCATCTCTGCTTTTGGAAGGTTTCCTCGCCGTCTGTTCTCTGATGGCGGGTGAACACGCTAAATGCGGCAGACGCCGTGATGCAGGGTGACGCTCTCGGTGGCCAGAAAGCGCTAGACGCACGTCTTGACTTCTGGTGTTACTTCTTTAGCACGACTGCCCTGAGTGGTCGAGTTGCCGTGGCCTCGAGTCGACTGCGTCCCTGTTCGGGAAGGAGGGGAGCGTTGGCGCAGCGCAGAAAAACAACGTGGGCACAACCCAGCTACCCGCTACCCCTGCGCGTGATATGCGACGGGTGGAGGGGGGCGTTTACTCCCGTGGATGCTCAGGTAACCTTCAGGCAATAACAAGACAAAAACGCAGGTAAATGGACATCTAGTCCTCAGCTCTGTTTCATCTTACCGCGTAGCCGGGACGGCGCGAGGGATGACGTCCCACAGCTGGAGAGCGGTATCGCGGACGGCAACAAACAGCCCCCATCAGAGTCACGGCAGGATGGCCGTTCAAACCGGCCACGAATGGAGGCGAGGGGCCGACAGTAAGGGGGCCGACCGGCGCCGTCCGACAGGTCCGATATGTGTTCTGTCGCACAGAAGCCAGGAGCCATGCCGTGGAATTGGACCAGGAGCGTCTTCCGAATCTGGGGGCAGTCGGTCTCGTTTGCTGCCTGTGCCAATCCACACATTTCCAAAGAAACGAGAAACAAAACATCCACCAAATCATATCAGTTCAAACTCATCGGCGGGGGATCAGCGGATGCATGCCCAGTTTTAGGCGCCCCGCTATACCGCATCCGGGTAGCCCACATGTCACCTGCACGGGATGTCCTATTTTTGTCGACCACGCTTTCTCCCACTATTAACCCCAAGTCTCTAAAGAGACGAAGAAAGATTGAATCTAGTTAAACAGAGATGCACGATGTTCCCAAAGAGGACACAAGAAAAAGCTAGAGGCGTAAGGGGACGACGTGGGAGAGATGGAGACGTTGACTGTATCCGTTTTTACCCCTCGACTTAGTGATCAAGCCTCAGTGATCAAGCCCCAATCAGTCGTCAAGCCCCTGGAATAATGCGCAGCAGCAGCAACATGCACACAAGCCACATCTATTTGCCGGTCGTGCCATGGTGCGAAGCCGCACCCGCCTGCGTCTCAGCCCCAGCAGAATTATGTTTTTGCTAGGGGTATAACAAAACCGTGGCTTACCCCTCCGGCACTTTTCTCGGAACTATGCCCGGTGGGTGCACTGCAGGCATAGGGCGTGTGTGCGTGTGTGCGTGTGTGCGTGTGTGTGTGCGTGTGTGCATGTGTGTATGTGTGTAGTATGTGTGTGCGTGCGCGTGTGTGGTAGGTATGTGTGGGCATGGTACCGAGCTGCCCGTTCCTGACCCGCGTGCTTGGGGGCAGGGCATGTAATTCCACCCCGATTACAAGAGACAATCAGAGCACGTAGTCAGCAGAGGCCACACACGCACCCCCCCCCCCCNCCCCCCCCCCCCCCTCGGTACTAGACGGGATAGCCCTACCGGCTGTGAGGTTTTACAGAGTATGACCATCGAGCCCAGCAAGCCACGGCTTGGTGCCAGTGAAACATAATCGCTGATGTTTCTACCCGAGACACGCGCATAAGAGTCCCTTTTTTATCTGAGACACGCTTCTAATGTCGACAGGGCAAGGAGGAGGGGAGGAGCGCCTGGAGCGACCGATACCAGGGCCGTTGGTACCAGGGAGCTGGTGCGGTTGCCCGTGCCGTCTTTCCCATTGATGTGCGGTTCTTGTTCGCCCGACCATCCCGCAAGCAGCATGGGGAAGACCCTCGCTCTGCCCTGGACCGTCTACTGCAGCTGGGTTTGTTGGTTTCGGCAGTAGCAGGGTGGTTGAGGGCCGCCGCCAAGGAGGCCTAAGCCTGATGATCGGGCTGGTGTTACCCTCCCTCTCCTCTGCTCCTTCTGCTTCGTTGACCACTAGGCCGACAGCTTGAACCCCATCCCATGCGATCGCTAAAGCCTGCCGGCTGCAAAACTGCGACGTTGTCGTCAGGATCGCCGTTGGGCAAAGTTCAGACGACGGGATGGTCCACCTGATGGGATCGCTGTCAGGGGTGGGTCAGCCCGGTGCAGGGGTGTGTTAGTGGGGATGATGGCATGGGATGGGCGCTTAGGATATTTTTAGCAGCCCACTATGGGCGGACGTCGGAAGGGACAGCCAGAAAGAAACAAGCACGAAAGACGACACGCAATAGCCTCACGCGGGTTGTGGATGCGTCGAGGCAGGCAAGGAGACTAGTGGACGCAGAAGAGAAAGAAAAAAACCAGACCTGCGTGCTACAGCAACACACACGCATCACCACCTCCAGGGATGCGACCGCCTGCACGTTTTGGGAAGCCTGCATTCTCTCCTCCACCGACGAGCGATTGAGGGTAAGCTTAGAACCGCAGGACTGGCACACACGCAGGTAGACAGGTCAGGAGGAACAAAAAAAAAAAAAAAAAAAGAGACGTGAGCAAGGGGCCACCTATCCACCGACTGTCTGTCCCCTCCCCACTGATCTCCCCGGCGCCCCGTCCATCTCACATGTGTAATTAGCACGTCGACTGGCTGCCGCCAAGGCCCTGCGACTATTTGCGTGCTCGATTCTCCAAGCTCTCACCTCGTCGCTGCCAATATTCTGCACCAGAGCTCTAGCGACGTAGCGTTCCGTCTTACATAACCCCCTTTTTAGCACCAATGTGCTCCACGGCCATGTCATTCGGGACATTCCAGGTTCACGGGTCCCGGTCAAATGATTGGCTGAACTACCTAGGATACTCACTCTGTCACCTCCTTTTTTTTTCTTGCCGGCTCATCTGGCGCGCCGCAGCGGCAACCCCGAACAGGCCAGTCTGACAACCCTAAGCTTCTGCAAGTTTCCATTACACACGCTGCATACATCAAATTTGACGATCCGCATTGGTGATGGTGCGCCTCTTGCCCTTGTCTTCCCACACACACTCCCCCTCCCACAGCGCTTGTGTGTGGTTCCCTTGCAGACGCGCTGTGGTGGTGGTGGTGCTGCTGCTGCTCCTTGTTCCGAAGATCGACACGACAGGCTTCCAGAAGGAAAAAAGGAAGGAAGACGAGGAAGAGTGAAAAAAAGGGATGCGAACAATAGAAAAGAAAAATAAACACGGAAAAGCAAGTTCCCGAGACGTAATCCTTGCTGTACCCGGCGGCTTTATTGACGTCTATATCCGGCTCACGAGAGAATGGAGACATCCGCTCCCGCAGGGAGACGCAATATGCCCACCCCGTCCGTCTTCTTTCCATTGCGTCTTCCGCTTGACGCCGGTGTCCCTCCCTGCTTAGACGCCGGGGCGCCTCTTCGGCGCAGCCCACAAGCGATCGGCAAAGTCGACACGCGCGCCTCATGGGGAAAAGGGATGGAGTTGAAAAGAGGACGGACGCTGGAGGCTCTGAGGGTCATGGAGAGTGGTGGCCGTTGTGGTGGCCTAGCCTGCCTGCCTGCCTCTGCCTACCTGCTTCTGCAGCCGATCCTGGCCGAACCAACAGAAAGGGATAGAGGATGGAGCGGCGATAGGTTGGGTGCGAGAACGGAAAGCAAAAGATAGACGCCACCTGCTCGTGTTCGATGCCGCCCATGCAGAGGTTCGGTGATGCAAAAGAGAAAAACCTGCCCCGTCGATTGATTTGCTGCCCCCAAAGGTGATCGCCACGTTTCGAGAAGAATTCCCTCGCGCCGCGCGCACGCAATAGGCACGGCACGTCAAACGTTTTGGCTTGTCCTCCCTGGGCTGAAGCGCCTAGGTTAGCCGCAGGTCACTAGGCGGCGGCCCCCGGCGCCACCCTTTTC
>NW_008804545.1:646148-697025 GCF_000145635.1 Gaeumannomyces tritici R3-111a-1
GTATCACTTCCATCGCATCCTAACCAAGCAACACGGGCGCGACGAGTCCAAGAAACGCCGAGTGCATCGCTGTCGCACCGCTCATCTGTTCTTTGGGAGCGCACGCCATTCCTTCCTGCCGCCGCCTCGTCAGTAGTTGGGCCCGCGCATCTATTTTGATCGCTGCATGCACAGAGCCTGACTGCCAGGGGAGGGAGACAGACTCCGAAATAAGGGCATTATTCACGTTCCCTCGCGACTTGATTGAGAGGGGGTGGTCCGGGCTCGAGCCTTCTCGAATTGCACAGCCAGCACAGTCCCACCCTTCTGAGTGATTGATTGCTTACCGGCTTGCACGGGTAAGACAGATCCCCCAGCGAGTGCCCCACCTATCCCCACCACACTTTGCCGACCCTACCGTTGCACCCACGCACGCCCGCTCACAAGCCAACCCCCGTTCCCTTGCATTTCCTGTTTGCCTCCTCCAGGCATTCCAAACACTCTCGTGCTCCCACCCCCTTACATGGGACCGACAAGCCCACCCAACTCCTGCTGCCTGCGACTGGCACCCCGTCAATCGCCCACTCAAACCGCAACAACCATTTTTTTTTTCTAACACAGCAGCGACAGAACGGGCAGAAACCTTCTCTTTCGCCCCTTTTTCGCTTCGCGCCCTCCTTTTTCTTTGCGCTGCACAACCAACTTTGTACTATTTCTCCTACAAACCTTTTAATAACTGTCGCTGTGTCGTCGAGGCTTTCGCTAGCTCTCGCGCTTTTTTGAGAGGGAAGAAAGACTGAGAACGGCGGGAAAACACTGTGTCGTCGTGTTTGCGCCTCCGCGCGGCTTTTGCCTTTGCGCCCCATCGGAGTGACCCCATCTAGAATCGCTTGGTTCTGGGGCGGCCACATCATCGCTGCCTGCAGTCACTCTCCTTCGCCCGCCACCACCGCTTAACTCGCCTGGCTTCTGCCTCGCATCGTCTCGACTACCCTCGGGGTTACGTCAGCGACTGCCTGGACAATCGCGCATTCAGCGCCCGACTTTACGTCGCCGCATCACATTGTTATCACCTGCAACTTGGTTGCACCTCACTCCTTTATCATTCCCAACCAAGGTGTAATTTTGCCATCAACACCACCACCATCCACGCCTCCGCGCAACCATCACTCAACACTGGTGACTTTATTGTCGCAAGTCGGCGCTCCCCTGTTGGAGCAATCACTGTGGGCTACGCAGCCACTATCTGGCTCGCTGATGTTTCGGTTCTGGGGTACCGACTCAAGGGGGAGTGAAAAGACTGTCGAAGCGACGCTGCCCATGCCGCTGTTCGCGAAGCCAGTCCAAGCCTTCCTGGAGACATCGTCAAAAGCGGCTTTTCACCCCGGCCACTCGTTGAAGAGGAGGAGATCTAGTGTTGACGAGACTCCGGTGCCGGTGTCATGGCCCGCGCGGGATCAGCTGCCACCGAAGCGCATCAAGATAGAATCATGTGCGCCGCCACCCGCGGCGGCGCCTGGGCGCGCTGCTGACCACCGCGGCTCCTGTCCAGAACGGACGTCAGTTCCCATCTCGGCCGCAGAGCCCACCCTGGGACCGGCTCCCCGAGCAGAACCGGCCATGGACCGTGCCAAAGATGTCATCCAGTTCCAGCTTGGCCTCGAGATTTTGTACAAGCATGACGAACTGCGTTTGATTAATCAAGAGCTGGCAAAATGCCAGGTAGCGTTGGAGCAGCTGCGAAGGTGTCACCTTATCCCATATCCGATCACGTGTCCCACCCCAGACCAAATGGTGGAGATAAGCAGCGGCAAGGGCCCTGCTATGCGCACCCGGCCCGGCGAGCCCGTGCCGGAATGGGCGCCTCCCTTTGGAGTAGTCGACGGCCCGTACGCCCGACACTATGCCAAGTGGCTCATTCCCGACCCCAAGTTCGACGGTATTCTGCCAGAATGGCAGGGCTCGGGTGGCTATGCCGTTTCTTCCAGGAGTGTGGCGGAAGGTAGGACGACAAGGAACAGCGGCGACGCAGGCAGCTTTGGCAAGCAGCGTCCTGCTCGCGGCTCGTCCACCCAAAAGCTGCACGCGCTCTCTTCTGGATATGCCCAGCCCAAGGACAAGGCAGGACCATGCGTCCTCAGGCGCTCCGATGGGAAAACAGTCAAGCTCGTGTGCATCGATTGCCACAGGGAAAACTTTTCTAGCACTCAGGGCTTCATCAACCACTGTCGGATAGCGCACAAGCGGGATTTCAAGAGTCACGAGGAAGCTGCAGTCCATTGTGGCCATCCTATCGAAGTCGATGAACTCGGGGGGAGTGCCGCAGGCGAAGAAAAACCGGCTGCCGGGCCGATCGGGCAGTCGTCTTCCAACCCCGCCACCGGCGCCGTCTACCCCTACGCCCGCGCCAATGACGTTCCGGAGCAGGAGGCGCTGACGGCTCTCAAGTCCCGCGTTGAAGCTGCTTTGAGGCTATACGAAGATGGCAAGTCGCTTCCTTCAACGGCAGCCTCCCAAGAAGCACCCCCGGCCGTGAAGAGCGTCCCCAAGGCTCCCGCATCATCATTTGTTGGTGCGAGTGATCTCCCTCATCTGTCCCACCTGCTTAGAGGCAAGAACTTCACCGGTGACCTGAACGACCATGTGGCCGATGCAAAGACCAGGGAGGACACCCCTGAGATGTATCTCGACGGTGACTCGGATGCGGAACAAACAAGCAACTCGGTCGAGCCAGCAAGTCCTGTCAACGCCGCCACAGTCACTAGGGGTCCTGGTGTCATGCGCATGCCTGCGCGTGCCGTCATGGCACCAACTTCTCTTGGGCTCGATGGTCGACCGGCAAGCAGCAAAGGTTGTGTACCGCAGCACCTCGAAGCATTGGAAACGCCAATCACCACTCCCGTTGCAGAGCTCTCCCAGGCATCGACGTCATCGGGCCTATACGAGGATGAAATGGATGTCGATCTCAGCCCCAACACGATGGCGAGCAACAACGCCCCATCTCTGGTTAGCGACGACGGCGAGTACGACGACTCGGACGATGGATCGTCGTCGGATGCCAGTGACAACATGGATACGGACTCGGTCACCGAGATAAAACTCGAAGACGATCATGAAGTTCAGGACCAGATGACTCCACGCGCCGTCCGTAAAGGAAATGGCAGCTCGGTTAGTCTTGAGAAGGACGAGAGCAGGCATGTTGCGTTTGTGAGCCCGGTTCGCAGCACTGGAAAGAACCGAAGAAGAAAACAAGTCCTCTCATGAGAGTCTTGCGGTGGTTGGTTTTGTTGTTGTCCGACATAACGGGGCCACATTCTCGACACACCATTGATCATTCTATCAATACACGTGTCACACCCTTCCGGCCGGCCCTCGACCCATTTATCATTTATTGCATGCTCCGACTTCGTATTTTGCGGTTCATTGCTTGCGTTCCCATGTCTTTTTTTCTTCCCCATCAGCACTGTTTCGCTGATGAGCCCAGATGTTGTGAGGAGGTTAGGTGGGGGCACGCAGCACACGAAAGAGTTCTCATTGTCCCCGGAAGACTTGTTGGGTTTTACTTGATGATACCTCTTTTTTTCTCCATTTTCTGATGGTCTTTTTCGTTTTCGTTGAGGGGATCAGCGTTGTCCTTTATCCATGTATTTTTTATCCGAGGATGGGCAGCCATGGGGCTGTGACCATCCATTTTGAAGACATAGATATGACGCTCGGAATACTAAGATAATCGAGCGCCTGGAAACAAGAAATACATTCCCACAATCATCTGTCGTCTCTTTTTCTTGACTCAACTGGCCGCGGTCATGATGCTAGAGTGCGGCCATCTCAAAAGGGCTTCATGGAACAAGGTTGCCCTTTAGCCTACATCTGCCCTGGTAGATATGTCAAAACCGCTCCCCTGGTAGACCGACCTCTCGGGTTCTTTCTATCAACAAAATGTTCGGTTCGGACATGGGATATCAGCTTTTCACTGTGGTCCGCCCAAGGCACATACGACTGTCAACTGTTAGAGGACGTACCTAGTAAGATACAACTTTCTCTGCCTCTCCTTTCTCCGTTTTTTTTTTTTGTGTTTTTACCCGCAACGGCGCATGTAGCATTATCACGCTTCCTTCCACAAAAAACAAGGGCGGGGTCCAAACCATGCCCATGGGTATGAACCCCCGTGTATGCAGCCGTTCTCATTTTCAAAGAAGGCAAGGTGATATGCGTCGACTTCACCGGGAAGCTCAGAATGTTCAAGGAACCAATATCACACCATCATCAACCACTTCTCCCCGTTCGATATTCATGCGTCACGTCGGTTCCCTCTCCGCGAGAGGCTAGATGGATAGGAACGACTCAAGCTGAACACAAGTTTGCATGTAGCAGCTGAAAATTCAATCCATTGGCTACCAAGCCAGTCCTGGCATGAAAGCTGTCCCCACAGCTATCACGACGCCGGAGTTGAAGTCTTGGCCACGACCACCCAAGAGTGTAGGACATCGGGCATTGTGACGGGGGTGAAGTGGTATCGTATTGATCGTGCGCCGAGGCGCTTACTCATGAAGATTAAACAGCAAAATTAGGTATATCCTTTCCCCCCAGAAAACACATCGCCACTTTCGGCAGGTTGCCCTGAAGAAAGCTAGTAGTCGTTACCCATAAAAATAAAATAAAAATACCACCACAACGCGCCGTCCGATCTGTTGTTCTTTTCATGTTTTTTGTTGTTGTATGTGATTTGAAAAGCAATTGGTCACTGACCCCTACATGGCAGCAGCAACAACGGCAGCGACGAGCGCCAGGACGCCGCCGGCGTTCATGGCCAGGTCGGTGGCGGCGCCGTTGGTCTTGGCCGGGCTGGCGGCGCCCGTGGTGGAAGAGGCGGTGTTGGAAGCGCCCGAGGCGGGTGTGGTGGTGGCGGCGGCGGCACCACCGGAGGCAGCAGAAGACTTGGCGACGCCAGCGGTCTTGGAGGGGAACTGGGAGGCGTAGCCGCAGAAGATCTTTTGCTGGCCCTGCTGGGTCTCGCGGCGGAGGTCGTTGGGGCACTGGGTGGGCGGTGTACAGCGTGGTCAGCGAGACGTACCCACGGCAGGAGAATGGGGGGTCCAGACTTACGTTGTTGAAGCAGGTCATGATGTTGTTGTACGACGAGCACTTGCAGTCCCAGTCACCCTCGGAGCAGGCGGCGAACTTGGCGTTCTCGGTGGTCAGGCATGCTTCCAACTGTTGGGTGAAGAAAATAAAATTAGCATGTTAGTCGTGTCAGAATCTCTCCTAGGATACACATCCAGGGAAGATGGCAGCCTTGAAGCAGGACTACCTGGACCGGAATCGTGACGTACAATGTAGTCGGCGCCGCAGGCAGAGGACTGGGCGGCGGCCAGAGAGGCCGCGAAGGCAAGCGGGAGCAGGAAGAACTTCATTTTGTCGAGTTTTGGTTGTTTTTCGTTCTGAACTTGTGTGGGCTGTCTGGCGACGACTAGCACAGGCGGCGTCTGGCTGGAAGTTGCTGGTTTCTAGTATCGAGGTGATATTATTCGACTGCAGCGGCGAGGAAGAGCGAGTGACTTTATAGATATACAAGTGAAAGAATGGACGTGCCTCGGTGGTGATGGCTGGGGAAAGAAAGAGAAGCGAGAGAAAGCGGAACAGGGGGCCAAGGAAGCGGCCCACGGCAACAAATAGGGCCGCGATAGGGGATTTTTTCCCGGTACAAAAACATAAAAGCATCCCAAGATATGCAGAGCTAGGCTAGCTCGGGGCCAGGGGGTTCCCGGCTAGGCCCATGCATGAAAACATACGGGGAGCAAGACCACCACCACTTTCGCTACCAGGGCTCAAATAGGGACGGGGTCGCACCAACGCCTAACCAGTCGGTGCCGGCAAGCGAAATCCTTGCCCGGATTGCCATTGCTGGTCGTCTGTACCATTCTCCTCTCGCGGAGCTGCGGGCCAGCGAGGATGAGCGAGGGGTGGATGGGCGCCCGGGGGCGTTTGGGCCGTCACGATTGAGATTAAAACAATAAAAAATGGCAGGGTGGAGAGGCACGACGTGGGAAATTTCACCAGCTTGCGGGTGGCGAGGGCAGGGTGCCTAGGCGTTTGTTGAGTGGCCCAGCCAGGGCTGCGGATTGGCTCGGAGCATTTCTCAGTTCACAAGTCGTTGTCGAACGGCTTGCGCTCCAGCTAGCTGTTCACGAGCACAACTTTTGGGCAGTCGTGCTCCTCTGCTCGCGTCCCTTGCTTCCGGCCCGCGAGATTGTCGCCGGGCCGCATCCACAGTACCACCCACCACCACACCACACACCACACTTCGCACCCACATCCCACCCACACACACGCACGCCAACCCTCCAACCACTCACATGCAACCGCTGTGCACGGCCGATGCTACTGCCGGCCCCAGTCCGCCCAGCAGGCCCGCGAATCGCTGCCCATCGCCGCCACTACCCTGGCCATATTTTCCTCCTCGACCCCACGCCAGAGACGTTGTGTCTTCGTCGTGGCTTCGTCTGGCTTCGTCTGACTGCGTGTACCCGACGTGTTTCTTTCGATATGGACGACGTTTCCCCCCCTCCTCGTGGCGTCCGATCATTGTCCGTCCTACAGTCCTGGCGCAAGAGACGGCCCTCGGTTCGGTCGCATATGCGAGGCCAACAATGCCAGCAGCTTGGCTGCCCTGTTCAGCTTGCGAGTTGTTTAGTAGCTGCATGTTCGTGCCTAGGGCTGGGGACCTATCGAACCTGCTTGCGTCGGGGCCCTGTTTGTCCTTGCCTCTTGACATGAGGTGACTCGCAGTCCCGCCGAGAGTCGTTCGTCACAACTAGCTAGTCCTGCACGTCTAAATACTGCGCCCCCCACACAGGCCGTTTGATGCAAGGCCTTTTCGAAGTGAGGGGTCAGTTAGATGGGGTCACAAACACTGCGAGTCTGGTCCGCGTTTTGACTGATGACACCCCCAGACGCAGACTACACGGATCTGAATACAGATTAGGGGCCGTAGGTGTGAACTGTGTATCAGACTCACTTGACTATCTACCACCTTAACACCTGGTAGGTTGTTCGGATATAGCGGGGATGTAGTTGCATACAAAAGTTCCGCTCGCCCATTTCTATCCCTGACATTGAAGCCAGCCCATGCCCTCCCCAAAAAAGGAACCATCTAACAAGAGAGAGTGAGAGACGTCGAAGTGAGGGAGATGGACGAAAGAAAACAAGAAAAAAACAACAAAAACAAACCCCAAAAACCGAAGACACCAGTTCCACCCAGCTCATGAATGATAAATATGAACCGCACCATCACGTCTAATATGCGCTGGGTGACAATCGCGACCATGACGGCTGCTGCGTGCACTGATAATCGTGTCGCTCCCGCACATGCGTAAGCGCCCGCAAGTTCAATGCGCCGCCCCTTACATCCCAAGTAAAGAGAGCCAAGATGGAAAAGGGGAAGAAGAAAAGAAAAGCAACCACAAATTAACGCCCCAATTTATGCTGGCTTGATCAGAATGCTTCGTGAAAAGTCCCCTCCTCTTGTACGGTCGTGCCACATATTCATATCCCATTAGGCGTGTTTGCTTCTCTTTCCCCCGCCGAAGAAGTCTTTGCCGTTATAGCCCAGACTTCCGATGTTGAAAATGTCAGCGAGATCGTCTCCCATCCTCCTCTTCTGGCCCGCCCCCTTTCCCAGCCGTGTTGGTGCCCTCCCTGGGTTTCGACTAGCACCCCCGCTGTGCCGTGTCCTCGAAAATCGTCCGGGCAGCGATACCGCAGAAGATAGCAATGTTTGTTGTTGCTGACTACCATCCTGGGGTCGCGAGTCGGAAAGGTCGAGACTTGCCAGGTTCAAGTTGGGCTCCTGGGGATACGGAATCGATGACTGAAAGTTGAATGTCTCTTGTGTCGGAACGGATATCGCTGGCACGTGATCGATCTCCGTCGAATCTGCCGTGGTTGTCGATGGCGTTGTCGCGGTCGGTACCGTGGACGGCGGTGGCGCCGAGTCTGTCCGCATCGGGGGGACAGCGGGGTAGCTGGGTGCGGTAGCGATGGTTGGGCGTTGCAACTCGGGGGACGAGGCCGTTTCAGCCTTGTCGGCGTCATCCTCACTCTCGGGACCCTGCGACGAAGCCTCTCGAGCTCCACCCTCGAGTCTTTCCGTGGCCCAGCGCCGTATCTTCCAGCCCTCGCCATCGCCCAGCCCGATGCTCTCGCGGTCGAGAAAGGTGAGCAGATCGTCCAGGCAGTCCTGGTACCCGTCGGTCCGCGCCTTGGCCTGCGCGCCGGCCGACGTCTTGTACAATCGGGTGACGGACAAGGCCGCCGCCTTGAAGGCGTCGAGCAGTTGCTCGGGCGACTCTGCACTCATCGTGGGTGGGGTGCAGGGTGTGGCAATCTGTTGGTTGCTGTGGTTGTGATGGTGTGGCCCGTCGCTTGGCTGGTCAGGGAGCTGGGGGTGTCGGAGTATCGGCCGGTGCAGGGTGTCCTTCCGGGACACCTTGCGAGGCGAAGGAATGAAGGTCGGCGTCGATGGCGGTCTGGCCTTGCCCGCCTTGCTATTTGGCAGCCTTTCTGTTGCCCCGGGACTGGGCGAGGGGTTTTTTCTTCTCCCGTGCCGGCTCCGTAAACAGTGGGATAGTGGGTCGTAGAGGTTGCAGAGGGGGAGCCCAACTGGGCCTCGTGAGAGCAGGCTGGTGGGTATCGCCAGGCGGTCGGGGTCGTTTGCGTGGCCGATTGTGGTTCGCCGTGGGATTTCCAATTTTCAAATGAGTGACAAGCGATGGAGTGATAGACGGGCACAGCGGTGGCTGAAACAGATAATAATAACGACAATTGAGCACGAGTGACTGTGGCGACGCTGCGTCTTGCTTTATTATGGTGACGGTGGAGGCGGCAAATCTAGCGCGGTTTCCAGCTCCGAGTCGCCGTTAGTGTTTGGAGGCGGGAAGCGGAACAACGATGTTCAAGCCAGTGGAGGAATAGGCGATGATGTCTCTGCCTGCGGCCTGCCTTGCTTGGGCGTCAGGGGCCTGATCAAAGCGCACCTGGCGGACGCTCTGGAAGGTGCGTGGGGCTGTTGTTGTCAGCGCGCCTCCAGCCCGCTGCTGAATCAGCCTAGCCTACGCCGCCACGGCAGGAGGTGGGGAGCTTCATTCACGTGACAAAACTCTAGGATCAATTTGACGCGTTGGGTGGGTCTGTCTACCTCCCGGCGCCGCATGAAGACTTTCTTGCCCGGCATCCCAGCCCTCCTGCCGGACACAACCACTCTCGCACCAACCTGCCACCATTACAACCTGTTGATCAGCTGCAGGCGCGGACCAACCGTCGCAATCACGGAGAATACATCCGACCTAGAATCTCTAGTCCCCGTCAGAAGTTCCAGCAAGGCGCGTCTCAGTCGCGTATAAGTGATCGCACTTCAGCACCGCCAAGATGCCTCCTCGCTCCGAGCGAGCGAGCGGCCACGACACCGACGCGTCCATGCCAGACGCCACGGCCAGCAAAGCCCCACAGGGCGGCGACTCAATGGTAAGCTTGACCGCATGCATGCGAACCCGGCAGTGCTCTGGGCCCGATTTCTCGCTTGTAACCCTCAACTTACAAGAGACTAGGATGTGGACGAGACCCCCGACATGACCGATTCGGATACGAACCCAAACACCACTGCTAGCAGTGTCATGGGCGATTCGACCGTTGATGGACGGAAACGCCGCACGGAGGCGAATCAGTTGCGCCGTAGCATCTTTGGTCGCAAACATGATCGGCTGGGCGAGTCAAAGGTATGATGTGCTGTTCTGCGCAGTCATGAGGGGCTACGACCTTGCAGCCCCGGCGCATCTGTTACCAACGATGGATCGCTGTACTGACAGCGCACCGCCTTGAATAGGAGGATGATACTCTGCGCAGATTCAGGTATCTTCTCGGCCTCACAGACCTGTTCCGGCACTTTATCGAAACGAACCCCGACCCCAAGATCCGCGAAATCATGGAGCGAATCGACACCCAGAATGCTGAGGCGGCCAAGTCAAAAAAGAGTTCAAGTCGCCAGGGCGGCGCTGCTAGCGGCAAGCTCCGCAAGACCGAAGCCGAGGAGGACGCGGAGCTCCTCAAAGACGAGAAGTATGGTGGCTCGGCTGAGACTGTTTTTCGCGAGTCGCCCGCCTTCATCCAAGGAACGATGCGAGACTACCAGATTGCGGGCCTCAACTGGCTGATCTCACTGCACGAGAACGGTATCTCTGGCATCCTGGCAGACGAGATGGGTCTTGGGAAGACACTGCAGACTATCTCGTTCTTGGGCTATCTCCGGCATATCATGGACATCACCGGCCCCCACCTGGTTATCGTGCCCAAGTCCACGCTCGACAATTGGAAGCGCGAGATCGCCAGGTGGACACCCGAGGTCAACGTCCTCGTCCTGCAGGGAGCTAAAGAAGAGCGTGCTGCGCTCATAAACGACCGGCTCGTCGACGAAGACTTTGATGTCTGTGTCACGAGTTATGAGATGATTCTACGCGAGAAGGCCCATCTCAAAAAGTTCGCCTGGGAGTACATCATCATTGACGAGGCCCACCGAATCAAGAACGAAGAGTCGTCGTTGGCACAGGTCATCAGGCTTTTCAACTCTCGCAACCGGTTGCTCATCACAGGTACACCGCTCCAGAACAACATCCACGAGCTCTGGGCCTTGCTCAACTTCCTGCTGCCCGATGTGTTCGGCGACTCTGAGGCCTTTGACCAGTGGTTCTCTGGGGAGGGTAAGGACTCGGACACAGTTGTCCAGCAGCTGCACCGTGTGCTCCGACCCTTCCTGCTGCGGCGTGTCAAGAGTGATGTGGAGAAGAGCCTTCTTCCCAAGAAGGAAGTCAACCTCTATCTCAAGATGACGGAGATGCAGCGTAACTGGTATCAGAAGATTCTCGAGAAGGATATCGACGCCGTCAACGGAGCCAACGGAAAGCGGGAGTCCAAGACGCGGCTTTTGAACATTGTCATGCAGCTGCGCAAGTGCTGCAACCACCCTTACCTGTTCGAGGGAGCCGAGCCTGGCCCTCCCTACACAACCGACGAGCATCTGGTCTACAACGCTGGCAAGATGGTCATTCTGGACAAGCTTCTCAAGCGCCTACAGAGTCAGGGAAGCCGCGTGCTCATCTTCTCGCAGATGAGCAGAGTCCTTGACATCCTGGAAGACTACTGCGTCTTCCGCGAGTACAAATACTGCCGGATTGATGGAAGCACGGCCCATGAGGACCGTATAGCCGCCATTGATGATTACAACAAGCCTGGATCTGAGAAGTTCGTGTTCCTGCTTACCACGAGGGCCGGTGGCCTGGGAATCAACCTTACCACGGCGGACATTGTCATCCTCTACGACAGTGACTGGAATCCCCAGGCCGACCTCCAAGCCATGGACCGTGCCCATCGTATCGGACAAACCAAGCAGGTTGTGGTCTACCGCTTCCTCATCGATAACACCATCGAGGAGAAGGTCCTCGAGCGAGCGGCGCAGAAGCTGCACCTCGACCGCCTGGTTATTCAACAGGGAAGAGCTCAAGTCGCCGCCAAAGCTGCGGCTAACAAGGACGAGCTGTTGTCCATGATCCAGCACGGAGCCGAGTCTGTCTTCAATAGGGAATCGGGCAAGAGCTCCATCACAACAGCCGATGACCTCGAGGATGATGATATCGACGGGATGCTTGCCTCGGGTGAGAGCCGCACGCGCGAGCTCAACGCCCGCTACGAGAAGCTTGGAATCGACGATCTGCAAAAATTCTCCTCCGAGTCGGCGTACGACTGGAACGGCGAGAATTTTGCCAAGAAGAAGGACATTGGCGCCACGTGGATCAACCCGGCCAAGCGAGAGCGCAAGGAGCAGACGTACTCGGTGGACAAGTACTACCGACAGGCCATCTATGGTCACACAGGAGCACCCAAGGAGGCTAAGCCCAAAGCTCCTCGCGCTCCCAAGCAGTACCACATCCAGGACTACCAGTTCTTCCCGCCGGAGCTCCGCGACCTGCAGGATCGTGAGACGGCGTACTACCGCAAGGAGATTGGCTACAAGGTTCCTTTGCCGGATGGTGAAGATTCTGATCTTGCCGAGCGGGAGGCGGAGCAGGCGCAGGAACAGCAAGAGATCGACAATGCCGTTCCCTTGACAGAAGAGGAGCAGGAGCGCAAGCAGCAGCTCTCGCAGGAGGGATTCTTCGAGTGGAACAGGAGAGATTTCCAGCAGTTCGTCAACGGGTGCCACAAGTTTGGCCGTCATGACTACGATGGCATCGCCACCGAGGTCGGCAGCAAGACGGCTGCCGAGATCAAGGCGTACTCCAAGGTCTTCTGGCAGCGGTACACGGAGCTCGCTGACTACCCCAAAGCCATCAAAACGATCGAGGACGGCGAGGAGAAGCTTCGCAAGATCGAGCACCAGCGCAAGATGCTGCGCAAAAAGATGGGACAGTACCGGGTCCCGCTGCAGCAGCTCAAGATCAACTACTCGGTCTCGACGACGAACAAGAAGGTATACACGGAGGAGGAGGACCGGTTCCTCCTCGTCATGCTCGACAAGCATGGTATCGACTCGGAGGGCATCTTTGAGAAGATCCGCGACGAGATACGCGAGAGCCCGCTCTTCCGGTTCGACTGGTTCTTCCTGAGCAGGAGCTCGACAGAGCTCAGCCGTCGATGCACCACGCTATTGACCACGATCGTCAAGGAGTTTGACGACGTCAACACAACCGCCAAGGGAGCCAACGGCGTCAACGGCCGCGCGAAGCGCGAGGTCGAGGACGAGGAGAACGACGAGGATAGCATCCTGGGCATGGCTCCGCCCAAGAAGAAGTCCAAGAACGGAGTAAAGGTAACATTCCCATCCTAGCCAGCAGACATCTCTGCCTACCACGCCCCCCGTGAACCATGGCTGACGAACCTTGTGCAACTACCTGTAGAACAAGGCGCTCGATAATGTCAAGTCGGGCCCCGGCAGCAAGGCCACGTCGGCGGCGCCGTCGCGCGCGTCGAGCGTAATTTCCAATACGTCCCCGGCACCGTCGGGCAAGGGCAAGTCCAAGGGCAAGAAGAAATGAGTTAAACCCATATCGGCGGGGGGTTGTAATATCGCATTCTCTTGTACATATAGAAAAGAGATGGGGTCAATGGTTGAGAGAAAAGAAAATCACAATGTGGCGTTTGCGAAACTGGGCTGGCTTGCTTTTTACTATTTCCTTTTTTTTTTTCCTCAATGCGCTGGGTTCAGGGGCTTCTTCTCATCTGCACCACGGCAGGTACATCGCCGGACAACCGCGCCAATGGGAGGGGAAATGCGGGAGATATATCGATAGACCGAGAGCGTCGGGTTTGTTATTTTTCCTCTTGGGGCGACGAGGGATCTGAGTCTGGTTCTCTGGCTTATGCGCTCGCATGCATCTAGTCAGTGGCTTCTAGCTTGAGGTAGCTAACTGGCAGTCAAATGATATCGCTTGCTCTAAATGCTTTTGTCTCGTGAACTTGCGCCTGGGGTCAAGACCCTGGGGCTTGCCGTCATCCATTGTATGTCTAATATCAAAATACAAAATCCTACCGAGTCCGCTAGGATCGCTCGTGGCGGCTGCGCAGTACAGCGAACGCTTTCTGTACCCAGGGGGTAGGGTGTTTGAAAAAAAAACGCCGTTTATTAAGCCCACACTTTTTGGTCCAGACTCGGACACACATAGAAGTCCCAAAACGCCTTAGATGCCCCCCCTTTAGGAAAGAACGAGCCGCAAATAAAGAAAAGTCACCTCTTACCGTCATCACCACCAGACCTCGGATTTATTGTTGTGCTGCTAGCTTGTTGGCGCGCTCCCTCTCCACTTCGTACATGAAATCAAAGTAACCCTTATCAAACATATGTACGCGGACGTAGCCGTCCTCGCCACCACTGGCGTAGCCCTTGCCGTTGGGCTCTACGGCAACAGTATTCTAAAGCAGGGCGTCCTCCGGTTAGAGAATGGAGTAGAGAAGGGGGGATATGGAGGCGCCGAGGAGGGGAAAATTGTTCTCACCAAAGGACCGAAGTGACCCCTTACGCGGCCAATCTCATCCTCGAAGATCTTGTGGTAGAAGCGAGCCTCGAACTTGCCCTGGCGCGCCGAGGTGGTGGTGACATCCATGGCGGCCTGGCCACCTCCCAGGATGACAAAATCCTTCTTGGGAGTTATGGAGGCGCTGTTCAAAGGAGTGTCTGCAACGTAGGTCTTCAGCACCTCGAGGTCCCTGGCGGTCACCAGCTTGGACGTCTTGTCCTTGGAGGCGGTAATGAAGTAGGTGCGGTCCTGCGACCATTGAAGGTCGGTGAGCTGCATGTCGAGGTCGTGGATCTGGACCGAGTGGATTTGCTCGCCGGTCTTGGGCTTTGGGTTAGCTGGACGGTCTTGCGGCCGGTTGCTAGGTTGTACGTGACCGCAAACTCACCTTGCCGTCGTACTGCGACACGGAGCCGTCCTCGTGGCCGGCAATGATGTACTTGGACATGTAGCTCCATCCAGCAACAGTGGCCTTGCTCTCCTCGCAGACGATGGTCATGGCCGTCTCGGGGTCCTGCTCGGCGTCGACGTCGACCTTGATGTCGAGGACAACAATAGTACCCAGGTGACCCATACGCTTCTCAGTGACGCCCAGCAGGCGGGTGCCGTCCTCGTTGAACTCGACGCGCTTGACGGCAGTGGGGAACTCCCAGGTGGCCAGGCAGCGGCCCGTCTTGATCTCCCACAGCTTGATGGTGTTGTCTGCGGACCCGGTGGCGATGACGGTGCTCGTGGGGTCGACGTCGACGGTCCAGATGGCGCCGACGTGGCCATGATAAGTGCCTAGCCGCTCGCCATTGTGGGCGTACCAAACGCAGATTTGCTGGTCCTTTGCGACGGAAAAGATGAGGTCGCCATCGCGGTTGAACCTGTGTTTGCGCAGCAGCAGCAGCCTCAAGTGTCAGCCGGACGTGTCCGTTCGAGTTGCTTTGGTCTTGATCCACGCTGCGCCCTGCATGCGGGGACCCCTTTCTGGTATTCTTCGCGAACAACACCCTCTCGACATGCGCCACCCATGCAGCTTTTCTTCTTCGCTACTGCTCCTCTCATTTCCCCCCTCTTTCCATCCTCGTCTCTGCCAGTTCCAGCGGTACAGCAAGCTATGTGGCGGAGAAACAGCAAGGCAACACAGGCAGGGATCCGTACTTAATCTGGGTGAGGGCACGCTCGTGGCCCGACAGCAGAACAGGCCTCATCTTGACGGGGTTTTCTTGGTTGCCGAACCCAGGGACTGACTGGAACGATTATCGGGGACGTCGGTCGGAAGTCTCGATCGTTTAATAGCTGGTTGTCGAGGCTCGCTTGGTCCGTCGCAGATAATTCGTCGGTGGTTGACGTCGCCTTTTTTCCGAGGGTCGATTTTTTGACAGGGCGACGTGGGTTGTGTGCGGGCGCCAAACGGCGCTTGTGGAGGGGCAGCAGGGGCTCGGGGAGGTACCGCGCCCTTCGTGCGATCCTCCACACACATCACATTTTGACTCATTTGACCGCGATTCACCGCCTTTAGTCACTGGCGCACGGGCCATTTTTCATTCATGGCCGGCGGAATTTCTGATGTCTCATGGAAGCATGGAAGTAAAGGTCATGCGTTTGGGCGATAAAAGGTGACTGAGGCTCAGGCACCCTGTCTTTTTCTGGAATTCAACAACACATAAAGAGGTCCAAAGTCAAATTGCTCCCCTTATGTTTTTGAGGGGATAATAATGTGTGTATGGATCGTTCCAAAATGCTGTTGGTAACAAGCAAGTCATATAACACGACCATCCATTTTGCTCTTTGTACCCAGTCTAGCTGTTGACTCAAAAAGGAGACGTACAGACACGTCCAGATGCATTTTGTGACAGGCGTTGTTGAGACTCCGCTTTTTGAGTCGCTTCGATTCGCCGTCCGCTCGAGGTACGAGTTGTATCGTCCATTTGTCCGTCGGGCAAGTGCGAGTGAAGGAGACGGAGACTGAGGGATGTCGGGATATTTGGACTCTTCAGTCACAATTTGCGTCTGCTGCTTATCACCTGGGTTGTCGGGTAGATACCCCGAGGGGCATGTCTAGATGGGGCATACACTGGAGCCTGGCAATTCAGCGAAATCGCTGGGTGCGTGGGCATAGTGGCCTTTTAGGTGGCCTTTTGCTGAGCTCGAGGAGCAGCGCCCGACGGCTTTCTGGACCGGGCCGCGACACAGGGCCAACGCCCATTGACGAGCTCGGAGTGACTCGGTCCCACAGCACCAGCGCCAGCAGTATCGCTGTCGCCGTAACGCCTGCTGCTGTTCTGTGTTTCGGGTCTTCCGCCTCCTCGGCTTTCTCTCCCCCGCCTCCGCTGCTGCTGCTGCCATCCGTCCGCGCATTCGCCCAACTCGCCCCGCGCCCATTCTGCTGGAGCTGCAGCTATATTTCTTGCCCGCCACCACGGCGTCCTCCAGCCTGCTCCGGCCGCCTTCCCTGTCCCCCAAGACTTTTCTCGTCCTCACACCGCACCATGGCGGCAACCAAGATTGGCGGCACGGCCATTGCCAAGGAGATCCGGGAGCGCCTGCGGTCCGAGATCGAGGAGAAGCAGGCCACAAACCCTCTGTATAAGCCGTGTCTCAAGATCATCCAAGGTTGGTACCTTTCTCTCTTGCTGCCTGCTGGCCTCCTCATGATCAGCCATGCTAACCTGTCCTAGTTGGTGATCGATCCGACTCTAGTAGGTTGCTCCCTTCGGGAATAACCGTTCCTGCGTTCTATCTGCCAAGGATCACGATGGAGCGAGAGCGCCCCGATAGCTGCCACAGGCTGGCATTCGTTTAAAGTCACTGACAATAATCCCCTTCCGTCTTTGCGTAGCCCTCTATGTCGACATGAAGCTCAAGGCCGCCCTCGAGGTAATTATGTCTCTTCCACCCCTGCTATCTGCGCCTGCCCACCTACTCACCCTTAGGTCTAGGTTGGCATACAATGTGACATATCCCGCTATCCCGAGACTGTCTCGGCGGGAGAGCTTCTCACCAAACTCTACAGCCTCAATAGCGACCCCAAGGTCCATGGCATCCTCGTTCAGCTGCCTCTGCCCAAACACCTCGACGAGCACATCATCACCTCGGCCATTGCTGACGAGAAGGATGTTGATGGTCTCGGCACCTACAACGTCGGCGAGCTGGCTAAGCGTGGTGGCCAGCCGTTCTTTGTCCCCTGTACCCCCAAGGGTGTCATGGTCCTGCTCCAGTCGACAGGCGTCGATCTCAAGGGCAAGAATGTCGTCGTCGTTGGCCGCAGCGACATCGTCGGTATCCCCATGAGCAATCTGCTCAGGAATGCCGACGCCACCGTCACTATCTGCCATTCCAAGACGGCCAACCTTCAGGACCACCTGAAGACGGCTGACGTCGTTATCGCCGCCATTGGCCAGCCACAGCTTATCAAGGGAGAGTGGCTGAAGCCCGGCGTTATCGTCATCGACGTCGGCACCAACTACATCCCTGATTCCACCAAGCCTTCGGGTCAGCGCCTGGTCGGCGACGTCGATGCCGAGTCTTCTTCTCAGGTCGCTTCCTTCCGCACTCCTGTGCCAGGAGGCGTCGGTCCCATGACAGTGGCAATGCTGTTGCAGAACGTTACAGAGTCGGCCACGATGCACTTCCAGCGGCAAAAGGATCGCAAGATTTCCCCGCTATCATTAAAGCTGATCGAGCCCGTCCCCGCAGACATTGCCATCTCCATGGCCCAGGTGCCCAAGCCCGTGACTAAGATCGCCAGCGAGGTCGGCATCGCCAGCTCGGAGCTGGAGCCGTACGGCGCGTACAAGGCTAAGGTTGACCTTAGCCTACTTAGCCGCCTCGAGCACCGCCGCAACGGTCGGTATGTCGTCGTCACTGGCATCACCCCGACACCGCTTGGCGAGGGCAAGTCCACGACTACGATGGGCCTGGCCCAGGCTCTCGGCGCCCACCTGGGGCGCCCGACGTTTGCAAACGTGCGCCAACCCAGCCAAGGCCCGACCTTTGGCATTAAGGGCGGGGCCGCCGGCGGTGGCTATAGCCAGGTCATCCCCATGGACGAGTTCAACCTCCATCTCACAGGCGACATCCATGCCATCACGGCCGCCAACAATCTGCTTGCCGCTGCCATTGATACGCGCATTTTCCACGAAAACACACAGAAGGATGCTGCGCTGTATAAGCGCCTGGTGCCTGTGAAGAATGGCAAGAGGGAGTTTGCCCCTATCATGTTCCGCCGTCTGCAGAAGCTGGGCATCACTAAGACCAACCCAGACGAGCTGACCGAGGAGGAGATAACCCGGTTCGCGCGGCTCGACATCGACCCTGAGACCATCACCTGGAGGCGCGTCCTGGACGTGAACGACCGTCACTTGCGAGGAATCACGATCGGCACAGCGCCGACGGAGCGTGGCCAGACGCGTGCAACGGGCTTCGACATCTCGGTTGCTAGCGAATGCATGGCCATTCTAGCCCTGAGTACGAGCCTTGCTGACATGCGTGATCGCCTGGGTCGCATGGTTGTTGCCACGTCGCGCAGCGGCGACCCGGTCACTTGCGACGACATTGGCGCCAGCGGAGCCCTGGCCGCTCTGATGCGCGACGCCATCAAGCCCAACCTTATGCAGACACTCGAGGGCACGCCTGTTTTCGTCCACGCCGGGCCTTTTGCCAACATCAGCATTGGCAACAGCTCCATCCTGGCCGACAGGATGGCACTCAAGCTGGTCGGCACCGAGCCCGACGAGGACCACACCTCCAAGGCGGGCTTCGCTGTTACCGAGGCTGGTTTCGACTTCACCATGGGCGGTGAGCGCTTCTTCAACATCAAGTGCCGGGCTTCCGGCCTGGTGCCCGATGTGGTGGTCGTCGTGGCGACTGTCAGGGCTCTCAAGGTGCACGGAGGTGGTCCGCCCATCGCCCCCGGCGCGCCTCTCAACCCAGTCTACAAGGAGGAGAACGTCGAGGTGCTGCGGGCGGGCTGCACGAACCTGCGAAAGCACATTGCCAATGCGTGCCGGTACGGTGTCCCGGTGGTTGTTGCCATCAACAAGTTCGCCACCGACACAGCCGCAGAGGTGGAAGTTGTGCGCGAGGAGGCTCTTGCGGCGGGCGCCGTCGACGCCGTGCTCTCCAACCACTGGGCCGAAGGCGGCGCGGGAGCAGTCGAGCTCGGCAAAGCCGTCATCGCGGCCAGCGAGCTTCCCAAGCCCGACTTTGGCCTTCTCTACGGGCTCGAGGGCACAGTGCAGGAGCGCCTCGAGACCATCGCCCGCGAGATGTACGGCGCGGCCGCCGTCGAGCTGTCGGAGCTGGCGCAGAAGAAGGTCGACACGTACACGAAGCAGGGCTACGGAAACCTGCCCATCTGTGTGGCCAAGACGCAGTACTCGCTGTCGCACGACCCCGACCTCAAGGGCGCCCCCACCGGCTTCACTGTCCCGATCCGCGACGTCAGGATGGCGGCAGGAGCCGGGTATCTGTACGCTCTCGCCGCCGACATCCAGACCATCCCCGGCCTCCCGACGGCGCCGGGTTACCTCAAGGTCGATGTGGACACCGAGACTGGCGAGATCGATGGTCTATTCTAAGGGCGTCCGTTTTTTCCCTTATCCGTTTTCAGTTGTGTTGCGTCTCCGTGCCTGTCGAGAGGTCACGTATGGGCGGTTCGATTTTTTCTTTTTCTAGTTTTGGTTTCCTTATATGGCGCCGCATTTGAAGAAGTAGAGCTAGAGAGCAAGAGATGGAGTGTTTTCAACAACCGGCGCTTATAACACAGGGGTTACCGGCCGCGTGGGGCACAAAGACGGGATTTTGGTCACCATATGCATGGCACCTGTTCCCCTTGGAAGCGGGCAAACGAAAGGCAGCGGGCGTTTCGGGTATCTTTTCACTTCATCATGAAACGATACCCTAGGTAGCTAGAAATGGGCGTAGGAGGACTTTCAATAAGTGGGTAAATCACAAGCTAAGAACATAGAGCGATACGAGGTTGCAGCCGCGGATTTGAGCCCGGCCTCTGCCGTTCACCGTTTGAGTATCATTATGGCTAGAGCATCCACCTGGAGGAGCAGGTGGTATCCGGCTATTCTCTTGGTATTTGCTGAAAACACCCCTGCCCCCTCCATCCAACCGAGGATGGCCGGTCCCTGCAGATGGTTCGCCGGCTCCTTTCGGGGCCTGGTTGCCATCATCAGCCTTAATTTTATGGTTCGCCGTTGTCGCCGCCCCCCTGGTCTGTTGGTCTCCCTCGGCTTTTCCCCTCACTCCTTTGCATGCGGGCAACCGCTGTTGGTAGGGAGGACCCGGCCCCCCTTGATACGATATCTGCATGAAGCCGAGTAATCGAGCTTGTGTATTCGTGATTTTATTGGGGAAAATAAGAAAAGGAAGCGGGCAGCTGAGGAAAATCGGCGCGGCCCAAGCGGTCAGCGTGCCTAGCGGCATCTAACCCCCCAGCCTCCTGCCTTCCCGCCGAGCAGGCATCGATGTAGGTAGATGTAATACCGCCTCGCTCTCGCCTGAGGGGGGGCTCAACAGGGCATCCGCCTGCTTCCCCTCCAGTCCCCGCCACCGCACCCCCTTTCCTCTTCCCTTGCAAAGCCTCAGCCACGCCAATTTTTCCTTTTCTCCCACGATGCGGACCGCGACTCTATCCTTCCTGATCGCCCCTCTGCTGCTCCTCGGGAGCGAGGTCGCGCTGGCAGCTCCGCCCCCGGCGCAGACGCACCAGGGCGGCAGGCGGGGCGCGCTGCTGGCGCCGCGGCCGCGGGCGCATGTCGCCGTGTCGGGCCCGGCCGTGCACGTGGGCGACCGGGCGGCCGACGTGGTCGGCATCCTCGCGTCGGACCTCAGGCTCCTGTGTGCCAACAGCCGGCAGCGGTGCGACGAGCAGCTGTTGACGCTGACGTGGGTGCCGCAGCGGCCGGCGGCATCGGGCGGTGGCGGCGGCGACGGGCTGGCGTTGAAGGAGCTCAAGGTCTGGTACTCGGGGGCCTGGACCGAGTTCTCCATCTTCTCCGGGCTCGTGGAGCTCATCGGGCAGACGTTCAACGCGACGGCGTTTGGGGGCGCTGCCGGCAACAGCAATTGTGTACGCGTGGCAGTGCCTTTCTCTCTCTTCTCTCCTCGCCCCCACTTCCCGACACTGACCTCTCTGACTTACACGCCGTCGCCACAACGACAGTGGGTGCAGTCATACCGAGCCGACGACGGCTCGGCGGCCGAGACGGAGATGTGCGAGACGGGGCAGTACCTCCACGCGCAGTACGACGCGGACCCGGACGTGGAGGCGCAGCGCGCGCGGGAGGGCAAGCGGCCGTCCAACTACCTCCGCGTCGGACTAGGCTACAGCCAAGGCGCGCTAGGCCGCAGCGGGGAGGTCGGCTGCGACTGGAAGGGGGCCCAGGGCGGCGCGCTCGACGGCGGGATCGAGTCGTTCAAGAAGATCCTCCGGACCGCCGGCATTTCGAGGCCGAACCGGGTGGAGTCCGAGTGCTGCCAGGAAAGGGACCGTTGTATCAAGATGCCTCTACCTTTGTGAGAGCTAAGAATGCCGAGAGATCAACCCCTCCAAGAGAAATGGTGGGTGGGTTGCATGGCGAAACTGAAGAGGAAAGGATCGACAATCGGGATCGGGAGTTCAACTTCACGGAGTTCTGTACTCGAGTATCACGCAGGGTAGCGTTGCTAGACAACAAACTACATAAGCCAACAGACTCCTCGCTAGTCGGCTACCTGGAGCTTGTCGTCGCCGGGGTCTCCGCTGGAACATGCCCGGCCGTGGCCACGCTCAATATGTCATCCTCGAGCCCCCCGACGTGGATGACCCTGATACCCGCACCCTCAAGCGTCTGCCTGCCCGTGTTGTTGGCCACAAATTTCTTGGGCTCAACGACGCCGACGTAGATCTCGGCGATGAGCCCGCGCAGGCGGAGGATGCGCTGGACGCACGGCAGGTTCCCGCTCAGGCGCTCCGAGCAGGGCTCCATGGTCGTGTAGAGCGCCAGGCGCGGCAGCGGCTGTTGCTGCTGGAGGGTGCCGGCCAGGCCCTCCTCGGCGACGCCGTGCTGCTGGGCCAGCTTGGCGAAGCAGCACTGCTCGGCGTGGGTGTTGCCGGGCAGCTCGAGCGAGAAGCCTGTAGCCAGGACGCTGCCCGTTGACGCTTCCACCAGCACCGCGCCGACCCTGTAGTTGGAAGGCTTGGGCGGCGACAGGCGTGCCTGTCCAAGGGCCTGCTCCATCAGCGCACGGTGGTCCCGAGGTGTTTCTTGCGACATGATGGTTCGAGGTGGTGGTTTAGGTGTTTCTTGCGACATGATGGTTCGAGGTGGTGGTTTAGGTGTTTCTGGTGACCAGTGTTAGTGGTCAAGAATATCACATAAACTTTGAATATTTGGTGTTGGGCTTGCGGCCCGGCTGAGATTATGCGATAAGGAGAATTGACCACTGCGGGAACCGGCCCACAGCGCACTCTCACCTCTCCAGCCCCACTCCCCACGTTGCAGCCACTGAATTCAGTGGGCAGTGGGTGCTCTAAATTTCGTCACAGCACCCACTTGTAAAGCCGTGCGCTAGAGTCAATATATCTCAACCCCATTGGCGACCAGACGTGATTGACGCGTCGTCCACCAAACCACCAGAACTACCACTCTTGCCATCGACCTTTCCGCCATAACAACAACAACAACAAAAACCACAGACACACCATGGCCGACTCCTCCGACGAGCTCGATGTCGGCGAGCCTCCCGCGATCGACCCGTACGAGGAGCTCGGCCTCGAGCGGTCGGCCACGGCCGACCAGGTCAAGGCGGCCTACCGGAAAGCGGCGCTTAAGCATCACCCGGACAAGGTAGCCGCCGACAAGAAGGCCGAGGCGCACGCCAAGTTCCAGTCCATCGCCTTCGCCAACGCGATCCTGTCGGACCCGGCGCGGCGCAAGCGGTACGACGAGACAGGCTCGACGTCCGACTCCATCGTCGACGCGGATGGTTTCAGCTGGTCCGACTACTTCGCCGAGCAGTTCCGCGACGCCATCTCGTCCGACGCCATCGAGCGGTTCGCGAGCGCGTACAAGCGCTCAGACGAGGAGCGCGACGACCTGATGGTCGCCTACGAGGAGGGCGAGGGCGACATGGAGCACGTCTACGAGGTCGTCATGCTCAGCGACCCGCTCGCCGACGACGACCGGTTCCGCGCCATCATCGACGCCGCCATCGCCGCCGGCACCGTCCCCAGATACGACGCCTACGCCAACGAGACCAAGGCGGTGCGGCGCGCGCGCGCCAAGAAGGTGAGCAGGGAACAGAAGGAGGCCGAGGACTACGCCAAGGAGCTTGGGGTCCACGACAAGCTGTTCGGGGGCGGCGACAGCGGCGACAAGGCAGCGGGCGGCAAGGGGAAGGCGGCCAAGGCCAAGGGCAAAGGTAAAGGCAAGTCGGGCGAGGCGGATGAGAGCGCCCTAGCCGCCCTCATCTCGAAGCGCCAGGCCGACCGCGGCTCCGACTTCCTAGACCGCCTGGCCGAGAAGTACGGCGCCCAGCCCAAGCGCAGCAAGAAGCGGGGCCGCGCCGACCTGGACGTGGACGAACCCCCTGAGGAGGCCTTCCAGGCAACTGCCGCCCGCAAGGAGAAGAAGCAGGCAGCAGCCCCCAAGGCGACTAGGTCAAAGAGAGCTAAGCGCTGAACGGGCCCAGGCTCTGAAGCACACTATTACGGGACATTATTGCGTGGCAGGGCGTTCTGGATCTTGTAGCGTTGTTTTTTATAGTCGGAAGGATTCATACCACATGGAGGTCGGAGTTTCGCCTTGGGTTTTCTGTTTTCTCATGAGGGGCTGCGAGGATGCTTCACTTGTCACAATATCTAAGGAATTTGGTACCAGGCTAGATTGAACTGGATCAGTTACTTCATCCATCACTTTCTCGTGCACCAACTAGTGTCTTATTTCTCGGGACCGGCTCGGCACCAAATTGACAAGGCTCTCGAGAATTCATGGAGTTGATGTCGGTGAATTCTAAGAGGGTTGACGTTTTCTAGCAGGTAGCTGATTGCTGGTCGGATTCCTCACCCAAGGCATTTGCGTACCAGGCTAGCCGACTGTTGCCGAGCAACAGCCTTTGGTCGCTGACTGCGGGGTGAACGATTAGGCTTCCAGTCAGCTGAGCGCGCGTCAATTCCCCTCCTTTTTTGCCCTGCACGCGTCACATTGTCCATTCCGAAAATCACCTACCAACATTTGCAACCTCATCGGAGAAACGGGAGCGGCCGCACAGCAAGCCATATGAGCCCCTGTCCTCTCTGACTACCGCTTGGTATGAAGCCATTTCCCTGTCAACAGCCATGCCATGACAATTACTCCGGCGCATGAGATCTACCCCCAGTACTGCTTCCACAAGTCCCCCACCATAACCGCATGGTGCCGCCTGCGCACCTCGGACATCGCGAAGCTCTGGAGCCCTCCCGGATTTGAGGGCCAGGATGTGTTTTTCTACAACAACCACCCCATAAAGTGGGTGCGCATAGCCGGCGTCGTCGTCGCCGTCGACGAATACACCGTCAACGAGTCCACCATCAAACGTGTCTACACGGTCGACGACAGTAGCGGCATCAACGTTGAGTGCATCGCCCAACTAGCGGCCAAGCAGCCGAAGAATATATCCCTCGACGCCCACTCGCCGGATCTTGTTGCACAGCAGCGGCGGCAGCAACAGCAGCAGCAGCAAAGCCCATTCGACCTCGACGTGGGCCAGGTCGTGGAGATCCGAGGCGGCCTCAAATTGTACCGCACGAGATACGAGACCCGGCTGCAGATAAACATCGAAAAGGTCAAACACCTTTCAACGCAGCATGAAGTCGACTTCTGGAAGGAGGTGGTGAAGCTCCACGACGAGACGCTGAGTCGCCCGTGGGTTCTGGACGAACGTGTGCTGCGCCACTGTCGCCGCAAGGCCGAGAAGGACGAACTGCAGTCTAAAAAGAAGAAGAGGCCGGAAAAAGCTAGCGACAGTGTCTCCAAAGAGCCTTCGACCCGCGAGGCCGTCAACAAGGCTTCCGAAGGCAAAGGCCATGGTGCTATTCATCACTTGCGCCCACCCGCGGTCCCGCAGTTCGTTAGTGGCCTCGAAAAGAAGCGCCGTGTCAAAAACACTTATCCGGGCGATGGGCTTCATCACAGACATGGCGGCCCCTCCACCGTCGCAGTTGCCGACAGTGCGGTTCCCAAGCTTCTCACAGGCCTGGAGCGGAAGCGACGGCAGCGGAAAGCAGAACATGGGACGAATCTACAAGGGCGTTCCATGTCGCGCGCTTGACCGTTGAAATCGTGTTGAGGGAGAAGGCGATTCGGTGCAAACAGATTGCTAGCTACAGGGCTAGAATATATCAGCTTAGCGGAGACATGTCTTGCAGTTGTTTTTATATCAACCTTTCCCTGCATCCTGGTGTGTCGTGTCACTCCCTGCCTAGGCTTGTGCTGGCACAAATCTCATCTCCCTATGATATTTATCTTGCAGGTTTCCACACCCACAGAGACATGTCACACGCAATTCGGTTTCCGGGACTGTGTTCCATACAGAGAAAATAAAATGAAAGGGAAAAAAAAAACTCTAAATGGCCGGCCCTGGGCGTCAAATTACAACACTAGATCCCGGTTGGGTCTGTTGAGGATTACGTCCCCCTGTGTGGGGCTTCCAAGCCTTATTTCGTCACCGCTCGTGGGTGTCGTCGGAACCAGAGCCTGTCTCCAGTCGATTTTAGAACCCAATACTCGAATCCGAACAGTTTGGCTGGAAGTCATTCTTTCTGCACGGCGACGAATACGCGCTGCTCTCGGGAATTAGAAGCAATCGCCCTCGCGACTTTGCAAAAAAAAAAAAAAAAACGCAGCCTATTCCCCTGCCCTCAGCGACGGTGTCCCTTCTATGTCTCGTTGTCACGGAACCAACGCCACTCCCAAAGTGGAAAGCCCGCTGTCGCTTCCTTCTCGTCGCGGAGTTGACAACCACGTCGGCCGCTCTTGCCCCCGAGTCGAATTGACCGCTGATCTGTCACACAGTCCTTCTGCTGTGCTTGGCCCGGGACAGCGAATTCGGGCTGGAGGAATTCCCAATTCCCACAACATAGACCTGAACATCAACCCATCTCCTGCCCTCAGACACTCCCACTTTGGCCGTCACCAGAGCCACCTGGATCTTCATTCTAATACCTGTCGCCCTAAAGAATCCCGTTGTTCTTACTCGGTATAATTTTGATCGCATTCCTTTGCAGCCCCTACCAGTCTCGCTCCTTGTAGCCCTCCTTGGCATCCCTCCCGTCCTCTAGTTTCTAGTCGCCTAGCCCTGCTTGGCTTGACTCTGTCTTGGAGCCTCTTCATTCCACGATTCAACAGGTATTGCCATCTCTCCACCCCTACCACCGCCGTTCCCCTCCCAACCATGGATCCCACGGCTCGAGCGAGTTGGTGGCGACGAAACTTTCGGCCTGGATAGCTGCCGCTTCATGCTAGCCCGTCGTTGGGCATGATTTAGCGCCCTCACCAGGCGACCCCCTCAATATATCTATCAGCCCTTCGCGGCCATGTCTGTCCCCAAGGCGCTCTATGGGGTGCGCGGTCTCACTGCTTTTCGGGAGACTTTGCCCCCTTTTTTCGTTGTCCAGCGTGCCTTTAAGTTTGAGCCTCCTAAGCCTCAAAGCAGCCTCTTATCCCACGCTCCCAAATTTGATGCTGCTGTTTTGTGTACCCCTACACACTCGGGCTTCGTGATACTGACAAGATGCTTTGGTACATCGGGCTAATTTTGCTGCAGGCAGCTAGCTGCTCGGCTGAACCGGTTCTTAACCACCGCGGCCACCGACATCGACACGCGCCGCGAGGCACTGCCCCTGAACACACAGGCCCCGACCCGGCCGACTTGCTCTCCAGCATAGCTCCTTCAGCACAGCCCCTAGTAACAGGTTTACCCGCTCATATCACAACGTCCGGTGAGAGCACTAAGAGCAGCTCTGTCGACACCTACCTGCCGACATCCACAGTTGCTGTGATAACGCGGCTCGTCGAGGCCGGAATCGAGCAGATCGCGCTCAACCCAACCCCTGGGCCTCCCCCTGGAGCGTCTGGCACCGTTATCACTACTCTTAACACCACGGGTCAAGCCACACAGCCTCGCCTTCTGCCTCCCGTACTAACAACAGGGCCCACCATGGTCTTCTCGCTCTTCAACAACCAGTCCTTACAACGGCCCGCGAATCGGGTTGGATCTAGACCTGAGCCAGAGTCTGAGGCCCCTGAGAGCCAGCCGGACCTTGGATCACTATCCATTGACCCTGAGCCCCAGTTCGGAAATGCCGGATCCGAACCTGGGTTCAGCCCTGTGATGCCATTCGCTGCTGAACGGGCGGTGTCGTCAAACATCTTTGCTCAGCCCATCTCTGGTGGCACGGCGCCACCTGCATATTTCAAGCGGCGTCAGGATCACCCGGTGCCACGAACTGGCATTGCCTCACCAACACCGCTAGCCACCAACAAGTTCTACGGTAACCTCTACCTTGGAGGTCTCAGGAGCCCGGCCTACCTCCACCCCTATGCTGTTCACTGGGTCAAGGGAGAAGGGGTTTCTAAAAGCTGGGGCTTGTCGATCTCGCATATCGATGCCTCACAGAGGGTATTCGGGCCAAAGGAGCCCATAACCGGAGCCTCCAAGTTCTTCATCAACCCCATTCACATCGAGTCCATCATCCTCTCGGCCGCCAATCTAGGTTCAACAACAGCCTTGACAATTGCAGAGATGACGGCATTCAGCGCCATGGCAGAGCTGCGGTCTAACAGCCGGGCGCTGCCCTCGGTTCGGATCCCTTTGGTTCAGGGCTCTGCCTTCATCACCGGAATCTACCAAGGCGCTACACCCGTGATAGGCACTGGCGTACATTTCAGGACCATTACTCGTGCTCTGACGGCGCCAAAGCCTGGGGTTGTCAAGTTCAAGATAATTCTCGAGAACGGTGTCACGTGGCTGTTGTACGCCAGAAACACGGCCGGCTCTCCCCTGGATCTCCAGATTCGCAACGGCGAGATGGCGGTATCGAGGAACGCCTTCCACGGCACGATCCAGATCGCCAAAGACCCCGGCCGCAGGGAGGCCATCTACGACCAAGCCTGCGGTGCCTATGCCACCTCGACCGAGTTGTCCGGCACAGTCAAGGACACGATAGGGTCATATACGCTCAAGTTCAAGAAACAGGGCTTGACCTCGTCGCCACTGCTCATGTTCGCATTGCCGCACATGGTGGATTCATTCAGCAGCGCGACGGCAAAGGGCGTCACTTCGCTACGACTTCAAACCACAACAAAGGGGGTCGGGACGGGCGTGCTGGGGGACTCATGGACCATGGAGGAGAAGAGCCTGCCCACTAACATGGGCTTCCTCCCGTGGCTTCCAGGAAAGGGCGCTCTCGCTATCTCTTCTAAGGCCAAGGCAGCGATTCTCCCTGTCGCTCGAAGTGAGATCGCCCAGGACATGTCGGCACAGTCAAACCTCGACTCCATGTACTTCAGCGGGAAGGTAAGACGTCTATTCCTCTGTCAAGCTGACTGCCGAGTCCGAAAGGCGGTACCGGGTGGCTAACACACGAGGGGTATTCTTGTTTCGCAGGCACTCGCCAAGTTCGCCACGATCGTGGTCGCCGTCAACGACATGCTGGGTGACAAACAGCTTGCTCAGACCGGACTTAAGAAGCTCAAGGACGCGTACGCGCGGTTTGCCGAGAACAGGCAGAAATTTCCTCTCTTCTACGAGTCGGCATGGGGCGGCGTGGTTTCGTCCGCCTCGTACGTGACGGGAAACGCGGGTATGGACTTTGGCAACACGTACTACAACGACCACCACTTCCACTACGGCTACTTTGTGTATACGGCGGCCGTCATCGCCAAGCTTGACAGCGCATGGGGCGCTAAGAACCGTGACTTCGTCAACACGCTAGTGCGTGACTACGCGAACCCGAGCTCCAGAGATAAGTTCTTCCCGGTCTATCGCAACTTTGACTGGTTCCACGGCCATAGCTGGGCCCACGGTCTTTACGATACACTGGACGGAAACGTAGGTCACAGCCCCATGACACGCGCGGACGGGCAATGCGGATGCGGGTGATGGCCCGGGAGTGGGAACGACGTTGCTGACGGCCCCGGGCTCGCGCGCTTGCAGGACCAGGAATCCAGCTCCGAGGATGCCATGTCTGCATACGCCATCAAGATGTGGGGATCTGCCATCGGGGACCGTAACATGGAGGCGAGGTGAGTCTGGCTGCGTCGTCATCCGTGGCAGTGCATGTTTGTGAGAGATGGTCGGCTGACGACTGATTGACTGACTGCTTGTTTGGGGGGGCATCAGAGGCAACCTACAGCTTGCGACTCTTGCGCGGTCCTTGAAGTACTACTACCTGTACACGAACGACAACAAGGTGCAGCCGGCAAATTTCATCGGCAACAAGGTGGCGGGGATCCTGTTTGAGAACAAGATCGACCACACGACCTTCTTTGGGAACAACATCGAGTACATACAGGGCATCCACATGATCCCCCTGCTCCCGTTCTCGCCGCTCTGCCGAAGCACTAAGTTTGTGGACGAGGAGTGGAAGGCGTACTTTAGCAAAGGACGCATCGACTCGGTGCCTGGTGGTTGGAGGGGCATCTTGATTGGTAATCTGGCCCAAATCGATGCTAAGAGGGCATTTGGCTTCTTTTCCGCCAACAGCTTCGACGCTACGCATCTCGACGGCGGTGCGTCGAGGACATGGTACATGGCGTACTCTGCCGGTAAGTCAGACTTGTGCTCCGACGCAGCTTGCTTGCTATGCGCCTGCTGTCTGCCTATCGAGTCCTCCACCTACCACCCCTCCCATTTTACAAAGCGCTCTGCATATGCTGACTGTTGATGGTGCAAACTCAACGATAGCTCTTGGTGGGTTGTAAACTTTTGGGGAAAGCGTTCGGACTGTGGCGCAGTCCCCGGGATCTGACCTGGATTGACGGGATGAAGAATTGGTTGAGAGATGACATTGCCCGGGTAGTGGGTGAGACACTTTTTTTTCACTCCTAATGTATGACACGCGCGGGATAGATAGCAAGGAGGCAGTGTCAAGACGACCTAGACGAACAACTCATGATGCATGCGCGTGGGGGTAATACAATCTCTCCCGCCTCGGGTGCGGGAAATAGATGAGGACGAGGCGGCGGCCTCTCGGGCCGGTGAGGAAGTTACTGTGTAATTCATTTCACCCGGGCGGCGGCGCTTTGTCGTCGGCCGTGACTCCCCCCCTGAGACAGCTCACTCTGATAGTCCGACCCCCTGAGAAACGCCCCAGTTCTTGGAACCTGAACCAGCCGATCAGAAGAAACGCACACAGCCCGGCTCGGGTGGACAGAGACGGCGTCGGAAGAGGGAAAAGCGGGCGGGGAGGGATGATCCAAAGGTAATCAGGTCGAATGTCGGCGAGGATGGAGACAGACCATCGGTTGAGCCAATGCCTAGCACAACACCGATGCGGTATCGCGCTATGACAGTGGAGTTGGCATGCAGGGGGTGTTGATTTGGGGGTCTCTTGCACGCGAGTCGAGTGGCGATGGTGGTGGTTGTTATCGGGTCGGGGGGGCAACCAAGGTTTTTTCTTCCTCTCTGCTTGTTGCCAAGACAGACGGGCGCAACGCACCGTTTGCTTGTCCGTCCGTCTCAGCGGGGAGCCTTTTCGAGTTGAGCGAGAGAGTCCGCCCGGGCGGGTTGCAGGAAGAGAAGAAGAAAAGTCCACGGGTGCCCACAAGATCAGGACCGGTTGCGCATCATCACGTTTTGTTTCCTTGGTGGCCGATCTTGGGGCGAGCACTGCCACCCTATTTTCTAGGGCTCCCGGGTAGATCTCGCTTCGTCCGTCCCCTTTTCCCTTGATCTCCATCTTTCTATTTCATCAGTGGCGCGCGCGAGCGCGAGTTTCAAGATGCGCCACTCTCTCTCTCCCTTTTGCGCTAGGGTTTGTTGGTGGCGCTAGGGAGATTGGTTTCATCGTATGAGGCAAGGAAGAAAAACAGAAAAAAAAAAAAGAATCATGGCAAAAGCGCCGCAACCTCTTTACTCTCTCCCGCTGCGGAAACAAGTTTCAAGGGGAGCTCGGAGGTTGGGTGGGGCACGTGGGTACCTTGGACAGGGGTAGCAACAGTGCACCATCAACCTAAAAGATCCCTGTCAGTGCATCGCGAAAGGTCGCAGCTCTCCACATGGAATGTGGAGGGCGTAACTCGAAAATGACCGCTAAAACAAACGTCTTGGCAAGGAATGGTACTACAGAGCTTGATGCGCAGCAACATTGATCCTAGCGCCCGGAAGCGCTGCACTGCCACAATCTCTCGCACGATATGCCATCGCTTCGGTTTGACCTCCCTCACATTTCCCGTCTGTTACTTTTTTTTTTTTTTTTTTAGTAGGCTCGCCGCCAGGTTTGCCCCGATCTCGTGGTACCCCAACTGCCGTATGGATATCTGTCATGACAGCAACGGGGTGGGTTTTCTTGGCCGGCGTCACGCTTGGCGCGTGGGAAATCCACATGGCCGATCCATCCAATGGCTTGGAGGGAGGATGAGAGAATCGGTGTGCCAAATGCCAATACCAGCAACGAACGGGCGAAGCTGTTCCGATATTTGATGGGCAAAAGGGAGAAGAAAGTTACGGTGTGGGAATGGAAAGGGAGCCGAGGGGATTTCGGTTGAGGCGCCAAGTTGAGGGAATTCAAGGGACACCCTGGGGAAAAGCATCATGGAAAGAGGAAAGAAAGAAAGAGACTCAGAACCCAATTGCTACCTTCCATGCTCGCCTGCCGGAAAAATAGCACGTGTCATGGATTGGCTCGACCGGAAAGGGGAGGGTTGGGATCAGTCATTTTTGAAGCGGCACTTTTCCCGCCCGGGGCAACAGTCGATTATCATGACCGCGTTGCTCGGTAGTTGATGGTCTCTGATTTGCGACATGCGCCCGTCTCAGTTGGTAGGTACCGGTACCTCTCCTCGGTGGGCCGACTATCGAGGCAAGCAATAAATAGCACGCGCAGAGATGAGAGCAGACATGTGGCCCAGTTCAAGGATGCATGGAATCTGGGGCCCGACTTCCCTGATGGGCAAGCGACGTTAGCGACGTTAGCGACGGGGCTTGACTGGTGCTCTGCTGTCGTGATGGGAGGCCGTCGCGCCAAGAACAGAGCGGTGTCGCCCAGGCCCTGCAAAGCCACGCTTGGCACGCGCCGGTCCCAGAAGGGTAGCATGGGCGGGTAAAAACAATGGAAAATTGAAAATTGCAGCGAGAGTACTGTGCAGGTATGTGCCGCGCGCATCGCTCGTTGTCCCTTGACAGCAGGGAAGTTGGAATGCGGGGACCCGGTTCGGGCTGCAGAGGGTTGCTGGCTCAAAACATGGAACAAACAAGGGGAGGAAGAGGAGGAGGCAGGTTGCAGTGTCCCCGTACGAGGGGAGGGCGGGAGGAAAAAGGGGAATTTTGCTGCTCGTCTCACGATTCAATCTCGTTTTGTTCCCTTTTACCTCCGTTTCTTCGTTGGAGTCCAAGCAACTTCTCACACTCTCTCTTACATACACAGCCACCGCTTGGCCCGAACTTTCTCTGTCGTCTTTTCCTTGTCCTTTGGTGCCGTCGGATTACTCGGGCTCGCGTTTGCCCAAACTGGCTTTTGCACTTTTGCATCCTGCCAAGAGCAAACACCCACCCACACCACAGCGTTGGGACCCGAATTACCTCATAGGTCGATCCAGGCTGGGATTGGTCGGCCATATCGCTCAGAGAGAGCTAGGAGAGCTCCAGCCAGACTGGGAAAGCTCGACTTCGACCGGGGCAATAGTCAATCACCACACGTTCGGTTGCTACTACCTCAAACTTGTCCAGGTGGACGTGGACTGCACAGGTGTCCTGTCGGCGTCCCATTCAGTGCCTCGATCATCTTGGCAATCCAGTCAACCTTTCTTTCTTGTCCAGCCTCAATTCTGGAACCGCCTGTTTTCCTGTCCGTGTGCCAATTATTGCCCAGCCGACTCCAGGGCGTCATCGCCATCTGCCAAGTCCAAAACACGCACAAGAACCAAGCCATTCGCCCCTCTCGCCCAAGAACGCCTTTTTGTTTTGTCGCAGGGCCCCCACGCCTCGTCGCCTCTTCTCTGACTTGAGTAAGGTACCTGCTACCCGCCTCCTGCCTGTCTGCCTGCCTGCCTGTCGGGCACCTCGCTGCGCGCGGCAGTTCGCCTTGTCTCTCCCTACCGCAAAAGGCAAAATAATCGAGGGTAAACGGTCAAGCCCCATGCGCCGTGCGCGACACCAAAAGCAGTAGGCACACATCAATACACGTCTCTGCGCCTCCGCGATCGTCCCTTCACGTCCAGTCTGGTTCACGCCCCGAGACTCAACAGCCAGCAACCCAAGGCCATCCGAGTCGACGCTTCGCTTCCACCTCGTCCCTTCTCTGCCGCCCGGCTCTCCAGGACCAGCTCGTCCAACGGCCGTGTGCGCCCACGCCCGGTGATCATGGTGGGTAAGTCAACGTTTCCGTGCCTCCTCAGCCTTTTTTTTTCTTCGTCCGTGACAACATCAGCATTTGTCTTTTTGCCTGTCACACCCCCTTCCGCCAGGCCCGCACTGCCGGACTAAGGTTGCGGATGCGGAGAAAGCCAACCTTCTCCAGTCCCTTATTTCTGCACTTTCCCATCTTCCATTGATGCTTTTCTTATGTTGGCTCTCACCCTCCTTGAAGCCCCCACTCCGCACCATCTATTATATGTGTGCTCCTCCCTTTTTTCTACTTCCCCGCGTGCGGCCTGGTTTGCCAATTGGCTGCCCAGAATTGGCTGTTCTGCTTTTGCATTAGCTCCAACACCGCCCACTACCACCACTGCAACATCAGCCTGTCGTGCGACTGCGACGCAGAGGGCACACCCCATAATAGACCCCCAGACCCCCCTCCCTCCAAGACATAGCGGTCTCGTGGTGTTGTTGTCATGCATTCATCGTCCGCTCCCAGCCCGTGGGCGTGGGCGTCCTGGAAATCTCGAGGCCTTTCGAATCAACAAAGCCAGTCGCCACTGAATGCTAACTTTACGGATGCCAACTCGGCGCCCGGCGGACTAGCTGCTGTATCCTTCGCCAAACAGGTCCGCCAGATGTCAGGCTGGCTACGGGGAGGCAGTGCCGCTCCCGGCCACCACCACCACAATCACCACAACCACAACCACGACTCCGAGAGTGGACCCGGCGAGCACACTCCACTCATCCCCGGTCGCCGCTCCGAACCGAGCCGGTCCGGATGGGTGAAGTTTCTGTTCGATGTCAACAGCACCCCCGGAGACAGCGACGAGAGGATACTCGTCAGGGCAGCCGCCAACACCTGGCACGTCATAAAGATATCGCTTCTAAGCAGTACGTTCTTTTGCCTTCCGAGTGCCTGGAGCCGGCATGCACAATACGTATCCCCCTTGATTCTTGCTCTGGCCCCCAACCCCCAAGGCCTTTGATCGAGATGGCCCGAGCCCTCCATGTCATAGCCTTGAACACCACCCATTCGACAGGCGCAGCTTGGGGATGCCCAGTCATCCTGTCAACATGTCGAGCTTGTCGCCTTTTCTGTGGGAGCCTGCCTTGCATGGCGAATTTCCCCTCCTCCGTTGCGGCCAACCGGCAACCAGAAACTGCTTCAAATTCTACCCGCGGCCCGCTAACTAAACGTCATCATTACAGGCCCTGTTAATATTCTAATCTTCTTCGTCCCTGTCGGACTGGCGGCCGGCATCCTGGGCTGGTCCCCAACATGGGTCTTCACGCTGAATTTCCTTGCCATCATCCCATTGGCTGCCATTCTCTCTTTCGCGACCGAAGAGATATCTGTTAAGCTGGGCGAGACGGTTGGGGGTCTTGTGAATGCAACCTTCGGAAACGCTGTCGAGTTGATTGTGAGTGTGGCTTCTATCCCCTAGCCTCTGAAGTGACATGACTGAAATCCTCCCGGCTGACACACCTGGCGCTTTGTTCATTGCAGGTCAGCGTTGTTGCTCTCAGGCAAGGCCAGATCGAGGTCGTGCAGGCCTCTATGTTGGGATCCATTCTGTCGAATCTCCTTCTGGTCATGGGAATGTGTTTCCTCCTCGGCGGCGTCGCCAACATGCGATCATCCGACGGCGAGGGCACGGAGCAAGAGTTCTCATCAGGAACAGCCCAGACCACCTCCTCTCTGATGACCCTGTCTGCTGCATCCATGATCATCCCCGCAACCGTAAGTGTCTATATATCTATTGCCGGGCCCCCAAAGCTCGTTGATCAGCAGGCAAACAACGCCTTGTGGTTTACTTGTAGCTAACTCGTCTGCTCCAACTAATAGCTTTACGGTGTGCTCGATGGCAACAATACGGATCGGAAAGAGAGCGAAGCGTCGATTCTCATTCTCTCGCGCGGAACATCTATCATTCTTCTAATGCTATACTGCCTCTACCTGTGGTTCCAGCTCAACACGCACAAGAACCTGTTCATTTCCAAAGCGGAGACACAGCGCGTCAACGGTGTCAACGGCTCAGCCAGCCCCAACGGCATCAACAGCACTACCAGCACTGTCGTGTCGGACGAGGAATCCCAGAGTGGAGAGTCCAACGTTGAGGGCGAAGAGGAGGAGCACATGCTCTGGTGGGCCGCTGCTCTGGTTCTGATCGGTACCACTGTCGTCATCTCGTTCTGCGCCGACTATCTTGTTGAGAGCATTGAGCCCATTGTCGAGACGGGTGTCCTTAGCCGCGCCTTTATCGGTCTGATCCTAATCCCCATCGTGGGCAATGCTGCTGAGCATGTCACGGCATGTGTGGTCGCGGTCCGCAACAAGATGGACCTTGCTCTGGGTGTGGCTGTTAGTGGATTCCCCCCTCCAACTAACCCTGTGTTCAGTGCTGGAATGCTGACTTTGTCAACTACAGATCGGTTCGAGCATCCAGATCGCACTCCTGGTGACGCCGGCCCTTGTTATCACGGGCTGGCTCGTTCTCGACCAGCCCATGACTCTGCGTTTCGAGACGTTCCAGACTGTTGCTTTTGCGCTCTCGGTCCTTGTCGTCACTTTCACTGGTATGAAACCCACATATCTCTCACATGTCTACAGAAAGATGAAATTGGACCAGCGGCTAATGGTTCTTAAAGTGAACGACGGTAAATCCAACTATCTCGAGGGCGCCATGCTTCTCGGTCTCTACATCATCATTGCGCTCGCCTTTTACGCAAGCCCGACGAATGGCCTGGACGGCGCGCCCAGCTTCCATAAGGCGATTTCCAGCATTGTTGGTTCTTCCGGCTAGTGGGACCTACCACAGCGTCCGACTGGCGGTTGACCTCATCTGCACGCTTCAGAGAGTACGATTCTCAACTTGAACACAGTTTCGCATCAAGACTTTCGGACGTGACCGAGGTCAATAACTACCATATGCAATTACGTTTTGTAGTGGCTCCCTTAAAAGGGAGGGAAACCACACTAGTGTAACAATACGCTAATTGAGTGCGGCGCTATTTTCCTTTTGTGTTTCCCTTTGTAACGCTGTACTTTTTTTTCTTCTGGATTTATTTTCATGCCGATTGCGCATCACCACCATTTGCTTTCCTTGCGTCCTCTTACTGCCTGGCGTTGTTGCCCCGATACCACACATGTTCATCGTCACACGCAACATTTTCTTGCGTCGATTATCATAACCCGAAAACATTAGGAGTGTAGAAAAACACGGGGGCTTGGAGGGTTTCAGGTTTTGATGCGTTGTCCATTTTGATTCTTTCAAACATTTTGGTTTTCTCGTTATCATTCCTGGCGTTTCTTTTTCGTCGTGGGGGTGTTGGGGGATGTGGTGCATCCGCTCTGCCTGTGTTATGGGCACCTCAAGGTGGAAATGGGGTGCCAGCCGAACACCATCAAAGGCGCGAAGTCATCTTTGCCATCTGTATTTTCTGGCGAGTTCTCGTATGTATTACTAGGAATTTACGGCTGGCTGTCGGTAGCTTGCTGCCGACAAGTCATGCGTTGTATCTTTTTTGTTTCCCCTTTTCAATAGGACATGTTGAACGAATTCATTGACACCGCAACATGGCTGTTCTATTATCATGGCTCAGCAAGCAGCTGCATGACCGGGATCACCTGGCCATGGGCTTCGCCATGGGCGCAATGATGCCCTGCTTTATGAGGATCTTGGGCTTGGTGGCGTCTTGAAAGGTCTGCTTGGTCGTCCACTCGGGCCCGACAGGAAGGCGGAGCGACCGCTCGTACTGGTCCTTGTTTTCGAAGACGTGTGGCAACTGAGCGGCGAGATACTTGTCGTTCTGTGTTTTTTTGTCCGAGTGTTAGTTGATGCAAAGCGGAAAAGGCAACAAGACATGTGTCCAGCAAAAGTGCCTACCTTTCTGACGCGCTTCTCGCTGATGATGACGCGCTCGAGCTTGGCGTCCTTGCGGTCCTTCTTCTTGACGCCCTCGATCTTGGCAAGGAACTTGGCGTTGTTGCCCTTCTTCCGCTGGCGGTTGCTGACGCCCTCGCCGCCCCAGCTGCCCCAGCCGGGGAGGGTGTTGTCCACCACCTTGTCGTCGTCCTCGGACTCGACCGCCGCCTTCTCGCGCTCAAAGGCGCCCACGACGTCGTCGCCCGCGAACGCGCGGTCCGCAAGCTCCCTGTCGCGGATCTGGAGCGGCAGGTGCACGTCAACGTCGTCCTCGGACCCGGGCCCGGACTCGCCGCCGCCGCCGCCGCCGCCACCGCTGGCCTGGGCACCCCTTGCGCGTGGGGGCGGCGACTTTCTGGCAGCCTTTTCGGACGCCTTGGCGGCGCCCGAAACGAGGCTGTTGGAGAGGTCGATGGTGGGATCGTCCTTGCCAACCCCTGATCCCTTCTTGCCCTTGGACGATCCTCCGTCCGCTTTCCGAACGGCACCAGGCCTGGACCAGCTTCCGGCAATGCCTGGAATGGCCTCAGCACCCTGGGGAATAGAGGATGATGCTGCTGCCGCCGACCCGGAGACACCAGTCTTTTTCAGCGCCGATTTCAATGCTTGTATAGTGCCTGCCTGAGGGGCACTGGTGTTCGTTTTCGGCCCTCTTGCGTCGGGCACGCCATAGGTCCTGCGCCCGACCTCCCCGGCATCCTCCTCATCTTCGTCTCCGTCCTCCTCATCCGAATTTAGTTCCCGGCGGATCTGGGCGACAAGGGCATCGTTGGCCTGCTTGCGCACAGCCTCGGCGCGTTGCATAAACTTCATCTTCATCAGGTTTGAATGGGGCCCGTCCTGCTCGGCCTCAGCCTGCTCCAACTCCTGTAGAAGCCGTCTACGCTCGTTGCGCTCATCTTCGGACCCGCTCGCAGCCTCGGAGCCGCTGTCGTCGTCGTCGTCTTCGCCGCCATCGGCCCGTCCTCCCACAGCCTTGCCCTCGACACGCCGGCGCAGCTCCTCGTCGCGGCGGGCCATCTCGGCGAGGCCGGTGCGGACGCCCTCGTCCCAGGCGGCGAGACCTGCCCTCTTAGCCGATTTCGCCCACTTGCTGTCACGGTGCTTTGCGCCCACGCGCTCGAGCGCCCGCTGTTGGTGCTGGGCCTCGCGCTCCTCCTCCGAGTCGGCGGCGCCGCCCTCCTCGTCCATCTCGGCCTCAAGCTTCTGGCGCTCCCGGCGGTGGACGCGGCGGTAGGCCTTGCTCTTGATCTTTTTGATGCGAGCCGCGCGCGCCTGCTCGCGTGACTTTTCCTCCCGCTCCCGGCGCCTCCGAGCCCAAATCTCCTGCATTTCCTCGCGCGACACTCCCGACTCGCCCTCGCCGCCCTCGCCATCCTCTCCTCCCTTGGGCTTCGAGCTGGGGCCGAGACCGCTCTCCTCCATAATGGATATGATTGTTTGTTCCAGCTCGTTGCCGGCGCTCTTGCCGTCCAGAGGTGCCAGCTCGCCCTTGTCGAGACCGGCATCGTGCAGGGTGTCTGGAAGCGGGAAGACGAGATGCTCCGCGCGACGGTTGTGCTTGACCGTATCCTGCCACCTATCTAGCGTCTTGTTGGCCTTTTCCGCCGCGGCGGTTCGCAGGAGCTTGTCCTGCTGCCTCCTGGCCAGCGGCACGTCCAGCTTCTGCGAGGTGCCAGGCTTGGCTGCCGCTTTCTCCTCCTTGTTCATGAGCTTGAGCGACTTCTTGATGTTCGAATCTTTGACCCCAAACAGTGCCAGATCCTTCAGCTCGACCTTCGTCTTGGTGTTGGCCATCGGGGTATCATTGTCGTCACCGTTGCCCGCGAAACCGGCAGCGAGGCTTTGTAGCACGTCCAACTTTGATGGGTCGCCATCGTCCACATCCAGGTCGTCATCTGATAGGGAGGACTCCTGGCTGGAGTCGTCGCCGTCGTCTTCCGATCCCGACTCTGTATTGTCCGCGGAGCCTTCGTCGTCGTCGTCGTCGTCGTCGTCGTCGTCGGAAACCTGGTCTAATGCCTGCGCCAAGTCTATAGCGTCCTCCCCCAGCGATGATCCGTCGTCATCGTTATCCTCCTCGTCCTCCTCTTCCTCATCGTCGTCGCTGTTCTCCGCCTTGCGGCTCTTTTTCTTGACTTGTTTCTTGCTGGAGCTACTGCCCCTGAATGTGAAACCGTCGAACCTTTCCTCGTCACTCTCTCCAAACGCCTCGTCGCTGTCGAGCTCCGAGTCGTCGTCCTCATCGACCCCTATGCGCCACTCGTTGCCGTCGCTGTCGCTGCCGAACTCGTCGTCATCGTCCCCGCCGTTCCTTGCCCGCTTATTCCTCGGGCGGGCGTTGTCGTCGTCGTCGTCATCATCGTCACCGTCGTCGTCGTCGCCATCGCCTTCGTCCCTGTCGCCTCCGCCTCGCGGCCGTTTTCTCTGGTTGGGCTCAAAGTCCAGGTCGCGGGCCCGGGTGCCTCTGATACCGGACTTGGTCGGGATGTCCTTGGCGGCGAGGGCGAAGGCGTCGAGCGCCGCGGCGCGGGAACCGGCCTTGCCCTTCTGGGGCTGCTTTCCGTTGCCTTTGCCGTTGGCCTTGCCAAGGAGCGGGCGGCCGTGCGATTGTCGACCGGGCATGTTGGGTCGTTTTTCGGCAGCGTCCAGTTCAGAAACCTTTCTTCCCCTGATGTTGCTTCCTCTTTCCTTCTTCGCCAACGGTGACAGGCAAGGCTGAGATATCGTGGTAGCTATTTTTTTTCTGCCTGAGTGGGATGAAGGCGGTGGACATGTTTTTTTTTTAGTGGATCCTGACTTTTAGTAGTGGTGGGGTACAATGTTGCTGCGAGGTCCTTCCGGGCAGCGCCCAATTCGATGCCGCGAATTGACACCCCTGTTGCTAGCAGCGAACTTTCTAAGCTGTGAATACCCTCGCCGCGGAAGCCAGGACCAATAGAGAAAATACAGCACTCCCGTCACCACTCCCTCAGGCGCATGTAAACCGAGCCCCAGAGGCCGACTGGGAGTGAAAATCCGCATACATACACGACCCATTTCCCCTCGCCGACCGCCGATCACCATTCGCGATGCAGCCGTCCAAGGCCCTCCAGGGCGTCTATCGCAAGCTGCAATTGACCACCAAGGACATCAAGAAGGGCTTCTACAAGGGTACAGGCTCTGGGTCTATGGGCAGTCACACCAAATGGGGCACATACAAGATCGATTGGAGGAAAGTCAGGACATATGTGGTACCGAAAAACCTGGCAGAGACGAAGGTTCGTTGCTGTCCCGTGGTTCTCTCCTTCCTTGCGCGGGGGTCTTTAACCCCAAGCCCGAGTCTACAGACAGCAAACTAACAAGCTCCGTCGCGTCACTCAAATAGCTCACCCCCTTTGTCACAAAGAAGATGGAGCCCATAAACGGATTTGGGCAGTATCGCGACCGCGCCGGCCCCAAGAGTCCTCAGCTATACCTGGACAGGTGGAAGGCCGAGAATGGGCTTGACTGAGGTTCCTATGTGAGGAATAGTGAAAAGGGGATCGGTGGGCTGCGACTAGCCTAGAACTGACGGGCCTGGACCAGCCTCCTGCTGCTCTGCCCTACTTGTATCGCTTCGCTATGACATCCATGAATGATTGATGGCTAGCTGGCCGCGCGCAAGGGGTTCTTGTCGCCAAGGCAAAGGCTGGATATACACGGTGACCACACAACAGCTTAAAGGCCACCTAAGGATTGTATTTCTTCTAGGAGTCACGGCAGAGTCTGTCTGGTTGGCGCGGCTCAGCTGGATATCATGTATTATACCGGGGAACGAATCTATGTATGAACAAATGCGCGTATAAAAAGACTCTCGTGTAGACTTGGGTAGGCAATATTCCAAACTTGGCGCCCTTGCGCTTCCTGGGCACAGGACTAGGAGGTAGAATCAAAACTGGAGAGACATGTCTCGGGCAGAACGAAAGGTAAGGCTGACTGAAAATGGTAAGGAAGCGGATGGTGTTTACTGCAAATTATTGAGACAAAGGGAACGGGGTAAAGTGTGGGTAAGAATAGCGGGATGGGTACTAGCTATGCGTTCGCGATCGATGTCGCTTTGGGTGGCCCCTCATCTGCCGTGATGAATCTATCCAGGGTCGGCCGAGGCGATGAGAGGGGTGTCTCGTAGATGCCGGGAGACAAGGGTGTGGGAACATCGAGAGTAGCTCCCGAGATGCCGCTGGTGGCATTGGCGTTTGGGGTAACATCATCAGCATCCTCGGGCCCTGCGGGCGACTCAGGCTCTTTCCTGGCGGCGTCCTTCCCAGTGCCTGGAAGTGCACACTTGTCGGTCTTGCTCTGGGAAAAGTATCCGACATCATGGCCCTCGCCCTTGCCAGGCTCCTGGGCAATCCTCTTCTCGATATCAGGTACCTCCATGCTCATCGGCCGACTAGAGGGTCCGGGGCTCGCGGGGCCCGAGGGATCGACCGTAGATGTCAACGTGAGCATGCTCGCGGTGTCAGCCTCTTTCTTGATGCTGAACGGCACCGATATCCCGTCCACGTGCGGCCGCTTGCCCGTGGCGCCAGTCTCGGGCACGTGGTTCGGGTCCAGCAGATCCTCCGATTCGGCAGCCTTGGCCTCCCTCCCTCGCCTCTGGGCGATCAGCTCCACAACTGGCGTCGCATCCTGCTCGGCGCCGCCCTCGACCTGAACCGCGACGTCGGTCCCGGCCTGGTTTTCGTCCCTGACGAATCTCATCCGCGCCGGGCTGCGGCTCGGGCCCGGGGATGTGACCGGCCGCGCGGCTTCCTGGCCCTGGATGTCCAAGAAGGACCGCGCACCCGCGCCCTCGCTGGGCTGTGGGGCCCTGGACTCGGGCCGTTTGTCGGCCTGCTGCTCGCGGTTGATCGTGACCTCATCGTGCTTTGAGCCCCAAAGCGACCAGAGGGCCAGGCCCATGCTACGGCGGCGCTTCCTCTGACCCTTTTGCTCCGCCCCGAGCTTCCTCCTGCCCGCCAGCGCGCTGGGAGGCGGGTGCTCACCCGCGCCAAAGGACTCGTACCCGGCAGCGGCGTTTTTGAGCCTCTTTTTGTGGACGCTCTTACAGGCGCTAGCATACCGAGTCTCCCACTGCTTTTTCGCCTCGAGCCAGCTGCGGACCTGGGTCTCCTTGGGGACTCCGATGTCCTCGGGAGCAGCGCAGCACCCGGGGAGATCCGAGGGAGGAGCCAGCGGGAAGACGTCGCCGTGCCGAGTCACTCGCTGCCGGATCATGTGTGCCTTGAACTCGGGCAGCGGATCGCCAGCCTTACCAACCGTGCTCTGGGAGTCTTCCGGCTTCTCGTTGGACGTTTCGCCTGGGACAGTATTTTGTTCTTCTCCTCCGCTATCAGAGGCCGATGACGAGATGACGGAAATATCATCGTCATCCAGAATATCGATCTCTGTCCGTTGGGCCCGAGCCAGGGCCCATGCACCAAACTGGGCGATGGAGCGATACATGTACTTGGCCGGGCGGGTGAAAGCCAGCGTCGGGCCTACGTGGCACATGTCATCCCACACCTGAAGCTGCACGTCCGTGGGTTTGAACTGCTTGACCAGCTCCCGCGCGGCATCGTTGAGTAGAGAGTCGGCCGGTAGGTACTTTTCTGGGTCGGCGCATTTGTGGGCAAGGTATATTTGCTCGTCCCGCAAGATCTCGCCGCCTCCCGTCATGATGAACAGCGGGGGCAATCCGCCCAGCGTGGGCTGCATGATGGGGCTCACAAGTGGGTGTGCCAGGAGGTCGTTGGTGGTGTACATCTAAAGGCGCGGGTTAGCACTAAGCGCCTGTAAGCCTGGACCGGGAAGAAACTTGCCTGAATCTGCTCCGTCACTTCCACCGGCTCGCCGTCAATGATGACTGATAGGAGCACTTCATTCTTCTCAGCCTCCTTAATCCTGGGGATACTTGAGGCATCTACAAATCGAGTTAGCAAGGACCGTTCATGTGGCGTCGTGTGAGTGACACTCGTACCTTGGGTTGCCTTCTTAGCGTCAATTCTCTGGCTGTTGATTTCTTTGAGCTGTTCGGCCGTCGGAGGTGGCCACGCCTCCGAATGCTTGTGGTGAAACCCGTTCTGAGGAATATAGTCAAACGGAGCATCTCCGCCAACACTCGGGAACGAATGCGTAAGGTCCACCCAGGGGCTGATCAGGACAGCGCCGGCCGGCAGCGGGATGCCGCGGTCCCTAAGTATCACAAGAAGCGAAAGAGCCATGCCTCCGCCCGCAGAGTCACCAGCAATGATTATGGTGCTCGGCTCATGACCCGACGCCAGGAGGTACAAGTATGTGGCCAGGCAGTCATGGAGGCCGCACGGGAAAGGAAACTGCGGGGACAGACGGTAGCGAGGTGCAATGACACGGGCCTTGAGCTTGCGGGCGTGTCTCTGGAGCTGGTAGCGGTGCTCGTCGACGCTGCCAAAGTAGTAGGCGCCTCCATGAATGTACAGCATGATGCGCTTACACGGCTGGCCAGACTTCTTGCGCTCGTTATGGTCGGACCGCATCTCGATCCACTCGGCACGTAGGGGAGTGTCGGGCTTGCGCCACTGCCACCACTTGGAGCCGCCAACCTTGCGGATGCCCTCGGGGCCCAGCTGCTCCTCGAGGAGGGACGCCGCGCGGGTGATGTGGTCCTCCGGGACCTTGATATCCTGGACCTTGACCCATTGTGGATGAGGCACCCATTGGGAAGTGAAGGCCTGGAGCTCCTCGACTGTGTGGTGCGAGGCGTAGAGGAGGAAGGACCTGATGAGGTGGAGGCCTTCGTGGTAGGGCAGGTGGGCAGTCGGCCGCTGCCGGAGGGGCTTCCGGTTCAGGTACTGAAATGTGCTGTTAGCGGTGCCGGTATTCCGCGAGATCGGGGAGCGTCATTGGCTGGGAGAGGGCCTGGAGAGGCAGGCGACCTGGTGGAGCTCCTGCGCGCTGCCGGGTCTCCCGCCCCGTTCTGTTGTTCTCCCTGCGCGATGGCTGTGTTGGACTCACATGGGTCACAAGCGTCGAGACCACAGTCGGCGTGACCGCGAGCGATACCGTCGCCGTGTTCATTGCGCCTGTTTGCTTAGGCTTCAATCCTAGCGCCGATTGGGGATGAAGCCTTGGCCGTGCCCCCTGACTGAGCCAACTGCCTCGACTTCCCTGCTACGCAAAAAGCAAACTGCTAAGGAGGCCTAAGACGGGAGGAATATCAGACGAGGGAGGGAAAGCATTGCCGTCGGGATCGGGCGCCAAAGCAATGCTGTTAGGGCACCCATTTGGCTGTAGGATCTGGAATGAAGGAGGTCGCACGCGAAGCGAGGTGATGTCATTTCCGGCCATCTGCCGCAGCCAGCAGGGGCTTTTGTTATGCGAAAGCACGGGCAGCTTAGGCTCCCTCGGCTACTGTCAGCCAGGGAATCTCAAAGACGCAAAGACAGCACGCGCCGAAAACGAATCGTCGCGCTGCAAGGCTCCGGCAGTCAATTCTCACTGAACACATCAACGGGAGCGAAAGCAAGGCTGACGGGCGCAAAATCAAAGTGGCTGGAACGACCGCGAGTCAAAATCGGGGAAAACGACAAACACATGCACAAGCCAGATCAGTTTCATGATTGGATGCTTCGCGACCGATCTCGCGACACCATCGTCGGTACCACTGGAGAAAGACGAGACGTTAGACAGCGGTTTCTCGGCAACACGATCTTGAGAAGCCGAATCGTTGACTGTATTTCGTCAAATCATTGGTGTCATTTGTGTCTCCATGCGGAAGGGGCGCCAGCACGTTCCAGGTTCCCCCAAGAAGAGCCTACTCAATCGCTAGAAAACAAGGCGCTGAAATACCAGGACACAACCACATCGCAAAGAGAAAAGGGGAAAAGAGGAGAGAGAACTATGACAAAGATACAGTGATTGGCCTGGGCGGTCGCCCTTTTCCAGACCGTAAATGCCACGTGATGTTGTTGCTTGATTGAGGGTGGGTCAAGCTGCCCACCCCCACCGTCATATGACATTTTTGCGATTTCCATTCTGCATCACGACAGCGACTCTAGTTCTCTCGTATCCACGCCTCGCTGCCTAGTGGAGTCTGTAAAGCACACCTCCCTCACGAAGAACTATCGATTCTGTCGCACACCCACCAGCTCTTCACGACGCAAACAAGGACGTGCCATTCTCATGTTACTGATAGCGAGGTATGGAGTAGGACCAGATAGGTTAACCACAGAGTCCAGCCGCGCTGCCTGCCCCTTCAGCGTCAGCGCGGCCTCTCCGGCGCACGTTTTGAGTCTTTCGTCTGCAGCTCATCCATGCTGATGTCCACCCCGCCCTGTCCCCTTCCAACCCCCTTCTCGTGCTTCCCCCGCAGCGCATCGACAGACAGCCGGGGACATCGATGTTGCGCTGATGGGTCTTTGCGGGTACATTGGTCGAGACTTATTGACACTTTCCTCTCTTATTCTTGCCATGACTATGACCACATCTGATAAGCGCAAAGCCCGCCTGCAAGTCCTACTGGAAGCTGCAGGGAGTGTCTGCAGCCTACCAGCGCCGAGTGGCCACCCTCACTCATCCTCCCGTGGGGACACAATCCGGTTTTGGTCCTTGCCCCTGGCCGCGCCAGCTCCCCCGCGCACCTCAACACACCGCAAGTGGTGCTTAACATCGGGGCCACCAGCGGGTCATGTTACGCATACCTACGAACCAGACCCCCGTCCTGTGTCGGGACGAGACAGGCTATCGGATCTTCTATGCACACCGTACCCTTAAGGTGCCGTTCCGCATTCCTGATTTGCAAGCCGCAGGTCCCGTCCCTCTACTGTATGCCACCGGTTAGCTGCTTCCAACGTCATCTTTCTCAAACAACCTAGGGTGCAGTCAGCCCGTCCGTCTGGCCGTTTGTGTGTTATATGACCGCGAGCTTGGCCCGACCAAACGGCCTTCAACCTGCCGTGTCCGTCGTATAGTACTTTGATCGTACATACCACACGTTCCCTCGCCTAAATAGCATCCGGCTCGATGTCTATGGCCATGGACCGGACAACCGGGCCGTCGCTGGTTGCGTCGCACGCCCACCTCGGTCCTGAAGCCACGCTAGGAGCAGCGCGGCCGAGGAAACGGCTGCAGAAGCCATGCACAAAACTACCGAAACAACAGCCATCGCAGCAACGACACCACCAGCAGCTTCCAGCGCGGCCACTACAAGTCACGTTTGACGATGCATCTACCGAAACTCGCCCTACTACCCGCGGTACCTTGGATGGCCAGGCACCGCCGTCCCGGCCGATCCCACGTCTACAGCCTCCAGATCTAAGCGATTCCAAATGGGCCGCGTATCTGGGAAAGGGGAAGGAGGGGATCGTCGGCTCCATGGACTCGGTAGCCGTATTCAAAGACTCTCTGAGCGTCCCCTCCCCGACCTTTCCAGAGTTCGCCCATCTCGCGCCGGGAACTGCGCAGCCACGGCTTTCCATTGATAGCTGCAGCACACCCACATCCACCACCTCATCAGGGTCGGCCAGGGCCAGGCTTAGGCGGCAGGCGAAGACACCGGTCTTGCGCATAGGCCAGCTCGAGAGCAGGTCGTCGCTGCATAGCACGTCTTCAAGCGAGAGCCGACCAAAGCGGCAAAGCGCCGAAGCAATGGCGGAGGAGTACCGGGAGCTGCTAGAAGCCCATGAACCGATCGACTCAGGGGCCCGCTCGGAGAGGTCCTCTCACCACCGCCATTCAGACCATCGTCGCTCGCCAACGCCACCGAGACGGAGCCTAACCAGTTCAGAACGAAGCGCTACGCCCCCACCAGCTGTCGACTTGGCAAGATGCTCGCCGACTTCGGACGATGGAACTTTGGTTTCGTTCGAGGAGGAGACGATTTATTTCAAGCCCTTGTCCTTTGGAGCTGAGCCCGAGTCGCGATCGTCAGCGTACTACGATTTTGCCGTACCACCACAGCGCTCCATCACCCCGGCGGCGCCCAAGAGCCTCGGCCTACAGATATGTCTCGAGCTCCTCACGCGCGAGCTCTCGGCTGCTATATTCAACAGACCTAACCGCTCCGGCAACGGCGTCTCGTCGCTGCAGATTTGGGTCATGATCGAGGCTTACGAGAGATTGCGGGATCAGCTGCGTGACTCGGTGAGCATGCCGGACGAGGAGGTGCGGTCAGTCGAGCTGATGCTCGACACATGGCTGCAGGCCCTGTACACAATACACGATTCGCTGGCTTCGGAGGCGCAGGATGGCGTGAGTCGGGTGGATCTTGACGGCCTTGAGAGTGAGGAGCTTGACTAGAAATACCCCGACGGCGTTATTTTACGAGTGTAGGTTTCTTGGCGAGTGGTTTACAGTGGCTGGGCTGGTTGCGAAATAGAATGGGTGTCGTCCAGTCAGTGGGGGCATGGGTTTGGCTCCTATCTAAGATTGATCTACCTAGACGGTGATTTAACTCACTTCAAAAATCGCATGATAGGAGAAGACAATGTTGACATCTTCTCCAGCGACTTCCTGTCACCTGCGATGCATCGTCTTGGAATGGTAAGGATGAGGTCATCGTGTTATGAATGATGGTCCGTGCACAGTGTGCATACCTATCCTTAAATCCGAATCTCCGACCTTGCCTCCTTCCAATTCAGCATTTACACCGACCTCGCACACAATATGGACGACGACGACGACTTCGGGGCCGACGCCGACTTTATACAGGCGCTGGCCGCCGCGTCGCCCGAGGTCACCGTTCCATCACGAGCCCGACAGTCCACGGCGCAGGCAGTCCAGCAGCCCACTCCTCAGCGCATCCAACAGCCTACGCCCCAGCGGGTAGAGAGGGGACCAGTCCGGGAAGCCGGGGCCTCCTCAGGCGGCTCGTCCTCGGCAACAGGCCCCGCTGCGGCACCGGGCAAGATTGTACAGCCAACTCCGCAGGCGCTGCCGACGCGGGGGTCCGGGTCGGCCATCCTGGTGTCACCACGCCAGAAGAACAACCCGGTCCTGACGTGGATCAAATCTATCCCGTGGGAGTACAGCGATATCCCCGCCGACTACGGTCTGGGACTCACGACATGCGCCCTGTTTCTGAGGTATGTTTGTGGTCATGCGCTGCGTTCCAGTTGTGCAATTCGCTCAGCAGTTAATTCCCTGCGCGCTTCGTTGCCCACCAGTCTTAAGTATCACCGCCTCCACCCTGAGTACATCTACACGCGCATCCGGAACCTGCAGGGCAAGTACACGCTCCGGGTCCTGCTCACGATGGTGGACGTGCCGAGCCACGAGGACGCGCTGCGGGAGCTGTCCAAGACGGCGCTGGTCAACAATGTGACGCTGGTGCTGTGCTGGTCGGCGCAGGAGGCGGCCCGCTACCTGGAGCTGTACAAATCGTACGAGCACGCGAACTTCTCGGCCATCCGCGCCGCCCAGGCCACGGGCTACGCCGAGCGCCTCGTCGAGTTCGTCACGGTGCCCCGCGCCATCAACAAGGCCGACGCCGTCGCGCTAGTCAGCACCTTTGGCAGCCTCCGCAACGCCGTCAACGCCGACGCGGAGCAGGTCGCGTCCGTCGGCGGGTGGGGCGAGAGGAAGGTCAAGAGCTGGTGCAAGGTCGTCGAGCAGCCCTTCCGCGTTAGGAAGGCTGGCGCCGCCGCCGCCGCCGCCAGGAAGCGCGCGCCGACGGCTACGCCGCTGCGCGAGGCCGTCGGTGCCACGCAGCGCGCGGGCAAGGCGACGGCGGCGCAGACGCAGATCTGGAACCCAAACATCGCCGACGAGTATGACGAAGACGCGGCGCTGCAGGCTGCTCTTGCCGAGTCCAGTGGGATGGCCGGGGCTGAGCAGGACGTTGGTGTTGGGAGCAGCAGCGGAATCGGGCAGACAGCGCCAGAGAAGGAACAGCTCAGTGAGGGCATCGCTGCCGCGTTGGCAAAGCTGCGCGAGAACGGCTAACTCGGGGCTCCTGGTCAGAGAACCTGCTCCTCAGGAGTCTGATAATCTGCCAGGATTGAGCCAAGGCCAAAGTGACCAAATCGGCCAACCTAGGAATGTTTAGTAACTGGCTGATCCACTCTAAAACACCGTGACCAGACCATGTTGATCGATACCCCAAAGTCAAGATTCACAAAACAAAAACAAAACACCCGATTCGTTTTCGAGTTTTGATTCTGCCGTCATGCCGGAGTGACACTTGTCAAGCCGAGCCGGGATGGCAAGGTAGATGGTGTACAACTCTCTATTTTGAGTTCGAATTGCTGAGTCTCCCACCGTTCACTGCAACGCTCCGGCAGTGGTGCTCAGGCGCCCCGAAATGAGCCCACAGGGATGGCCTGTCTGCGCAACCAGAGTCACGCCACGCCAGAGGAGATGGGGTAAACACAAGAATAAGAAAAAAAGAGAAGAGAAACCAAGACCGGCCCGTCATGTATTGACTTGGCCTTGTTCCACAACATCGGAATCGTCCCTCGTTCTTCGGACGATCAAAAGACCCGAGGCGGAGATCAGTGGTTAGGCCGGCCTGGGCAGCATGCGGGGAAGCCCAACGTGTGTCTGTGCTGCACTGCATTTTGTATGACCGATTTTCTGCTGGGTCTGCATGGACCGAACAAGGCCACACTTTCGACACTGCTAGGTTGGCTAATACGGGCATTGCTATCATTTCACATTCCATCTGTGTTCTACCTATACACATGTTCCCAGGAACTCATTGATTGCACACAATAGGCAACGCCTTTCCCCTGGAACATGGGTAGTGTTTCCCCCAATGACTGCAGAAAAGCAACTGTCATTCCCCCGCCATCAGATGACGGCAAACAGTGAGACACGGCAACATCCAGGTCGTATCCTGACCCGTGCCAACAGGGGGCTCGCTACAGTCTGCCTTGGTCAGGTGCAGAACGCATGCAACCCGCGCAAGAGCTACCGGAGGGGAGCGTCCTGATCATTGCTTCTTTAGGCAGGTCGCCGCCCCTCCCGCCCAATCGGAGCCCCTGCTGCCCGGCCCTGCCAGCAGCTTCGCCCCGAGTCACTCCCGATCGCCGCTACCAGCAAATGCCGTGTGCCCGCCGCGGGGAAGCTTGGCGAATGCCCAGGCGTGGTCCACACCACGGCCATTACATCGACTTACACCTTTCGCGGGGCGCCATACCCAGGCCCGGGGATGCTACTATACCACTGCAACATGCAGGCACGCCGCGCTGTCACACGCTGCAGAGGCCGAGCCCTAGATGAGGGGGAAACAGACACCCGGTGACAGAACCATGTCTGTTGCCCGTTCCATACCTGCCTCTTTCGTGGGCCCTCCAGACGACCTCGGTCCAATCTTGCCCGACACCCTCTGGCCCCCCCTAGCGCGGTGAAATGGATATCCTTGTCTCTCCCGGCCAGGCACACCCGGGGAAGGGGGG